>NW_025336087.1:24387789-24656240 GCF_004798865.1 Varanus komodoensis | reverse complement strand
GGGTCGCAATGGGTCGGACACGACCCATTGCGACCCCATGGACAACATTCCTCCAGGCCTTCCTGTCCTCCACCATCCCCCGGAGGCCACTCAAGCTCACACCGACTGCTTCAGTGACTCCATCTAGCCACCTCATCCTCTGCCGTCCCCTTCTTCTTTTGCCATCTATTGTTCCCAGCATTAGACTCTTCTCCAGGGAGTCCTTCCTTCTCATTAGGTGGCCAAAGTATTAACAGATAGTTTTTGTTTAGAATTCTGAAGATTCTTTGAAGCAGGTGGGTAATGGGAATAAGCCTTGCTTGTTTGCATGACCAGTGCTGGCCCCAGTCCAAAACAATTTCTGTCAAAATGAAAGGACTGGGGTACAATTTCTCCTATAGGAGTGCTCGTAATGTAGTTCTAACCACACTGAAGCAGGAAGTAGCTCTCACTGAAGCCAGTGGGACTTCTAGGTAAACTTGGACATTCAACCTTCCAGAATGCAGCCATTTTTTAAAGATATCAAACTGTCAAAAATAAAACAGAGCAAGAAGTAACACGATTCAAACATGCTGCAGGAAGCAAACTGTGGAACAAAATTCAAGTGCATGCCTTTCCCATGGGGAAAATGAGATGAGAGACAAAATGAATCTTGTACAGTGACAGATGTCAATTATATTATTTAATGCACCACTTGAGGTCCATTGACTAGATTAACAAATTGTGACAAAATGACAAGTGTATCCTCTGATGATTGATGAATGATTGTATCAGCATTTTCAATCTCCTAATCCCAGAACAATTAGTGGTTCTATTTAATCTTCTGTTATTAAAGCCATTTCAGTTTTCCTGATAGGGTGTACATTTGATAAATGAAATAAAACTATCTTTTTTCTGTGGTAGACATCAGGCATGCAGGTGATTTCCCAGTTGCTTGTTTTGCTGAATCCTTGAGAACGTTGCTTCAAGACATGCCTTCAAACCACACCTTTTAGACTCCCCAGTTTTGGGGGCAATCAAGGCTGACCCTACCTTCAGGTGGAAGGCAGGTGATCATTCCAGGCAGCTAATTTTGGGTGTAATAAGAACAGAACAGTGCTGGAGATTTTTTAATTCAGGATTTGCTGCCAAGGAGAGGGAGCATCACTACTGGGATTTTCTGCCTGAGGTGCCAAAAGAACGTGGCTAGCCTTGGATGACTGGAGTCGAAGGGACAGCACATGCTGCTCCATGGTCGGCAGCAAATTGTCTTGCTCAGTCTTGGCTGTGAAGTTGTATCTGATGTACTAAACTGTGTTTTTGACAATTGCTAAGCAAAGAGAAAAAGCCTCTCGCTGCACACAAGTAGGCATATGTTGACCAGGGACTGAAAGGCATGTAGAGCTAATGGTGGTGTCAGACTGAGCAGCATGGCCTCTCATGCAGCCACTGGGAAAAATGGAGGAAGCGAGAAGCGACTGAGGTGGATCTGTAGGATCTTACCAGGAAGGCTTGGCACAGTGAAGTCCGCCTATTCTAGAGCAACATGTCCTTACCCGTCTGTTTTACACAATGCCTAGCGGATAGGGCCAATGATCAGAGACTTGGTCAACTTTGCTGTCCTTTGTTCTAAACATGCACAGAATATCTGTAATTTTACCCAAAGGCTCAGCTTTAGAGTATTGCTTAAATCTCAGCTTTGGTTAGGCAATAAGCAGTAGACACATAAGTCATCAACAGCTGGTGAAACATCCAACCGTTTTCAAGATGTACGCTTGTACAAACCTTCTCAGTCAGGATCAGAACTAGAGATTGGCGACCCAGAGTACCACATGCATCTTATTTTTGAGCAGACCACCAGCAATCCCAGCTTTGATCCACCCTTGGGAATTTCATGCTGACCATTGCTTTTGCTTGTCCAACAGATAGTGTATAAACAGCACTCCTGCTGGATCATATGCAATGAAGTATTTTGAAGGACACATTATCAGTTAATTGTTAACTGCCTCTCTTGCTAACATTATGTATATTTAGGCCCCTCTTTGTTTCCTTCATTGCTTCTTGGTTATTGTAAGGCAGATGGATTCCATAAGTACAATTCTTATATTCCAAAAATGCTGCCTTGGCAAAGGGATTCCTTAGTGCTCAAAAATTACCTGCATTTATTCACCCAAGGGACAGAAGTACTGCAAGAAGCCTATTAATCAAACAATTACTTTTCTGGTTAAGCAATTTTCCAATAATCAGCTTTGACTGATCTCTTAGCAAAGCAATAGCACTGTTCACTAACCAGCTCAGCTACATAATCTAGGGACAAATCATAGAAGTCAAAGAAACCTGTGGGTCAGTTTTAAAATAGTTTTAAGCAGAAACCGGAAGGCAGGGATTTACTGGGGTGAAATGTGTTATTGGTTGATTAATTACAAATCCATTACAGGTAAAAGGATCTAAGTTCTAAACTGTGGGTTAAAAGCCCTCAGCCATTAGCTGGATGCACTTGGTTTCTCTTTGAGATGGTTGAAAACTACAAAACTGAGCTGTGACTTGCAGGGTTTCCTAGATTTAGAGAAATTGGGATTCAATTGCACTTCTTTCACATTTATAAAGTATTTTTTTTCTTTAATTATAATATCACAGTACCAAGACCTTTTCAGAGGGTGTTCTTTTCTGCACTATTTACTTTGAGCCAGTTCAAAGTATTGAATTTGCTCATACAGTTGTGTTTGTTGGTAAATGGTCAAATGGAGGAAAAGGTAGTCTAAAGCAGCATCCACTGCAATCGTTCTAAACAGGCCACAACTGCAGAGAAGGCTGCAGGTTCATTATGTGTCCCGCACACTCTTAGCTTTCTCCACATAGTGGTCTCATCAGCCAGTTTTTATTGTGGGCATTTAGCAGGCCCACACCCACAAGGAATGTTACTAAGGGTTCCTGCTTATGAGTCAACTAGACATAGACAAATCTGTCGATTTTTCTTTCCTTTCCATTTGAATATATTCAAACCTCAAGTTCTTTCTATCTTGAATACAGAGACCTGTACATTTTAGTAAACTGCTTCATGAACGTTTTTATGGAACAACACTAAGTGCTCCCCCCACCATTCATGTTCCTCTGAATTCAACCTGCTACAAACCATGGAGTTCACCTCTAGTCTGCTAGTCATTACTATTATTGACCTGAGTTTGCACTTTGTCCCTTTATGGCCAAACTCAGCAGAAAATGTGAGACATCTGCTAGGAATGAGAGGCTGTTGAAGGCCCCCTCAGTAACCTCTCACATTGTTTCCTCTATTGCTATCCTTGTTGTGTGCCATCAGGTGGTCTTCAACTTATGGTGGCCCCATGAATACATACTCTCAGAAATGTCCTGTTCTCAACAGCCCTGCTCAGCTCTTGTAAACTCAGGGCTATGGCTTCCGTTATGGAATTGATCCATCTTATGGTTGGTCTTCTCCTGTCTTCAACTCCCCCTCACATATTATCTGCTCCAATGATTCTTGCTTCAGCATAATTTTTGCCTCTAGGGAAAGCTCTGGGTTAATTTGCTGAAGGCCCCACTTGCTCATCTTTCTGTCGGTCGAAGGAATTCATAAAGGTTTCTTCAGCACCACCTTGCAAACACATCCATTTTCTTGCTGTCAACTTTCTTCACTGTCCAGCTTCCATACCCATAGATAGTGATTGGGAATACAATCATGTGGAGGATCTTGGCTTTAATTTGCAGTGAAACCTCCTTACTCCTGAGGATCTTTTCTAGTTTTCTCATTGCTGCCCTTCCAAGCCCCGGTCTCCTGATTTCATAGCTTCAGTCTCTTCCTGAATGGATGATTGAGCAAAGATATAAAATCTTTCACAATTTCAATTTTAACATTTGCTCTGGAAGTTGCTTTTTATAAACTAAGGCACTTGAAGCTGAACATTGTTATGCGGTGGCAAAGGGGAAAACATTGTATCCCTGTGTGTCCAAGGACACTGACCCTTGTTTTGGCACATCTGTGGGCAGAAGAGGACTAGGAAGTCATACTCACATGACCTTTCTTTCCTAAGCATTGACCAAAACCTAAAGTTTGCTCTGCTAACCATCCGCTAATAAATATGAATCTTCACTAGGCATGGAAATACAGTCCAAAGTAAAAGTAAAAGCCCAGCAGATGTTCATACAAGCCATGGATTCAAGCAGAGAAAGGTAGAGCTGCCAATTCTCATTGTCTGCTCTGGGCACAGTTACTAGCCTATCCAGGGGAGCTTACTCAGGGCAGAACTGTGAGCACAGGAAATCCAACTTACTGAGAGGGTGTGCCTTCATCCAGAAGGTACCTGATAGCAACAGAAGCTGAGCTCAACTTCTAGCTGGTAAATCTCTTCACTTTTGTTAGGGATTATATTTTCACCCATTGTTTTAAAGTTGCTTTGGCTGAGTCTAAAGAAGGTATGTCCAGCTCCACTTTTGTAAGTGTTGTAAGTGTTGAAATGTACATTATGAAAGAGGGTTGCATTGGGTTTTTTCCCTTTCCCTGCAAAATAAATGCCAGGCTTTTTGAGCCATGAAAACAACTTCTGCTTCACTCTTGGCAAGCTGAAACATTTCATGCTGCAAATGCTATAGTCCAGCTTCTGCAGGGCAATAGTGACCTTTGCCAATGTCTCCTCCACTTAGGAATTTGAGGCACAGCTTGGAATCCAAAATCACACTTGTTTCATGGTGTTAAATGTCCTCCCATTATCACTTGAGATCAGACACAGGTTCTGCCAGTGCCTGGCATGAGACATCATGAAATTCCTGTTCCAAGAAGACCTGCTTTTCTACCAGTTTCTGCCAAAGAAGGAGTATAGTAACCCTTGTAGCATAGACTTGTAAGATGATCCAGACTTCAGTCCAAGCTGCCCACTTGTGAAGGCTTCCAATTCCCTTCTCTGGAACTGACAGTGGTTCAACACACCCTAGACATGTATCAGATATATGCAGCGGCATATTAATTGCTCTGTATCTGCTCTTTTATTAAGTTGTTTTAAGCAGAGGATCTATACACATAGCTACCAACTGGTACTGGAGACCAACTGCATCCTCTTATGTAAATTAGGAACATAAGCCTGCTCTGGAACCCAAAATATATATAGCTGTGTGTATTTTAGAACCTGCTCCTAACAAAGAGAAGATTTCTGATTGAAACTTGTGACACAGTAACAAACATGCATAAAAACCAAAGAATCAGAGCGCCTCAGCTTAGCGTCTGCCAGATGTATTTATTTTCGGTTTGAATAAATTAGAGAAGTGGCCCTTAGTTATTTCCTAAAGAGTTTGCTGCTAGTCAGGATTATTTCTGTACTCCATTACTGTGGGAGAAAATAAGTATAAAATCATCAAATGTTTCACATTCTTTTTTTATCAACCGCTCCCCCACAACTGTCTATCGCTTTTTTTTTTAATTTGACATTTACTATTTAGAGTGTCACATTCACTACTAATACATGCTTTGGGGGAAAAACACCTTGCCCAACATGTGTTTAATGAGATCCAAAGTTAAGCCTGGCAAAACAGATTTGTATTGTTGCTACTTTGCTGAAATTTAGAGAAGCACTTCAGTATGGCATTAGTGAAATAGATAATCCTGTTTGATAAGGTCTAGGTTTCCCGCAAATATATTCTCATGTGCTTAAATCTTCTTGTAGTGAAAATTGCATCTCCATGGGCAAAAGGATAGTTCTGAAGGCTGTCTCACTGCATCCTGTGAGAACCACTTCTGTCAGGAACGAACTAAGCAAGGGAATGGGGATCTGTGATCAGATTTCTTTTTGTTAAATGTCTTTTAGAAGCTACCACAGAAGGGGGAATGGGCTGGATCCAGGCTGCAGTGCTGATTCAGGGGAGTAATTACTTTCTTGTCACATTGTTGATGCAAAAACCTCCCCCAACTTCTTTTTGCCAGATTGGGAAAACCCTATGGGTAAATGTACATTTTTCCATGCTGGACAAGTGGCAGCTTGAGGGGCATATTTTATATAGAATAAAAGCACTAAACATTTTAAATCTCATATTTATATCTATCTCACTATGTTTCCACATTTGATGCTAATGAGGTTGGGAAACTTGGAAATATTGGGTTTTTTTCAGATACCTAAAATGAAATACTTTAACAAAATGTTAGTAATACACAGAATGACTCCTGCCCCGCTATGGTTGAATCACACTCTGCATTAGAGCAAATTAAGGGGCCAATCCAAAAAGTTCAATGGAATGAACAAGCACAAAGGATGTGATCAGGCTAAAGTGGAAGTGGTCAAAACAGAAGCAAAGCTCAAAGCAGTTAAGCAGGCATCAGTGGTCAAGCAGCAGTGTAAGGGTTAGTAGCACAGAGGATCAATCCCAAAGCCTGGTCCAGAGTACAACATGCTAGAACTGAAAAAATAATGTTGCTTCTGCCCTGGCTAGGCCAGAACTGAAAATGTGTGTAGCTGGAGCTGGAGCTTCCTGAGTTTCACTTTTGCCATCCTACTCAGGAGAAGGCCTTTCCTCCAGAGGAGTTTCCCTTTGTAACCCAACACTTACTCTCAGAAGAGTCCTCCTGGCCTACAACTATGGTGTCAGGGCTCTACCTCTGTCATCACAGAGGTCTGAGACTTCCCCTCATCTCCTGGCATGGTATTGTCTGTTTCTAGGAGCTGTTGCTCCTTAGAGGGGAAGGATTCCTCTTGCGATTGGGATCAGGGCTTGGACACTCTCACCTCTGAGCTCTGACATCTTCCTGCCTCCCCCCGCCCCCGCCAATTAGGGATGATTGGAAAATGTAATCACTGCAAATGTTGATAGGAACAGGTCTGAGCAGTATCTCCCAGACCAGTGTGTGGAGACTGGAGCTTTGTTATCCGACAGTCCTTCTGCTTACAGATCTTACAGTGCAGTTCTCAGCTCCAACCCTGTACTTTAACATGTGTAATTTGAGAAACAAGACGACTTCCTAATACTTGTCCATCCGTTTGTCTTTTACTTTTTCTTGTAGTTATTGGTTGACCAACAAAGTTTACATCAAGCGGCCCAGCACAGGACTCCTCATGTACACCCTTGCTACAAGATTCTGTGATGAAATTCACCTCTACGGATTCTGGCCCTTTCCAAAGGATATAAATGAGAAACCAGTCAAATATCATTATTATGATGACCTAAAGTATCGATACTTTTCTAATGCCAGTCCACATAGGATGCCATTAGAATTTAAAACTTTGAGTGTGTTACATAGCAGAGGAGCTCTTAAATTGACAACGGGGAAATGCGTACAGCAATAAAGCACATGCTGAGTACAAAGAGAGGTGCAGGATATGGGCTTCATCATTCAGATTTTCCAGAACTGGAGAAGACTCGAAGCAATGGATAGATCCCAGTGCACTGCACCAAGCCATTGGAGAACAAAGAAGTGCATCAGAACTATATTACCAGCCAACATTTTACCTGTTGAAGTGCTAAATCCTGAGTGCAATGGTTCGAGCAAGTGCCACTTTCACTATGAACAAAGCTTGAATGTAAAAATCAGTAGTGTTTACAAGCTCCAATGATGCATTCATCACCCGTTAAAGAAATAAAAGTTCATTTACTGCTCATTTGCCACCACAAAGTCAGGCACCATATGAATAAACACCCAGGAGGTGGAATCTGCCCTTAAGGAAATAAAAGCATCTGGCAGCAAAATCCATGGTGGAGTTGGTAGAGCAGGGGATAACATCAGCAAGAAACCTTCAGTCAGGGGAATGCCTGGCTTTGTATTATAACCTCCCTCTCTTTCCTCGTTTCCTGTTTTTAAAATTGTCATTCATTTTCTATGGTGTTTGGGTATTGAAACCCCTTAAGGGATTTTGAAAAGTTAATACTGCAGACATTTTAAGTAATCTTTAAGAAGTGGTCTTAGAAGAATATCTTATTTTTTACAGAAAAACCCAGATACTGTAAAATCTGTATTGTATTTTATTGTTCAGCTTATGCTTGGTATATATGCATTACAGCTGCGACTGCCTCCTGGGATGACTTCCTATAGAACAGAGAACAGGCGATCACCAGGTTTGACTTCTGCAAGCCCTGGAGATTCTCCATACCAGCACTAGCCACTGCCAGGAACGTGCCCTACTGGCAAAGATGGTGCATAAGCACTCAGTTGACACATAATGGATGTGGCAGTCATCTCACTGGGGCTGTTTTGAGCAGCAGAACTTGTAGACCAGGGCAGAGGGTCTCTCGATTGCAGTGGGTGCTTCTGTGAGGACAAAATGGCATTTTGCAATAAACATGCCTTTCAAAAAGCGCTCATTCTGGCCTCGTTCATTCTGATGAAAAAGATGCTACGGTGCTGCAATCCAGAATGGAAGCACCTTCCTGATTGGGCCCATGTGCCAAATTCCTGCTGAATCCCATCTGCACCCCCACTCACTCAGATACATACAGTAGCTGCTATCTGCTCCTTTCCTGGTGTTTGCCACAAAGAGCACTTTGGGGGTAGAAATAACAGGCAGGAAGAGAGCCACAGGAAATTAATGTGGGGCCTCATATCCAGATCAGGAATGTATTCCATATCAGGGCCCCAAAACTGCTTTTTTCATAAGGGAAAACTGGCTAGTTTAAACATGCTTTGAAATGGTCTGTTTATTGTTTCGTGTTCTTTGGCCTAAGGCTCAGCCTTAAACAGAAGTTAAAAATGTGAAGCTTGCCCTAATGTACAAGTTAAACACTCTTCAAAAGATCTGATGTTTTGAGCTGTTTTAAAAGAATGATTGTTCTCTCACCTGGCAAATGAAGATGATACCATTAACAAGCAGGTGCCCTTACATTTGGTACCAAAGATTATGCTGATTTTATAACTGATGTTGTTTATTTTCCTTCTGAGGATGAAACATGTACATTTACTACTGTGTTTCTGCGCTGCTGAGCAACTTGTTTTCAGCCATCCTTGTTTCTTGTTAACCTGCTGTCTAGATTTGCTTGAATGACAAATTCCTTAACCTGACTTTGCTCTGATTATGTACACCTTGAATATTTTAAACAGAGGTGCTTTCCGTCTTACAAAAATTGGAATGCAGCCATAATCTCATTTAATCAAGACAGGATAAATCAGAAATAAGGTAAATGCAAAGCATTGAATTCAATTTAGTTGCCACATAAAATATTAGTCTCCTAATTCCCAAGATACATATTATTTGCAGTGCTGAACAACATCCCATTTTTCCTATACTATGATATTCTGATAAACAGCTGATGAGAATACCATGTCTGAGCTCCTTTGGTTTTCCTCTTCTTTCAATCTCCATTTTCTTTTCTTATTTGGAACAAGTTCTATTGCTGCTTTTTTGCTCTGAGTATATATGAGAATTATTAATGGCAGCAGTGCCGTTGAGGAGGGTTGTAAACAGAATGGTTGCAAACCTCAAAAGATTGGGAGAGTTTCAAAGTACAATTAATGAGTGATTCCAGCATTGCAGTGGAAAAAGAAATTAAAGTGTGATCTCTTTCTCTCCTCATTTATCACAGAATTTTGCCATTTTAGTAGGAGCAAAAGAAAAACACTGATGCAAAGCAAACAACCAGTAGATCTTCATTGGATCTCATGGAATGGAGTATATAGGAAAGGGTAGTTTGTGCCATTTTGTCGTACATGGAAAAATCTCGAGCACATGCAAGAAAATGCTTCAGTTCTGGTGTTTACTGAAGCTGTTCTAAGTTTCAATTTTATATCATGTTGTATTAGAATGTGGGTTATTTTTAATGTGGAAGAAATTGAAGCTTGGAGCTGGGCAATGCCTCCTGTCTAAGCACAACCATTCTTGTAACAGACCCTTTCCAACTTGGAAGCCACCTTTCATCCCAACTTATATTCTATATTGTTTTAGCACTGTGTGTGACAGGACATGTACACATGCATCCATCTACCTCTGTACATCTCCAAAAGGTTGACATGGTGCTGTTTTAAAGTCATAGCCCACTTGTGGATCAAAGCATACCAAATGAAAACCAGTGATTAATCTGAGCCTACTACTAGTGAATTATGGATGCATCCTTGCCTGCTGGGTCAGGCCAGCAATATATCTAGTCCGCGGTGGCCAACCCAGCAGGTTTGGGAAGTCCATAAGCAGGATGTGAAGGCCTTCTTCCCTCCTTGTTCCCCAAGAGCTGGCATTCAATGTTTTGACACTATATAATGTAACTTGTTGGGACATCATATACTTGATAGAAATGACAAATCCATAGGGAAAAATGATAAGTGTAAAATCCCTTGCCCACCATAAAATCATGTTAATAAAATAACACCCATGGACTTAAGCAACAGGAAGGGTGAGAACAGTGCCGTCCAGAATCCTAGAGGACTTGGTTTTAAGATTAAGGCATGTATTTCTTCTCTGTGTTTTAGATAGGGGTTATAAGCCACCATTTGTTTCAGGGAGACCCATTAAATGCCTGCAAATCCATATCCGGTGAGGTCAGTGGATAATTTTTAACATTATGTCTTTCATGGGGTTTTCTCACTAAATAAGGTTGACCTTCCTCATAAAAGACCCCAGCTCAAACTTATGGCCATGCATAGGTTCACCTGTTTCAGTGCAGCAAGAAAACAGATGTCTCCTTAATGTAATGCAATTTGTTGTAACTGTATAATTTTTAGTCCATAAGAAAACTTTAAAATGTTTTCATAGGCTGCTTGAGATTCATTTTTACCGTTATTCAGAACTGTTTCTGAAACAGAACAGTCTAATCAGAATACAATGACAGCACATACCAGTATAATCTTACACACATCCATTTTAAAGAAGTTAAGATTAGTGCCTTTATCATCTTCTCACATAACTTAATCCTGATCCTTAATTCTCATTTGTCTGTTTTCACCTCTTCAGGCTTTTCCTCCATGTCCATAACCAAGAAAGGGCTAAAATATTTGTTATAACCACTTTTATGTTTTCCATCTCAGGGAAATTTCAGTTTTCCAGTGTCATTACAACAGAAAACATTAACTGTCAAGAATCGGTGAATAGCACGATCATTTTATAGCACGCTACACGAAGGAACGTAGGTTTTCTCTTTAATTAGAATAAAATGTATAGAAACAAGTCCCATTGAATGCACTGAGACTTCAGAAGAAGCATGTATAGATTGGACTGTAAAAGAAATGGGTGATGGATATGAATTATTGAACCTGACTTAAAAGACAGAAAAGTCCGCTACAATATGATCCTGCAGTGGTTGCTGAATCCTGGCTTTCAGGTCTTGCATCCAATTCACTGGAGATTTCAGATGACATTGCCTGTAAAGCAGAATGTCACAACAATATGTTTATGGGCATTGCCGTCTTGCCTGCTTCCCTAACCTCTTTTGTGTATAATAACCAGAGTCTAACATAGAACCATCCTTTGCTGCTTTTTGTTTGTCAGAATCTGTTGCTTTTGGAGATTTTCAGATACCTGAAAATTCAGACGTTTTCCCTGAATGCCAAGAGGACACGGGGGAAAACTTTTTCTCAGATCCTGCCATGTGTCTTTTCCTTGAGCATTCTGTTATTTCTGTGTTACGAAAACATAAGGCAGTATCCAGTTGGATCATCCTCTTAGTACACTGTTGTGCTAGCAGAAACTAGATTCTCTACTGTACTCAACAGTAGAATCCATCTAAAGATACATTGTGTAAACATGTCTGCACAAATGTTATGGACAAGAGCTTGTGCAACTGAGAGATTCATCAGAGCTCTGTGAGCACTATTTGATTTTGCAGAATAACATCATTCGCTACTGCCCTGGGTACCTTTTGAAACTTTCCTTTCTGAGATTTAAGAGGAGAAAATATTCTGCACAGAATATAATAAGATTGATATCATATCATAAACTTGATATCAATGGGAATATACCTACACACACTCTCTCTTATTCACTCATCAAGTTGTGAGTTACTTATGTTCAGATATAAGTAATTATTACTATTTTGTTCTATCCATTTTTTCCATACTATATTTTGTTGCCTGGTTGCTACCAGAATATCTGCTCTGACATGGGCCAGCACTATCTACAGCATTCATCTAGTGGGCAAACTCTGATGCCTTAATAAAAAATATGGGAAGAGAGTCATTATAAATGCAAAGTAAGAAAGGGAATTTGTTTTCATTCAGATCACTTTTCTTGTGAATGTTTGTAAATCATGAATCAGTGTTTTATAATTCATGACTGTTTCCTTTGGAACGCTACAGTCCCTGATATTGATGAAGATAGATGTATAATATATTTGCTTTTCTCCTTTAAGATAATTTGTTTTCTCGTATTACCTTTCTAAAATGTGAAATATACTCAACATTTCAATTGATCTTGGGGCCTGTTTGGATAGTGCTCAGTTGTACACTGCCCACAGAAATATACCATTTAAAAATTACTATAGGTTGGACCCAGACATAGCCTTGCTTAGAGTAGACCTAATCCTGGATCCAAAGTACTGGAGTTGTGCCTGATCTAAGTGGAAATGAATGCATTCGCAGATGGTTTTCAATTTGGAGACAAAGAGACATTCACATGTTAAATACCATGCTGAAAGTCTATCAAGATGAAGCTTTTCAGTGGTTCACATCGTAACAACTTTCCATAATGGTTACAAGTCCCGTTGACTTCAGTAAGCATGCAAAATGTGTGGCCTCTTGGGATCTTCCGTTTAGGCTGAGATCTGGTGAGGTAACTTCAATCCAGACTAGCAATCGCACATATTTAGCAGAGTTTTTCATTCCATGTATCTTTCAACGCCTCCTCTGCTGAATTCCCAATGTGCGTTCGCGCTCTCTTTTGTAAATTAGATGAATGTGGAGGAAGAGGTGTGGTTCCCCAAAGCCCTGTTGCAACCAACGATCCCTATCCTGTTCTGGTGGGGTGGGGGTGGGAGTGGGGCAATTTAACTAGGTCCAGCATTAATCTTTCCTGGGGGTTGCAAAGTTCAAGCACATGGCTCAGCCCCAAGACACGTTCGTTCAATATTTCCTCCTGTTGGGTAGAGATGGTGTACATCCCGATCATGGTGCAATGTTGTGCAATTTCACTTTCTCTCTCTCTCTTCTCTCTTTAGAAAAGAGCACTGTTGTCCTGGATAGGCAAAAGCACAACTGTTTTAACTGTGTATGCTGGAGGAAGTCCGTTTGCATTAAACAGCCTTCCTGAATAATACGCTACTGCTATGGAGCATAGCCAGGTCCCATTTGTGTGCACTGTTGAGATGTATTCTGTCGGAATCATCTTGTCTGATGCTGTTAATATAATTTGTGTACAGGAGTTGATGTTTAATTCTTTGTTACTTGTACAACCTGTAAAATATATTAAACCTTTTTCCAGAAGCGTGTTTTTGCTCAGATTTTGTATCCTGTTTCTCCTTCTCAACAGAGCTACAAGCAAATTTCATTTAATTTCATGAAAAGGAAATATAGTGGGATAGATTTCAAAAGAAGAGATCTTAGAACATTTCTGTGTGATTTTAAATTCTATTGAATTTTAAGACATCATATATAATGAAATTACTGCATTTGTCTTCTTCTTGTTAGTTGCGAAGTCAAATCCGACTCATTGCGACCCCATGGGCAACATTCCTCTGGGCCGTATTTGTCTAATTACAACCCCTAAGCTGGTCTTCTATTTGCGGGGGGGGGGGGTCACCTAATCAAATAAAATTAACGTATTTCTCCAGCATACACAAAAGTTCCATAAATTCAAATTGCATCCTTGATTTAATAGAGAAGATGCTAGATCCTTCATAGAGGACGCTAGATTTCAAAGACTTCTGTGACATGGGTCTATTCTGAATATGACTAAGTCTGGATCCTGCCCATCCCTTCTCACCATATATTTCATGCATTGATATTAGGCCATCTTCATAAGCCCCTTAAAGGGCTGCACAAGCATAGCATCTTCTGTGTAAAGAAATGAGACAGCTGTTGCATGTGCTTACTCTGTACATACTTGTTTTAGGATTTCTGCAGTAAGGCTATTTAACACATACCTGAATAGCTCAATGTGACCACTGGGAGGATTTGTAGACAGTACTTTATTTCTATTTCTAGCAATGCAGTGACAGTTTAATAAGCTGTCTAGGCCAAGTCTCTCCAGGCAATATGCCATTCCTATTCTTGGTCATGACTATTTATTTATTTATTTAAAATATTTATATGCCGTCCTATTCGCAAAAAAGCCTCAGGACGGCTTGCAATATAAAATATAAATAACATAAATAAATTCCCGACCCACACTGGCTGCAATTAAAAACATAGAAAAGACAATATTAAAACTTATTAAAATACCTCTGGAATAAAAAAGTCTTAACCTGATGCCGGAAAACAAATAACCATGGGCATTTGACAGGGCATTACCAGTTGATGCTGTTCCATTGAACCAGAGGGACTTCTACTCTTTCAGAGTCAAATGAGTCCTTAGAATGAGTTTTTACTTGGGGACGGATAAATGCTATTCCTGAAATGAAGACTTCTGTTCCTTAGTATCAAGTCTGGATTTGGGTGGGACATTTCTTTATTGTCCTATGAAAGGAGTGTAGACTCTCATTCAGTCTGAGACCAAATTCCATTCATGTTTTCTGGGCCGTGGTCCACTGGTGGGTGGGGCTCCTGGCAAAGGGCATGGGGCTAGAAGAACTTGTAACCAGGCCTTGCAAAAGGCATTTCACGCTTTTAGAATGAGGGGAAAAAAAACTGCACAGTGGCCAGGAAACCATCGAACAATCATTGATCCAGGGAAAAGGATAGGGCCAGGGGGAAAGAGTGTGGCTTTTGGGGGAACCATAGAGACCTAGATTGGGACCACAATCCCAGGGATCTGTCTCTGTTCTGCGAACATATTTGTCCAACATAACTGCTTCTTGTACCAAACAAGAAATATACCTACATGTGCTGTTCTGAGTACATTTTAAAATTTAGTATTAAAACCAGTTAAGAGCATAGAATCATAGAAAAAAAGCAAGTCAGAAGGGGTCTCTCAGGACACCTAGTCTGAACCTCAGCTCCAGCCAGCTCCACCCATGTAAACTCCTTTCAACTTGATGCAGAACCAGCTTTGTGACAATTACACAGTTTTTTAGCATGTGTGGAAGCAAAGCATCTGTTCTCTGGACAGAACTTTCCCAGCTTGTAAAGTTTCCACATGTAGGACAATGGTGCCATGGACATGCCCTTGATTTCACTGGTTTCTGGGCATTTTGGTGCTAACCCCAGCACTAGTCATGGCTTAGTCAACAGAAAAATTACAACCGGGAACAAGGTATGTTTGTTGATCTAGATGGGGAATAGCAACCACATAACATGTTTGCAAGAACCAATCAAAAAATCCCAAGAGAAGATTCAAAGGAAAAGCTTGCTCCATCTAATCACATACTTCACACAACTCTGAGTGAATTTCAAGAGTAAGAGAGTTTCCATTAAAGAGTGCATGTACCTGCATGGCAGTTGGTTTTGTCATTTACATTACTTCCATGCAGTCATTTCCTCTGTGTAAATACATGAAGAGCTATCAGAACTGTACCCATTCGATCCAATCCATTAGTGGTCCTCTTCCCAGACCCTGCGTGTTGGATTAGGTCCAGATATAGCCATACTGTTGTTCTGATCTATTGAGGTTTTAACTTCCTCAACATGGCTAATGTAAGTCTTGATTTAAATTGGTTTACACTATCTGGATCCAGCCAGGAAGTTCGAAAGGGGCTTACACATGTGTGACTGTGAATGGCTGTTCCAAGCAAATTGGAACCCTGGTTGCACAGGATTCCGCATGTGTGCAGTGCTTGTGCACATACTTTGAGCCTACTGGCAGACAAGTTTAGGTCCGGGGGAAGGCTTCAGGGTACAATGGTATTGTGGTCAGGACCAGCAGGAACAATCCTGCCTGCCTTCCACTATATACACCTTCCACAATACTTTCACAGCAACTGGGAAGAGATGAAATTAAACTAAGAACCTCCGCTTATGCACCTACAAAGTAGCCTGACCACCATGAATGCTTGCTGCACATGTGCTGTTTCTTATTTTATGTTCCAGCTCAGAAGAACATCTCGGGAAAATCATGTGCAATGCACATTGGACAATTTCACATGAAGTTTAGTGATAACTAACTGGCAAATATGCAATCTATTTTGAAGAATCAACAGATGATTAACTTTTCCTCTTGAACATAAATAGATAATGCAGAATTATCTATCTATAGATAAAACAGTTGGTTGTCACCGTTGGTTGTCAGTGTTGACAATTTTATTCAAAAGAAAGGCACAAAATGGAGTCCTTTGCCTTAATGTGACATGTGAAATCAAATAGTGCCAATTGTTAACATTTATTTTGACTGACTATCCATGGACAAATTGTGAAAGGTACACCAGAAATGCAAATGAAATTCCAAGGTAAACATCAGTTTTTTATTCTGATCCACAACTGGTCAAACATAGTGTTTCATTATTAGGGCAAGAAAACCGATAAGCATTTGCATAGTTTGAAGTGTCAGTGAGGGTTACTTAAAGGTATTTAATTAAATGACTTTGGTTTCAATTGCAGAGGTTAAGAAATGCAGAGCACCCCACCCTCCATCCTGATCCATCAATTATTTTCCATGATTGCTGCTGTTCAAAGAAAAGGAGCATCCATGCTGCCTTCCAACAGAAAAAAAAAATCTTGAACACTAGTTTGGAGAGATTTTTGCCATTTGAAAATGACTCATCTTTTAACAGGACCACTTGGGTATCCCAAGACAAACAGCAAGCCACTAACAACATCATTCCTGGATTAGGGCACAATGTCAACAATATTTGTAGCCCGAAGACCTAATTATAAGGAGGAAAAGTGGAAGAGTGATGTAACCCAAATTCATCTATGTATGACAGGTGACCTCTAGAATCACAGGCGCTGTTTAAAAGGAATGGAGTGCATTTGCCTAAAGCAAGGGTCAGAGAAAACCCCATAGAAATGGATTACTGTTTCTCCATTATTCCCAACCTTTATCCCAAATCAACAGGCAATTCTATCTGAGCAACATCCCTTTCATCTCTCTAAACATTATTTGCTTACACCAAAGCTAAAGCAGTAAAGAAAAATGTTTAGCTATCCATTAGGGTGACAAATGCACAAACACCATCAAAAGACAACCTGCCTCAGCTACTCTTAATTTTACTAAATTAGAGAACTGATGTGGCCTTCTCCTCTAAAATGCATGGTTCAATCAGATGGGGTTTTTCTCCCTGAGCCTAATGCTGTTTAAAGAAATTATCTCCTTGTAGCTAACTAGTTAGGAGAGAAAAAATGCAAAGCTATCCATCACTTCTCGAGAATGAGATAACATTATCTGTTGTGAAGCCTGTTTATCTCTCTTCGGGAATTACAATTATTTTAACATTAATTCTTACATTTCTGAATTTTCTTCTCTCTCTTGAGGCCTATCAGTTCACAAATGTGTTGCTCATCCAGACCGAGTGGCAAATATCTTTCACTTCGTTAACTACATCCAGGATAGACCTTAGGGACCCTGTGTGGCCAGGCTATTATACAGCATGCTTTATGCACCCAGCTACCATCTCATGTTCAAGACACTTGAGTTCAGCTGGTTCAGCCACTGGACCGGCAGAGCAGAGCAAAAGCATAACATGACGATGATGGTAGAGACATTCAAGACATGTAAAGCAAGCCCCTCCCCACCCCAAAGCAACAAAACACCTTTGGGCAATGAAATCCACAACAGTAGGCAAGTTAAGCTATTTTTGCTGTGGCTTCATCGCTGCTAAGCGAGACAGCCCCATCCTTAAACAAAGTAAGGCAATAGCCTCAGGCAGCTGATTTGCAGTATCATAAAGGGAAGGCTTCTTGTTTATTATAACAGTCCTTCCAGAAAAAAGAAGAGGTTATTTTTCTTTTGGTAGCCAAATGACTTGACAACTCCTGGGTATTGTGCACCTAAACTTGGCTGAAAACAAGGATTAAAGACTTGGTAAGGTTCAAGTCACTCGAGGTTCCCTGATCAAAGCTCCATTTGTCTAATTCTGAATGCAAGACTTTTTGCCCCCCCTTTTTTCAAATAGGAAAAGTACACATTTGGGGGCACCCCAATGCATAGCCATGTCCCATAGACTAAAGCATGAAAATGTGAGTGTGTGTGCGTGTAAAAATATGCATTTCTAAGGTGCACATTTTTCTGGAAAATGCACAGTTTGCGTATTGCTCAAGAATATGCAAGTTTTAGCCAAGCAGCGTGTTTCCATTCACATTTGCATTCAGGGTTGCAAATGGAACAAATTCTGATGCTTAATGAACTGGAGTGAAATTATCATATATCCCTGGTTGGCAGATGGATACATAAGAAAGACTTACCACTCTGTCATTAGCAAAATTAAACGTATGATATCCAGTGTAAATGTAGATATGAAATCCATCAGCATAAAGATCCTAACAGAACAACAAGAATATGAAGGAGAGAGGGAGTCTGGAGAAGGAGGAAAGACGATAAAACTTAGTGGGATCCCAGTGGTGGATATGAAGAAGGTCAGCAAAAGAAACTGGGAGCAAGTGGAGAGCTAATGAGGAAAGCAAATCAGAAGAACATACTTCCATAGAAGCCCATGGGAGAGACAAAACAAAGAAGTTACAGTGTCAAACTACAACTTTACACTGGCAAGCACATGTATGGTAACTCACAGAACAAATATATGTACATATATGGCATACAGATAGCCACAGCCATCCAAAAATTCTTGAAATCCTGAATTGTGGCAACATTTTAGATCTTACCTAAGAACATGTGGAGTCAAAGCAACACACTTCTCTTAGCTATTGCCACCCCTGTATAGGATGCGAGCCCTGTGCATTTTTCCTTTAACTTGACAGAAAAATGGACATATATTCCCCAGCAGGGAATTTCACTCAGTCCTACTTGAAAACATATCTCAGATAGTTCACTTGAAAGAATGAAAATAGTGCCACATTCTGCCATATTATCCTGGAAAAGCTTAGTATAAAACCGTTGCCATTGCTGTTGCTTTATTCAAACACTTTGGGCCTAGAAGTGCAATGGATGATAGGAAATCAAGTATATTCCTTCCCAGATGACCACTTTCCTCTCCTTCAAACACTTCATATTTCCTAGAAGCTAACATTTCAATAGTAGAACTACCAATACATTTAAATTACAATTTATTTCACATTTGTTTTAGAGTTGCATATGAAACACAGAAATGGCATAGGTCAGATTCTTTTTCTACACTTGTCGGGAGTAAGTTCCTTTGAACTCAATTAGACTCAGTGGAATATATTTATTTATTACACTTCTATGCAACTTCTTCCAATAGTCAAAATTCTTACAAGTAAACTTGCATATATTTGCACTGACAGACCCTTCTCTGGAGACCTTACAATTTATGTTACTGTAAAGTCAGATCTAGTAAAGGAATTCCGAAGACCAAAGGCAATTCCATGCAGTGCAAGCCTTCAGACACTACATAGGAAGTGAGTAATCTTGGACTTGGCTGGTTAATAATGAGCTATTTCTTCATTCCTCTTGTACTGTGTTGATAAGTTACACTGGATGAAAATATATGTAAATCAAACATGTTAATAAATTGTCTTTGTTGGGCTTTGCATTGTATAATACAGTGCAACTGTCAACTCAAAAGAAGAGTCAGAATTATGCACTTTGCGATAAAAGCAGAAAATTTGGTACATGCAAAGGATATGCTATGAAGCACTAGACAGGCATTCCTACCCTCTCAAGATTCAGAGTGGTGGCCAGGTTTGTAACTATTTGGAGGTAATTATCGAAATGCAGTATGCCAGGTCTTATGGGTCCTATCTACATTTTCTGTATATAGAGATGATTGAGGAATTTGATCTTTGTGCTTCTTGTACAAACTGATCTGATCCCAGACGACTGTGAAGATCAGAACATATAACGCAGTGCTGTAAGTGTCTACTTAGAACTGAGTTCCACAGAGTTCAGTGCATATCTATTGCTCCTAAATGGGCATGCATTGGAGTGCAATTTTAGTAATCCACTTATAGTCGCACTTCCTAATTATTCTAACACAGTTCTCAATACAAAGTATCAAATATATTTAGAAATGTACACTTAAAATACGTAGATCCATGTAGAAAAGTGGCAGGGGCATGTCATGAGCAGAGCTGGCTGGAGCCAGGGGTCAGACTAGATGGCCCAGGAGATCCCTTCTGACTCACTTTGTTTCTATGTTTCTAAGTAATCTGTCACATCCAAGACTGACTAGCGCTGAGACACCACCTGTCCTGCTCCAGGGATTTAGTCAAGATCATTTCCAAAGGCAAATACAGTAGACAAGGTCCAAATATGGATCAGAGTCCAAGAAAGAGTAAAGTTAGCAAGGGCGAGACGAGGCTGATGCACAGACCTTGTTTCAGAACTCCACACTTCGAAATGAATGCTTTTAACGCTGAGCCACTAGAGCCTGATGCAGAGAACAGCAGGTGGCCATTAATACAACCCGGAGAACGTTATCCTCATGAATACATGTTTTCTTCAGAAGGAATGCCATGAAATTTGTACTGCCACAATTAGGGCAAAATGCTGTGCATGCTTAAACAGGAAATCTCCCAGCATTCCCTAGCCAGCATAGCATGGCATGGCTGATTGGGTAGCACTGGAAACTGTAGGATCTCTTCCTGTCTAAATATGCATCTGATTGAGCCCTTAAGCAATTGAAAAGTGACAATACAAGCGATACAAAACCAAAAAACCGGATTTGCTGGCAAGCAGCCTGCAGATGCAATGGTGATGGGAAACGATGGTCCCTTCAGTGCCATTGCTGCCACACAGTAAACTCTATAATGGATTTGTATATATGATTGCTGCACTTTGTCATATGTCGTTTACTATTTGTGCAAAGCAGTACTCATCGACCCATTTCATCACTCGCAGCTCTGCAGGATAATAGGTAGCCACCGCAGTTCTACAACTGTGCTGAGGACATTTGAGAAGAATTTTATTGAAAACCTAACTCATCTTTCTATCCCAGGCAATGAGTATGTTATTGTATTGTTGCACATTTAATTTCTGTCCTGTGGGTGCTTGTTAAGCTGGTACAATAGAAAATGCACATCAAAAAGAAATCTGAGATATTGTCTTATTTTTCACTAAGACCCCCAGCACGTTACAATATTCAGAAAAGCTGTTTGGAATTGTGAGGATGCTAAGAATGGTTCTAATCTAAATTTGAGCTTCTTTGAAGTTAATTTTATGCATTTATCACAAAGTGTACTCTCTCCATATATCACTGCTGTACTAGTATTCTTCAGATTGCAATGAAATATTGGTCACAGACATTCAAGTTTTGTTCCTGTACAGCTTCCATCAATGGCACAAGGACTTCTTCACAAGCAGAGCTACCCACTTAGTTACAAAGGGCAGTATCTTGTGTGATCCACATGCTATCAGAAAGTCCAACTATCACGACAAGAACTTGAAGTGGCTGAAACAAATAGAAACATTATTTTCCAGGACGGAGAAGGTCAATGTCACTCCACTGCCTTATCCTAATCCTAATGTTTACACTTACTGCCAGGGTTGTTTCCTTGTGCTCTACCAGTCCATTCCACTGGCACTACAGAATGAGTGGTGATTTAGCAACAGCATAGAATATTCACTGCTATGTGAACCAGGAAATGTTTCTTTCTGTTTAAGATGAAGAGGTGGCCAACTCAGGCTGGACAATTCTCCATGTTATTGGATCATTTAAAAGAAGCCATTCTTGTGGTATTAAGAGTTTATAACCTTGCAAAATAAACTTAAGAGGAAAAAAATTAGGTAAGGTTGTGCACCAAATTGTTAATAAATATTCATTCATGCATTCTAGACAATGACCTTTAAAAGGAACAGCAATGTAATCTTAAGCACTTCTAACTCAGACATACCTCTACATTCAGTGGGACTTTCTCTAGCAAGTGGGTTAAAGAGGGGAAAGCAGGAACTCATGTCTGACTTAACATCTAAAGTGTTATCTCTAGCAGATGTTTGTGGGGAAGAGGGATAAAATATTTAAGTTGGAAATTCTGCAAGAAAAGTGCAGGCATGCAATGAATTCGCCAGGAATCCCAACATCAAAGACAGAAAAGGGGGCAGGATCCTTTCTCCTTGTATCGCTGCTGATGTACATTTTTTGTACCTGCACCATCTCAACATCATACTGCATGGAAAAACAAACAAAACATTGAATGAAAAACAAATCAAAACTCAATTAATGGGACTTTAGCTTAAATGTGGCCTCCAAATGAGAGTCTTTTGATTGTATTTTCACTCCATTTTACTGTCCCACAGTTCATACATATCTATGTTGCCAGCTGTAAGACTACTTCAGTGATAAATCTGTGCCTCGATTCCTTAGTTAGTATTCCAGAACTGATTTAACTGACTCAGACCCTTTCAAAGGCAGGCAGCCATATCCTCTCTGAAGCTCTGCAGCTGATGCCTTTCTAACAAAACAATATCCACTTTTTAATCAGTGGCTCAAACATATGATTGCATTTCTTGCTCTCAGTCTATAATTGCACTGTCTGCTGCAAGTTGCATCATAGGGGACTGTGAAAAGGAACCTGGCATCTTGGGGAGACATGTGTGCTCCAGCTGAAGCGACAATAAGCCTGCTGATTACAATCTTAGCTTCGTATGAAGTCATCTTAAAATGTCATTTGATTTTTTTTAATGGCTTTTCAGCTGTCATTATGCCAAAGTTGCAAAGCTTGGATAAACGGATGGGGTGGGAACTTGTAGAATGCCATTCTGACAGAGGTAATTCACAACACCGTGTGTGGGGAGACAACTGAATTCTGAAAATGACCATTTTTCTATTCAATGACCTGCTTACTGTCAGGAATGCGCAATGGGGAAATACTTCAAAGCTTGCCAATATTTAACTCCACAGCCACCAGGTTTATCTGGGTTGACCTAATTTTCCTGACAGGAATAACCATGCATGTGTGGGTGTCTGTGCGTCTATGTGTGCTTGGCAGCATTCAGAAATACATTGAATATATACAAGACTGAAGGAAGGAGGGCAGGCAGGAGGGCAGGCAAGAAAGCAGGTGGTGAGGTGGTGGAAAGGAGCTGAGTATGCCATGGATAAAACTGGGAAGCAGGAAGCAAGGACCACAGTGCATCAGCACTGATGTACAACAGAGAGTAAATGTCCACCAAGGCCTCCCTGTTCCCTTCTAGGAATAGGGAAGACTGTCCATTTAAATACAAAATCCTGATACAGAGATGCCTCGTACTTTGAACTTAATTCATTTCAGGAAGCTGTTTGAACTCTGAATCATTCAAAGTCTGAAGCAATTTTCCCTATTAGAAATAATGAAAAGTGAATTAATCTGCTCCCAGACCCTAAACAATACTTATTTTGGTAAACTTTTGGTAAACAAAACTATTTTTGTTGTTGTTGTTAGTCGTGAAGTCATGTCCAACCCATCACGACCCCATGGACAACATTCCTCCAGGCCTTCCTGTCTTCCACCATCCCCCGAAGTCCACTTAAGCTCACGCCAACTGCTTCAGTGACCCCATCTAGCCACCTCATCCTCTGCCATTCCCCTTCTTCTTTTGCCGTCAATTGTTCTCAGAATTAGACTCTTTTCCAGGGAGTCCTTCCTTCTCATTGGGTGACCAAAGTATTTGAGTTTCATCTTCAGTATCTGGCCTTCTAAAGAGCAGTCAGGGTTGATCTCCTCTAGTACTGACCAGTTTGATCGCCTTGCGGTCCAAGGGACTCGCAGGAGTCTCCTCCAGCACCACAATTCAAAGGCCTCAATTCTTCAGCACACAGCCTTCCTTATGGTCCAGCTTTCACAGCCTTACATCGCAACTGGGAAAACCATAGCCTTGACTATACGTGCTTTTGTTGGCAGGGTGATGTCTCTGCTTTTTAGTATGCAGTCTAGATTTGCCATAGCTTTCCTCCCCAGGAGCAAGCGTCTTTTAATTTCTTGGCTGCAGTCCCCATCTGTGGTGATCTTGGAGCCCAGGAAAATAAAATCTGTCACTACCTCCATTTCTTCCCCATCTATTTGCCAGGAAGTGAGAGGACCGGATGCCATGATCTTAGTTTTCTTAATGTTGAGTTTCAAGCCAACTTTTGCGCTCTCCTTCACCCGCATCAAGAGGCTCTTTAGTTCCTCTTCACTTTCTGCCATTAGAGTGGTATCATCTGCATATCTGAGGTTGTTGATATTTCTCCCAGCAATCTTAATTCCAACTGGTGATTCATCCAGCCCCGCCTTTCTCATGATGTGCTCTGCATATACGTTAAATAGGAAGGGTGACAGTATACAGCCTTGCCGAACTCCTTTCTCAATTTTGAACCAATCAGTGGTTCCGTGCCCAGTTCTCACTGTTGCTTCTTGACCCACATATAGGTTTCTCAAGAGACAAATAAGATGGTCTGGTACTCCCATCTCTTTAAGAACTTGCCACAATTTGTTGTGATCCACACAATCAAAGGCTTTAGCAGAGTCAATGAAGCAGAAGTAGATGTTTTTCTGGAACTCCCTAGCTTTCTCCATGATCCAGCGTATGTTGACAATTTGATCTCTAGTTCCTCTGCCTCTTCGAAATCCTGCCTGTACTTCTGGTAGTTCTCGGTCCACATATTGCTGGAGCCTAGCTTGTAGGATTTTGAGCATCACTTTGCTAGCATATGAAATGAGTGCAATGGTGCAGTAGTTTGCGCATTCTTTGGCATTGCCCTTCTTTGGGACCGGAATGTAAACTGACCTTTTCCAATCCTGTGGCCTCTGCTGAGTTTGCTGGCATATTGAGTGTAGCACTTCAACTGCATTGTCTTTTAAGATTTTGAATAGCTCAGCTGGAATACTGTCGCCTCCACTAGCTTTGTTGTTGCTCAGACTTTCTAAGGCCCATTTGACTTCACATTCCAGGATGTCTGGCTCGAGGTCAGTGACCACCCCATCGTGGTTATCAGGGATGTTAAGCTCTTTCTTGTATAGTTCCTCTGTGTAATCTTGCCACCTCTTCTTTATCTCTTCTGCCTCTGTTAGGTCCCTGCCATTTTGGTCCTTTATCATGCCCATCTTTGCATGAAACATTCCCTTCATATCTCCAATTTTCTTGAAGAGATCTCTGGTCCTCCCTATTTTATTGTTTTCTTCTATTTTTTGCACTGTTCATTTAAGAAGGCATTCTTATCTCTTCTAGCTATTCTCTGGAACTGTGCATTCAGTTGGGTGTATCTCTTTCTCCCTTGCCTTTCACTTCCCTTCTTTTACTCAGCTATTTGTAAAGCTTCCTCAGACAGCCATTTTGCTTTCTTGCATTTTTTTTCTTTGGAATGGCTTTAGTTGCTACCTCTTGTACAATGTTGCGAACCTCCGTCCATAGTTCTTCAGGCACTCTGTCTATCAGATCTAATTCCTTAAATCTATTTGTCACCTCTACTGTATATTCATCAGGGATATGATTTAGGTCATACCTGAGTGGCCTAGTGCTTTTCCCTACTTTCTTCAATTTAAGCCTAAATTTTGCAATGAGAAGCTGGTCAACAGCAAATACAGCCTCCTGAAATGACCATAGGATGGGTCCCTAGGCACAGATCGGGTTGCCTGCCTGGTATGCTGGCTCCTTGTCTGTCAAATCCACTGCCAGTCAATAACACAGAGACAGCAATGCAGCATATATGAAAGACAGTGCTATTTAAAGAAGACTTCCCTGAATAAAAAACAGAATAACTTGATTTAAAACATCAAGGAAGTTGGACCCAATGGTCTTCAAGGCCCTCCAACTCTACTATTCTATGGCCCCTTTGGATCCTCACAGGCCTCTGAGTTTGGAGAACTACGCCCATCTGTTGACCAATGCTAGGAGATGTAGGCCATTTTTGTCTAAAGATTCATAGGGTGCTCTAAAGGCCCTGTCCACAGCCCAAAAAGAATCACCAGGAGCCCTTCATCAGTTAAATTAAGTAAAAAATGCAGGCACTGAACAGATGGTTTGATGATTATTATAAGTAGTTTAGTGAAAGTATGCATGGAACTAACAGAAGCTAATTCACCTGTCAAAATGAAGGTTTCCCAAATGGTAAAACAGAAAAAAGTAAGACATCTAATTTACTGAACATCACTTTTCTTCTTTAATTTAGGGTATACCAGGCATATCTATTAGTCAGTTTCAATGCAGAACATTTCATGGTTGGAAATAATGGAGTTTTCTTTTTGAGGAATAATTGGAGGCCAGGCTTGTTGCTTTTTTTTAAATAATAATAGAGAAGGATTTTTTCTCCTTTTTCTTTTTCTTTCATTCTTTTTTGAAATAAAATTCTAAAATGACAGGCCTTAAAATCTTGTTTTTTACAATAATAACTGAAATTGCTTTTATTGTATTATTCAGGTTTTACTTTAAATTAAGGACATATATTGTGCCAGAATAAATAGAAAAATAGCTTTCCTGTCCATTGCCGTTTGTTTAAATGATGACCCATTCAGAGGAGCCATAATTGTCTCTTGCTTTGTTTGGTATAAAGGTGATGCCATTCAAGGATAAAGGCAATGATTATGAGTCTCATTTTATTATTTTAATTTTCAAATGGCTTGTAGCAAATACTTGGTCTGCATTTCTCGAAAAACAAACCTTGAAAAGGAAAATGTGCTTTTATGAACTTCTTGATATGAAAGTAGCCAAGCTACTTAGCTTTTACTAATATAAGCTTTCCCTCTGTGCCTGGCCACTCTTAAAGACACTTCCAATGCAGGTCATTCCCACAGACCAGTCCACACACTGACTTGCAAATGGGCCAGCTCATATGTTCCATACATTTCATGGTGAGCAGGTCCACCTGGGAAGCTTGCATGGGTAACCCATGTCTGCGTCAACTAGGCTTTATTCTTTTCCATCTACAAAGCTGCAAGAGTGTAATCACCATGAGAGCCAGCAAAGTAAGTTGTCCTCAGTGGGCTCCATTCCCCAGGCACACTTCCTCCTCACCTCTCTTGTCATGAGCTGCTATTGCTTCTCCTCACACTTTCTCTTATCATTGCTACAATTTGCTTGCTTGATCTGCGGAAAGCCAATGGGGAGCAAGCAGTGGCATCCCCTTCTCACCATCCTTTCTGCTTCTATTGCCTGGACCAGAGCAAGAGTCAGGTGAGCCAGCAAATTGCCATGGCGAAGAGGAACAAGTTCTGGAGGGCCTCCAGATGCTAGGTCATGGCTACCCAGCCTTGATGCCAGACCTGATTAGGGCCACTGTGGTCCAGTGGCTGGTGCTGGGCTATGATTGGGAAAGGGGGTGCAGTTTCCAATTTTGCTCAGCCATGAGACTCAGTACTCTCTGACTCTGACCCATTCATTATCTCAGCCTTGCAGGCCTCACATTCATGGGAATAGAAGATGGGGACCTTGTGGGCAGTGGGATTACAGTGGAAGGGAAGATAATTCAGTATATATTCTATGAGCATGTGTGCAAATATGCCCTATAGTTGAGTGGAAGTAACATGCCAGTCTTCAATGTCCAGTAAAAGCATAACCTGGCATGAACTGAGGAGAAACAGCTCATGCATAACTGCCTTGCAAAGAGCAGGTTTCCTGAATGTTCTTTGCTAGAATGAGGAACACAGGTGCCCACGCAAAGATAGCACAAGGCCATTTCAAGTGAATCCTGGGTAATATGAGATGGGTAAAGTGGACATATCCACAATGATATATAGGTACATCATTATTTAAACATGACCACATTTCCCTAAAACTATGAAGGGATGATGCATGTGGAGTTGAATATGAACCCTTGTCTTTTTTTTCTTTTTTCTTTTTTTTTTTTTTTTGTCGTTAGCATAAGAAACTGGTACTCTAAAGTTTTCAGAGTCAAACAGATTAGCTGCCTGTGTCAAGTCATTCTGTGCATTCTGTGCCCAGTTCCATCCTTAGGACTAATGGGCAGGATAAAAATAGAATAAATAAATAAATAAGCAGCAGGTTCTGCAAGTGTGAAAACAGGTGTACGAGTGTCACTTAAGGCTAAATAAATTTCATATGCATGAAGGACTTTTTATTTCTCCTCCAAATAGCATAATGTTTATGTTCTGGTCCTGTGCTTTTATTATCCAAATATTCAGCAGACCTCCTTGAAGCACTGCAAGGGGATGGAAGAACCTGTTCATTTTGCTTTCTTCTACCTTAAATCTTAAATTCTCTCTGAGCTGTTTATGAAGAAATGTATGAATTTTGGTAGGTTCTTTTTGAACAGGAGAATGAATGACATTCTCACACAACTTAAGGGGGCAAAACTGAATAGGTACACCTGTTCCTAGCATGGCAGGGATTCTGTTGTACCTGTCTGACATGAAGGATAAAGAATCTTTCTGTAAAAAGAAGGAGCCGCCACCAAAATGGCTGCACTCTCGCTTTTAACAGTGAAGCACACAAGGATCTCTCCCTGGATGAATGAAACTTCTGTTTCACTTTCTATACATTCATTTTCTTTATTTGTTCCTTTAACTCTTATGTTCTTTCAGTTATGCTTATGCAGAAGTTTTCTGATTTTGCTAAGTTCTGGCCAAAAAACAAACCAAGCAAAATTCTCCCTTATCTCTATCCAGAATGCAAGACCATTAAGAAATACACCGTATCAGTCTTTCTGATTTAAGTAAATGGTTCTGAACTTTGGATGCTTCCAGTCTCTTCAATCTACTCCTTATTTTCAGAATTGCCCAGCAATACAAGCCCCATTTGGTCTTTCTCCTCCTGTGCTTGCTAAATGCACAACAGCACTGCAGCCTTTTTGCCTTCTTGCATGTATCTGTTGCTCTTTGTGAAGGGTGATGCCAGTTCTTGCTCTCAGGTGGCTGAGAACACCGATTTTCCAGAGATGGGGCTAAAGCACTCCCTTTCCTCAAACATGTAATGCAAATAATACAGAATCCTGAATGGGGTTTCTATCACTGTACAGTTCTAAAAACAATTTCTCAATTCTCTCATCATTTGTCCAAACACAATGTTGCACAGATGGGACAGTTTGGGGTGTAGAAAATCAATTTTCAGTTTACTTTACTTTTATGTATTTTATGGTTTTCAAATGACTACATATGGAGTTGTTTTGTTTGTTATTTTTATTGTAAATTTCAACCAAAAAATCATTTAAAAAGAAGGGGAAAAGAAGAGGATAAAAATGTATAGTGCCATAATTTCAATTGTTACATGCAAAAACAAAAATATATGTTTGTAAAACTTATACATAAATTCCAGCAGGCAGATCTAATAGCCATGCATGCATTTGTCCATCAGTAGTATTTCTTGCTTGGTTATGTTCCTTAATTTATTGGCTGCAGCTGCAGCAACTCAACCAAATCTTAATTTATTTTCTTGGGGCAGTTTTGCATATTCATTGATCATATAGAAGTCTGTAATTCTGATTGTGTGGGGATGTATCTCAGCAGTGAATTACTTTCAGCATACTACTGGAAAAATAAAGTTTTTCTAAACACTTGACCTTTCAGCATGGCAAATGAACACCTACCAGCTTTAAGTATGAATACGTAGCTAAGTAAATCTTCTGCAAGTCTGGGACAGAAAACAGCCAGGGTGCAGTTGGTTTCTCCAGCTGCAAGTCACAGGGAACAAACAAAATTGGAGAGCATGCTAATAAGCCTGCCAGAGAGATCAATGGATGTGTGAGTCACCAAAATTCAAGCTGACTGAGTTTATCCTATTCCTATCTTGAAGTTTGTTCTTGTTTGAATTCAGATCACATTGCAAGTGTTCTTCCTTTTTCTTTTCACATGAAAAACAATGCATATTTCCACCTGCTCTTTTCCAAATGTGCACATTAATTGTGCACACCTTTGGAACATGCACAGTGTTTCCTCATTAAAGCGCATTTCATGCTTCTTTTTAAAAATTAAGCATTTTGAAGCACTTTATTTATTTATTTATTTATTTATTTATTTAAAGCATTTTTATGCCGCCCCCTTTGCAACCTTGGGGCGGCTTTTCCCCCTACAGATAGCATAATGAACATAGTTTTTGGTGGGGGGTCTGGAAACCTTTCAGTGTTCAGTTTGACCACATAGTGCATCTGAATCCATGTTCAGCCCGGAAGGTGAAAACTGGGTCAATCATGATAAAAAGTGAATTGAAATATATTTCTCATGCAAGCCTATCAATCAGTGGTTTAGCACATGAAATTGAAATCTGTAAGGTTCCTGTTCACTCTAAGTTAGTCATATATTTTCCCTGAAAGCTTTTCCTATCTTACTACCCTTGAGGGTCCAATTTCTTGAATATGAAAAAGTAACCAGGAAAAAATAAGTTAAAGCATTTTAGTGATATTATATACTACATAGATATTCCAAAAACACATCAAAGATCAAATATTCATATATCTATTATTTAACATATTTCTAAATCACCCAATAACCAAGCATCTTTTTCACATCTCTTTTAAAGTACAAAACATTAAAAATGTAGAATGCAAACAATGAAACTGAGAATAAAAATAGCAACAGAATAAAAGTATTCCAGTCTTTGCAATAAAACCATCCCCAAGCACAGAACAAACTAAAACCAGCAGCACAGTAATGCACAAGAAGTACTTCTCAAGCATCCACAGCTCTTACAATATCTGAGAGAATAAAATGATGTCTCCCTGGCAACAAAAAGACCATAATGTAGGTGCCAGGTGAGACCCTCGGGAGGTGGCATTCCACTAAGTACCTTTGTCTTGCTGCATTTAGGAGGGGGCACTTCAAAGGATGATCTTGGCCTGGATAAATATTTCCAATATATCATATATTTTTAGAACTGACTGTATTTTGCAGGTGAGCCTTTCGGAAAATGTTAAGAGGCTGTTAAAAAAGTGCATAAGGAAGTGGGGAGTAAAATAAATAATATCTTGTATAGAACTGAACTCTGTTGAACTGACTTCTCTGGACAGCTGCCCTCTGCTTGGACTGAGTGTGAAGGAAACATTACAGCGAGACAGTGGTGCTCATGCCAGTCCTTTAGATTGTATTTGGGAGTTTAATACAGTTTTGAGAAAGTGTGGTTCCCTTGACGACACCTTTTTCTGTCCCTAGCCAGCTAAGCTGTACTAAATTATTTTGCTTAGGTTTCATAGGCTTCTGGAAGATAAATTCTGATGAGCAGATGGTTTAAAATAACACATTAACTAGTTTACACTGAGACTTGATTGCTGCAGACCAAGAAAAGAGGTTGATTTGTTGAAGGGTTTTGTTTTGTGAAGATTCCAAATGTGAAATATTTAGTATCTATGATGAGATTATTTAGCTGGGGGGTTGGCCTTGGGAGTTTGAACAGCAGCTTTTGTTTTATACTTCAGCAGAAAATGAGTGCTGGGTTTCCTCCCCCTATTGACTTTATTTTTGTTTTAGCCCACTAAGCAGAATGCTAATGTTTATTCATGAAACAATATAAAGGAAAATCCGCCTATAATTTTGACATCAAATAATATCTTCCTGCAGTAAAAATGTTTGAATTAATGGAATCAGGATTCTGCCTTTTTCTGCTAAGCACTTCTTTCTTTTTAAAAAGAACTGCTTCTTGTGCTTATTGAATTTGCAGGGGAAGCAGGACATTATACTCCAGCGTTACACTCCTAACCAGAGTGCAATTACCATGGACACCTGACCCTTCCTTCAAGGCAGGGGCAATAACAGTCCTCTGAATCCCAGGTGCCATGATGGCTTAAATCAGGGGTGGACGCCAGACCAAGCCGGAATATGATTTAAAGAGGCTGGGGCCCCCAAAAACTTTTATTTCTTCAGTGCTGCCCAGCTCACCCCCCAGCGCTGCCCAGTTCACTCCCTGACTCCTGCTCCTCTGTGTGGAGAAAGTTGGATGGCTCTTGAAGATGGCTCCACCAAGCCCTAGTTCAGTTTTGTCCCTCCTTTTTGCCCCATCCTCATTCCATCTGTGACGCAGGAGATGGGCAAAGGCATGGCAGGGCTTGCAGAGGTCATAGGTAAGAAGGGGATTCTTCCCAGCCCAGGGAGTGGAGCTCGGAGGTCGTCAGATTGGACACCTCCATGGCTTGAATCAGCAACTTGTGCCAGAGCTCGCCTCCCCTTGCCTTAACTCTTGATCAGGGTTATAACTTAGTGGCTTTTCGAATGTACTGTTTTCACATTTTATTTGAATTGTGTGTGTGTGTTGTTGTTGTTATTTTGTTCTCATTTGAATATGATGTTACCAGACTCAGTTGTAACTAGGGCAGACCCCTTTAATGCAATGTGGCTTCAGTGGGCCATGACTAACCCACATTCCATTGATTTCAATGGGTCTACTCCAAATATGAATACCTCTGCATCCAGCCTGATGTGTTTAATCTGGTGGCCATAGTGGCACATTTACAACCCCATATTAACATTGTGCAAAAGACTGTGCAAAAGGCTGGAGCGCATTTTGAGTGGAGCACATGCTAAGCAGGCCCAGAAGGCAGAGGAATCTGAATTCGCCACATACTGGGGAGAGAATTCCAATTCACCTGTGGTGGCACAAGTCGGCAGTCAGTGGTCTTATCTCATGAACGCTGCTGTTTTCCCCCTGCGGGCTGAGGAGTTATAAAAAATAAAGGGTCATAGTATTCATTTAGGATCTAATCTTGGCATGAATGGAATCCACATGATCTGCAGAAGGAACATTAATTGCACAAAGGCTGACAGCATCTGAAGACTACCTGGATAACTGCCTGACTCAAAGGAAAGCGGAGGCACTGTGCGAAATATTGATTATGTCTATAAAATAATATTGCTCTTTGTTGAAACAGCCACACAGAGGCCATACCGGAGTGAACATGTAACCGAAAAACTGCTATTGCTCTCACATTCCAACATGTTGACATTCTAAAGATAAAATACCCCCATGGAAGATGTTGAAATGCCATTTTTCAAAGCAACAGCACTATAATGTACTTTCATTTGTAACATTCCCTTTATCCCACCCCCATGTTTTACTCCCGGTATCTTTGGAGCATGGTCACCCAGAGGAATATTCATTATAGAATGTGGCTTCTTCATTATGCAGCAGCAATTTGCATAATTGCCAGGTGAAAAACATGATAGAAAGAGAACTGGAAGATGCTATTGGCCACCTGGCCCCAGGGAGGCACAGTCCCTGAAAAGGGAGGGGCTTTGTAGTTCTGCTTTTCAGTGCCAGGGTACTCAATATGGAAAGATGAGCCAGTGCTTTGACTTAATATAGGAGAGCATCCTGTATTCCTAAACCAGTGCCTAGGATTTCTGACCTGGATTGTGCTCTCCTGTGAAGAAGAGAGACTCGACCCATCTTTATGGCTCCTTCCCTCTCATCTGAATGCTAGTCTATGAAATGTCAGGTAATGCTGCTTCCAGGTCATTTGCAGGATGAGCAATCACTTACATTGCTGCTTTTGCCTTGTAGCATGTCCTAAACTTCACTGATACTGATTTTATCCTCTCTTCTTATCATCCAGGGAGCTTTCTGCGGTGGTGCTTAAGGATTGTATGGCTGTATGATGTCAGTACCTTCATTCCATTTCTGTCATCATGTCATGGATGGACTTTTGGTTTGCATTGTTTTGCCAGGATGTTTTATATATATGCCTGCATATGTGCCCTGCCCTGCCATTTTGCCCCAACTGTTCTCATAGATTATTTCAGCACTGATTTTAGTTCCCAGAGTCAAGTTTTAACAAAATGTTAATGGAGCATAGATTTCTCACCATAAGCAAAGACACACTTTTTCTAACTGTACTTTTCTTTCCCTTTGGGTATCAGTTGCTTGCGCATAATGAATGTTCACCAAATGCGCATGTATCCATTTGGTGGGGCAGATAGATGTAGATTTTGCAACTTTACAATATCTGTCCCAGGTTTGCTAGGGAACCCGCAAGTATACCGCAAGCATCAGGACTATAAAAAATAAAAGATAAGGCTCAGGGAAGCCCACTAGCTAATTAGAGTAGCCACTCCAGAGTTTGATACTTTTTCTCCACGTGACCAGAGTGTGTGTTTGAAGCACCTTGTTGGTTTCCAAACATGGTTGTCTTCTTGTGAGTAGCTGGATGGACCACAAGTTGGGTAGGCTTGCTCTTCACACACACTTGCACTGATGGTTCTCAGCGTATGAGAGCCAGTCTGGTCTGGTGCTTAGATGGCTGGACTGGGGTTCTGGGGGATCCAGGTTCTAGTCTCCACTCAGTCATGGGATGACTTTGGGTCAGTCACAGACTCTCAGCCTAACTTACCTCACAGGCTTATTGTTGTGGAATTAAAAATGGAGTTAAGGAGAACTATGTAAACTGCCTTGAGTTCCTTGCAAGGGGGAAAAAGTGCAACATAAAATGCAGGGTAATCATATTTATCCATCTATAGATGTATATGAATTATGTTCCTGTATTATGGTTTTAAATTTCACTTTATGAACTGCCCAAAGGGCTTCAGCTGTTGGACAGTCTACAAATGAATGGACTGATAAATAAATTCAGTTAATCCAAATTCATGTGGATGCATGGAGTTCATTAAATGTAATAAGGAGCAGATGGATAACAACTGCATTGAAATGTGAATTCATATTTATAGTTTGTCCGAACTAGTCAAGTCACTTGACTGGCGAGAGACAGAGAGCATTGTAGAAGGGGTGCTGGACTGAGGACCATGTCACCGCTTCCCACTGATACCTGCCCATCTATCTATCTATCTATCTATCTATCTATCTATCTATCTATCTATCTATTTAGACAGCTTATATGCTGCCCCCTTCGCCTCGGGGCGGCTTACAATCATTAAAATCCCGCATATAAATACAAAAAATACATAGAATACATGCAATGCATAAAATAGTGGAAACAGCCTGGTCAGTTTAAAATCAATAAATAAACCTTAACAATTAAAATAGTATTTAAATAAAAAGGTCTTGGCCTTTTAGTAACCTTTGGCAAAAGGGTTTGTGTTGTATTCACCAATATATAGATGGCTACACATGCATAGCTATAGCTAAAGCAATATAAATATTCTGTATCACTGTTTATGATTGCACTGTGAGCCTCTGTGTCTGGAGCAGCATATAGATTCAATCAATCAATCAATAAAAATTGCAGACTGGCTCCCTTAACCAATTTTTCTCAGCACTACTTAAAATATGTGCATTCTGCTTTATTATGTGCATTATGATGCTTATCCAACTCTTGATATATTAAAATTCCTAAGTGGATCATAGTAACATACAAGATTAAAAAAAGATAAATTACATGTATTAAAACATATGAAACATTACATAAACAATAGAATAAGGCAATAGCAAAACCTTAAAAGTTAAGAGTTGTTTAAAACTAGCTGCTGTCTCTGCTTCTTGAGCTTTCCATGGAAGATTATAAAAACTTTTTACTTACCCAGTGTTTTTACTTTTTTAATTGGTATTTTAATTTTATAACAAGTACTGGCATGAAGGATTTTTTAAATTGTTGTGTTGTGATTATATAGTTTTGAAAACAATATGTAAATGATCTTGGGATTTTTAATGAAGGATGGTATATAATTTTTTTAAATAAAATAAGTAAAATAATTCCAAAGAGTGGGTGCTGCCACTGAAAAGGCCTATTTACACAGCTCTGCCTGGTAACATACTACTGGCTGCAAAAGAGCCAGTAAAACCTCCTCAGAACATCCTAGGAGTCGACTGGCTGTATATGAAGGAAGACATTCAACTAGATATCTGCTCCCAAGTCATATAAGGCTTTGTAGATCAACAACAAAATCTTAAACTGGATTGGCAGCCAGTAGGCAGCCAGTTTAGTTCTTTTAACGCAGTTGAAAATTTTTATATAGGTCCTCTTTTAGTATCCTGGCTGTTGCATTGTCCACTATTTATTTATTTATTTTTAAATGTATAGTCTGCTGAATAAGGCTCTCTAAGCTGTGTACAACAGTCAAATATAAGACAAAACATTACAATTACACTAGCTGCAGCTTCCAGATCAGCTGCAAGGGCATGCCCACTAGGGGTGTGTGAGGCACCTGTTTTGAGAGTGGGAATCCGCTGGATTCCCTGGGCTCAGTTCCCTGGACTCCAGCCTGCTTTCTTACAGCCATGAGTCCGACTTCATAGTTCTCCCAGTGTTTGCTCAGGCACCCCCCTAACTGGAAGCGAGCTCACTCGAATGCTGCCCAAGAGGGGTCCCTCTTCCACATGTCTCACTTGCAGCCCTTGTTTGTTCTGCATGTGTTGTGGAAAATGGTTGCTAGTTGCACAACCTTCATTCTGTGAGAGTTGTTGGACATCCTCTTGGCTCAGTATGCTTGCTCAGCAAGGGCCAAGCATGAGGATGAAACTGAAGAACAGAAGAGAGCCAGGATTCCTAAGAGATCATCACAACCCTAATGTCCATATAAGAGATCATTACAGTAGTCTCACTTGAAGTTGCTGCTGCATGGATTACGGCTGACATACCATCCAGATCTTGTTGTAGATGTCTTGAGCCATTGAGGCACATAGATGGATCCAGGTGAATATGAAAATTATGGAGTTATTCCTTCAGTTAGTCCAGCTTAATGAGTAAACAACCCAATTCACAAGTCCAATTCCTGGTCTTGTGAACCAACCATAGGTCTTAATCTTGTCAGGATTCAGCTTCAGCTTTAGATCTACCTGGGCTTCCACACCTTTTCCCTTGCCCCACCTCTTCCTCCTGATCACCAATCTTTTGGTGATTTCCAAGTTTGGCATCCCCTGGCACACCGAAATGGTTGAATTGCTTCATGTAAGGCTTAGCCATAGGGAATAAGAACTTGAAGCTAACATATGCTGTATTTTTGCCCTGCCCTTTTGCCTTTGGCCCCACCTCTTTGCCTCTGGCTCCTTCTACCTCTAGAATGCATTTGACACGAGCTTCTGCACAACTGGATTTAGTGCTTAGGTTAAAAGAAGTTCAACTCCCTGACTATAGTGAGTATTTTTACATCCACAGACAGCAAATCTCCAGCATACAGAATACAGGTGAGATAGAAGGAAAAGTTTGGGCTTACTGCCTACCCAAGCAATCTAAAGAATGCAATGATGCTGAATGCTGCAAAGTAGATAGAATTTACCACCCTGTACCAAATATTTCAGCCATTTACTGTGAGTTAGCTTCTTACAAAATAGGGGGAGGATTTTAATTTGAAGATAATATAAAACTATTATAAGAGTGTATTAAACACAAACACAAAAGAACTAGTGGAGCTTTCTAAGTGGTAATTAGAAAGAACTGATGTGTGTCTAATGCCTTTCTTCAGAATCTTTTGAGCAGCAAATCATGATAATGCATGTTTAACTTTTCTGCCAGAGGTACAGAAATGCATATCTCAATAGTTGGCTGCTGATAGCCATATTAGGATCACAGATACTATAGGTTCTTTTGAAAACCTACTGGCTCGTGATGATGTTCAATCTGAGTGGAAATACACAAGGCAAAGTTAAATCAGCAATTCATACCAACCTTCTCTGAATCACATTGTTCTAAAGTACCAAAATAAACACATGAGAAATGGTGTGAATGGGAATGACTGGGTTGATTTCTCTTTGCACTTTTTATCCTGTGTTGTACACTGAAGGATGGCACATCAAATTCAAGCTTTGGGGTATTGTGGAGCAATATCGTGATGGATAAGGGCTAAGTCAGAGACTGAATTTAGCCCTTAAGTAAGTTTTCATTCACAACCCAATGACTTCTCACAGAAAGGAATAGGCGGCATTAAAATTAATTTTACTTCTGATAAAATTGAAGATTTTGTCTACAATTAATGAATAATAAGTTACGGGGAGCCCATTCATGAATGAGATATAATTAAAGTGATAGATATGCTCAATAAATTATAACAATGATAAAGACTTATAAATCTAATGATATAAGAAGCCAAGGATTATACAGATAAGTCATAGAACTGAAAACAGGATGAACAATAAATAAATAGATCTTTTTAATAATTGTCCAGAAAATAACAGAATTCAAAGGGCATTTACTCTATGATTTTCCAGTACATATTTCTTACAAAGTTTCCAAATTAGTTGATATGATTCATCTTCTCTCTGTGCAGGTGGATTATTTAAGGGCCAAATTTGATCTGACATTAAGGCTTCAGTTGTATACCATTTGCATCATATGCACACTTACCTGAAAGTAAGACCTGAAAGTAAGACCTGATTGTGAGCCGCCCCGAGGCTTCGGCGAATGGGGTGGCATAGAAGTTCCCTAAATAAATAATAATGAATACTGAACTCAGCAAAGATAATTCTGAGTAGACACACCTAGGATTGTATTTACATTTCATTTGCAAATAGCAGCTGCAGCAGAGAACAGCTGATAATTATCCTGACCACAAATTAACCCATATTTATTTATTTATTTATTTATTCATTCATTCATTCTGCAGAAGTCCTGATGAAGAATGTTCCTTTTAAAGTGATTGTTTGAATGGGGAGGCAATCCCCTGTTGGGTTGGATCCAGAAGTGCCATTCTGCTACCAGAAGACAAACCACTGAGGGGATAGATTGGTCCTCACTTTTGCAGTTCCCTGCAGAGCAGATTTGGGGGGTCCATTGGGGATCTGCAAGGCAGAGGGAAGAACTGCCAGTGTGGCTGCATGAGCAGAAGTCCACTCATGCCATGCTGGATCTGGCACACTGGACCCAGCAGATAGACGTTCCAGAGAAGAGATTTTAATCAGCATCACAGCAGGGAGGAAAAGGGTTAAATTCCCTCTCCCCTCCAACCCCAGACCTGATTATTTGGATTTATCTGATTGGCTCTTAGAGCTCTATCTGTGGTGGATGTTCTGTGCAGAGACCAACCAGAAGACACCCCTCTTCTATTGAAGGAAGAGCAGTCACTGTGGAGAAGACAAGTGGAGAAGAACCAGTATGGTCAGATACCATTACTAAACCCAAACTGAGTACCACTGCTTGGTGCAACGGAGCATTCTTTCCTTGCCAGAAATGCAGGCAAGGCCAAAGAACAGTAAATGCCATAGAGGGAACGTCAGGCCTTAACAGCCCCGGAGAAGTGTCAATGCAAGCAGAAAGAACCATGAACTCCTGCTACCCATACTCTCTAACTGGGGATACCAAAGATGGACGTAGCACCTTCCGCATCCAAAGCTTGCTTCACCATTGCACTACACGCCATCCCCGAAGGCTGTATACCTTCTCCCTGTGATTAAAAGGGCATTATACAGATCAATATATTGCAAAACTATTACTAATATTCCTTATTCTTACTCCATTGCCCTGGCTGTGGAATAAGAGCTGGCCCTGCATGCAACTAGGGGGAAGTGCCACAAAGAGAACAAGGGAAAGCTTGGAAATAAGATCATGCCGCAAGCAGCACAGTGAAACAGATGCATGCCTGGAAGACGCAGCAGCAAGGTCAGGTTGCAGTGGACACAGACGGCCCAGAAAGAAGTGAGCAGGACAGTTCCAAGCAGCTCTCAAGAAAAGAGAAGAGATTTTTCAACAAGGCTTTTGAATACCGATTCTGGGAAATAGAATCTGGGTACAGAAACTATTTCTGTTGGGAAGTGGAAGCCGCTGATGGTGAGTGCAAACATAAGAGGAAAGCAGAAAACGATGGACAGATGGCTGCACCTTCGAAGAAAGCCCCGTCTACCACTGGGACTCGCACTACACGAGCCTGTCCAGAGATCCCAGGAAGTAAGAATTACCCATTTCAGCAGCAGTGACTTTTCCAACAGGCTTGCAATCAGATGAACATTCTGCAACATCAGCCGATGCTTTTAGTTTCACTAATCCTGAATGTCATTATAGGGAAGAGAGGGAGATGAACTTTGTATTTTCTTACAGAACATTTGAACCAAGGATGTTTGGTTGCCTGGGCAACACTTGTATTTAGAGTTTGGGCAAACCCTTTCAGAATATCTTCCCCCCGTGCTCAGCCCAGTCCCACAGGGCAAGGCAAAGAAAGAAGAACCCCTCAAAGGCTTGCTGAGCCCAGCTGCACAGCCAGCGAGCTTCTCCACCAGGAATGGCTGCAGGTGGCTGCAAAAAAGGGGTGCTGCAGGTGGGTTCACCAGCTACACTCCTGGCAACCCAACTTCTTCTCCACTCACTGCTGCTGCTGGTGGTGTGAGGGGGAAAGGGGGCCTATTCTTGGTTAGAGCCCCACAGACACTGGGCACACTTACCAGGAACTTGAGCCACTGCAAAGAATCTGGGGTGCTGAGCCCTGAGAATTTGCCAGATCACCAGCCCCAAACAGATTCCTCCACATTGCTGCTTGTATTCTGAAGTGACAGGTTATTTTTTCCGCTCATTACAGCATTTTCTTATCATGGCCTTGAGCAAGTGATCGGGCCCCCGCACGCCTTGTACAGTCTCTGCGGCAAAGGATCCTACACAAAGCAGTGAACGAACGCACGGTGGGGTGTGTGCGTGCCTCTGCTATCCTTTTCCATTGCTTTGTCTCAGCACTGCTCTCAGAAAGCACACTGGGGTTCAATCAAAGCATTTCCTCAGTTTGTTTAGAACATGCACTATACTGCTATGGGCAATCTACAGGGAAAAATTCTTTCCCTTCCCATTGTTTATCTCCTCACGGAATATGACATATCTCCTAAGTTTATTGATTTGTTTTGAGGCCTTGTGTTCCCAGGCCTTAATTGTGCTGTTTCTTCTATTTCCTATTCACACATGCCAATTTATTCACCGTGTCTTCCATCATTTTCACTTTATCAGTTTCACTGACCCATGATATCTCTTGCTTAGTCTTCATGTTAGCTCCATCAAATATGTCTACAGAATCCATCAACTGGTAGAGTAAGTTAGTATATCCCCATCCTAAATTCCCTTTTAAATGTAGTGCAATGCCAAATTGTAATCGCTCTTTCAGAGAGAAAAATGCCACGCGCTCATGATTAGTTTTCTGTAAAGGAGGAAGAGACATCATCAGCTACACAGATTTCTGACAATTGTTTTTGCCAGCTGCTTTTGTGCCTTTTGAACTCTTCATTTTCATCCCATTCACAAATATGATTAATAATGTTCCTTGCCCTTGGTAAATACAGCCAGCTTCAACTCCCATCTGCATTTTTATTAAAATGTGTAACAGAAACCAGGAAATAGGGAATATCAGTTTCTCCAACCCCAGTGACAATTATTTAGATTTTTTCCCAAGATTCCTCTTTTTCCTTTGCAACTTTTGTCCCTGCTCTTACAGCTACTGGTGGAATTCCGTAGTTCTGTTGGCAGATCCCAAATGTATACTTTGCTTATTCTCTGAGATCAGCTGAAGACAGTTTTCAGAACTCAGCTACTTGCTGTAGAATCATGTTGAACCATGTTGAGTAGAAAAAGTCTTCCAACTCCACACATTCCCTAGGCAGCATGACTACCTGGGGGATGCTGGGATCTGTAGGACCTTCTGACTAAGCATGCAAAGAATTCCATCCCTGGAGTGATATGCAGTGGGTGCCTCGCCCATCCTTCAGAATGTTCTGGTGCTGGGCACTCCATCCATCTGAAGACCTCTCAGGCTATTGCTGACAGGATTGGGGGAATGACAGAGGCTATTTTTGCTCTGATTAGAAGGCTCCTGAGCCTCTCCAGCCTTCACAGCAAGAGCCAGGGACTAGGCTGCCTTGGCCTCTTGCCTACATCCCCATTGGCAAGCCCCTCTCCCTGCTTGCCCTTCCGAAGGCAAGAGCTTTCCCTGGTGGCAAGGAGAGTGAGGCTCCTGGAACGATCTCTCCTCTAAAATCACAGCTCTTTCTATGGCTTCAGAGGGGAAATCAACAGGTTCATATGGCTTTCCAGGGGCTGCCGGGAGGCCACAGAACTGCCTTTTAAGGTGGTCTTAGCAGGGAGTTAAACCTTTGAAAGGGACTTCCCTGCAAATCTCCATGAAGGAGGGGTGTGCAAAGAAAAGGACAAGATCAGGAAAGTCATTCTTTCCAATGCTTTCTAATTTGCGGGTTTTCTCTGCCTGGAACCTGCTTTACAAATAGAACTGGGAGAATATAAATGCCATTCTGCTACAATGCCTATATTTGGTATGTGTGGAGCCTGCTGATGAAACAGGTTTTTGAGACTTGGAAGGTTACATCATTTTTCCTGGCACATCGATATTGATTGATATGGATGTCAATGACATTCCTGTTTATACCGAGATTCTGGGCACTGAAAGCATCCCTTGGTAGCAGAAAGTATGCTGACTCTACTCAGGCCTGTGTGAAATTGGATGCAGGGTTTGCTGGGCCTTTATGGCACTGTGGGTCTCATGTCCTGCTTCTGTTTTGCAGAAACATCTGGCTGGCTGCAGCAGCAAAATGAAGATGGGATCAATTGTCTGGCCAAGCACAGCGCTTCTTATGGCCTTATGAGTATTCACTAGAGTTTCTACTGCAGCATGAGATTTATACAGTTCAAGATGATCTAATGCACTGAAAACAAGATTTCAAAATTCTACAAGGATGTGGGTATTGTAAAAATATGAGAGAACAACAGGATGGGGAAAACAACCCCAAACACATCAACAAATGCACACAACAAGTTTAACAAAGGTATTGTGGAGTTCAATAAATCTTTCACAAATTTAGGAATAATATTCAAAGTCATCAGAGCGTTTATATCAGACCCAAACTCTGTTTTTTGGGGGGTTGGGAGGAGTGCTTATCTGAGCGGCAAAGGAGTTGAACTAAATTGTTCTTGAGCAGAGAACTTTGCTGAACCATAATTCAGTCTGTGCTGACATGTAAGGTATTGCTGATATCAGAGGGATGATCCTGTAGTTTATTGCTATCTGGACTTTTGAAAGGTTAATTGTAGTAGGCATGTTGGGTGAATGAAGAAGAATAGAAAATACAGTAGAGTATTAGAAGTAATGTCAGGAGCTGACAGTGGCAGAAAGAGCTTTCTATCATGCTAGGGAGACAACTGAAGAAAAAGTAAGAGAAACTCAGGGTATATTTTAGCAGGAAAAAAACCTCTTTCCTCAATAAGAGATGACTATACATCTTATCTTATCTTACTCTTACATTAGCTACATAGTAGTTTACAAAAAGAATCCTGACTGATACTGATTTCAGGATCATGTATGAAAAATGTACCGTACAAATCCTAAATACAATGCTTGAAATACTATTTTGTCCTTCTTCCGAATAAAATTTGTGATGGTTCTTAGGCATTAGCACATGGACTCATCCAAGGTAAAGAAATATTAATTAATCAGAACTTCCTACTTTTTAAAGAATGAAAAGCAGAGTTCTTAGACCTTCTTGACTTCAAAATCACCCATCCTGGCTGATTCAACATCCTTTATTGGGATGAAAATTATTTATTGGCCCTAAAGCACTGCAAAATAAGTGTGTGCTTTTAAATGTGTGTCCCTCCCTCACACACACACTGCACCTCATCTGGCCAGCTCAGTTCTGGGTAATATGCAGGGACTTTTAGGTTGCAAACAGCTCCAGCTTTCTATGCAGAAAGCCTAAGGTTCAATCCCCAGCATCCTCAGCTGCTGTCAACACTTGAAGACAGGACTGGCAGCCCAACTTGGTGGCAGTCAACTTCAGATGTTCCACAGCCATACACACCTGTGGGTAATTTGTTCCACTGTTTTCTTTTGCCTTTGCAAAGTTCAAGATCACAGGTGGGGATCCCAGAAGACAAGTCGCCCTGACCTTCCTCTCTGCTGACCGCAGTACTGCCTCAAGCTTGCAGCTCCTGGAGCAGGAAGAGTGTCCGACAAATGCAAATGATCTGTGCAGAGGTGAGCACCTCTTCAGTTCCCCTCTGCCTCATATCCCCTCTGCATTGCTACTGCTGTCAGACAATGGAAGCAAGGGCAGTCAGGGAAACATGCAGGACATTCAACGAGAGTGGTGTCTAAAGAGACCCTGTGCTCCAGGCTTGGCTTCTGAGCTTTATTTAACCAGTAGTTTTTTTCCTTTAACCAAGATGAGTCTGGCATATGGTCATGATTTGCTTTTTCCGTCCCAGGTTTGTTTGTTCCCCTCCTCCTTTGCCCACTCTCCTGTATCACAAATGCCTTTGTGGGACTGTGGCACTGACAAATAAACACAACCATTGGTTTAAACAATGCAGAGTCCACAAGCCAACAATAAACCATGAGGGATCTTTCTGGGTTGTTTGTACTTAGCTTACCCTGATTTGTTAGGACTGCCATGTTGACGAGCAGGTTAGCATTATATACACATCAGGTCATTGTTTCCAAAAGGTGCGCATGATATACCAGGATGGATATTTAATCTGGGTGAGATTTATCCTTCAGGAGAACTGAAATGCCTTATTATGGCTTCATTTTTTCATGAAATATATTTCACTTTTAAGGAAATTCCAAGGATCTTCAAATGCTGTGGAGGATTCTGCTGATTCCTGCCTCCATCTCCAAGAGACTTTTGTTTTTCACATTCTCTCTGCAGAAGCACACTTAACTCAGCCTTAAACATTTCTAGAAATCCCACATCCTCAGTCACTTATAAGTGGTTAAATAGCAAGAGGGTTAGCAACACCAAACGAGAGTAAGATTTTCAAAGTGAGAATGTAAGCTGGTTGAAAAACTTAAATGTCAGCAATTAGAACAATAATCAAGGGATAAAATGGGCTGCTTTGCTGAGTGCAAAGGGAAACACTAATGTGTTTTTTTCTTCCTCTCTACTGGTTAAAAAAACCACGCACACAAAGGACAAAATGAACACCTGCTGAATGCTTGCAGATCAGATTGAATTTAATGAGAGTTGCAGGTGCTTAGTATTTCTCCGAGGCTGGCCAAAAGAAACCATACATACTTTAATTTTGATCCCATGGCATCTTTGCATCTTCATGTCACAGCCAGAAGGATGGTTGATTACTGTCGCATAAAACATTTAGCTGTAATGGCAGCACTACAGAAAGAAAACAAGTTTTCAGAAAGTTAGCATATTTCCCATTTTTATTCTTTGTCTCTGGAAACAATCTCTTTCTTGCTCTTTCATACATAACTTATTGTAGCTCTCCATTAAAAGGAATAATTATCCCCAAAAGGCATTTTTACAAAAATCTGAAAAGTGTAAGCAAAATTTTATACAATTTCACTATTCATAACAAAAAAGTTTTTTTTTATTTTAAATGTGACTTTCTGTGCTTTTATCATATTCACTAGGTAGAAAAGACATCGGTGAATCTTTCTCCCTTATTGCACTGCCATGCTGAGAAATGTTGCATCAGATGCATCCTGCAATGGGGGAAGGGGAAGTAATAACCCTAATATTCTTTAAAAAGTTATAGTCCAAACATGTTCTTGGAATTTCAGCTGTCCAACATAATTGCAAAGAGTTCAATAGCATGCTATTTATTTATTAATTGAAAGCTTTTCTAACCTGTCCACTACAAGCATCTCAGGATGGCTTACAAAAAATGAGTAGAATAAAACTCATCATCATCATCTTGCATTTATAGCCTGCCGTTTTTCCTCTTGTGAAGCATCCAAGGATGCTTACATATCCTTTATTTTATCCTGTGAGGTAGCTTGGGTTGAGGAGGAGTGACTGGCTAGTTGTGTTACTTTGAATTTGACCTATAGCTGCATGGAAGAAGTTATTTATGGTGCAATCTTGAGGCTCCTGGAAGAACATCACAGGTGCTCTTGCACATACTGTACCTCACGCACTAAAGGCAGAAGAGGAGGTCTGCCTACAAAGACAGAGATCCAGACATGGAGCCCTTCTCCCTGCTTTTGCAAAAAGAAAACAGCAAAAAAGAAAAAAAAAATGGCTGTTCATAATCAACATCACAGCTTCAGAAACAGATAGGGTTGGCTGGATCTTGCTAAATTCATTTGATCAGTGTTCTACAGATCATCAAGCATCTTTTATTCTATTGTCGAATGTTGTGCATTTGCATGTGTTCATTAGCACTAATGTTCAGTTGCACTAGTGCCCATTTGTGCAAACCCCTATCTAAAAAAACTGTCTGCAGATCCACAGAATCTACACAACTTGAAAAAAGCCAGTCTGCTGTGGAATCTTCAGGTCTGATTCCCCTGTTTGTTGGAGCATCCAATGGACCCAAAGAAGAGCCATTTCTCTCTTCAATGAGAGGTTGAATTGCTCTGTAACTGAAATATTACTTTAAGTGGAGCTATATTGAAGGATGCCAAACCCAAGCGACCACAATAATGGGAGAATCTTCCATACTACCAAAAGAGTATCAACACTATTAAGTCTGATACTAATTATGTCATAGTTTCCCACAACAGGTATTTGCAAATCTGTATATTTAGAATAATGGCCTGACATCCAATAATCGCCAGAATAATGGCCATTATTCAGACACCCTATACATATTGCTCTTCTTTATAGTACCCCTATATTTTGACCATGAACCACTCAATTTCTAAAGAATTTGATATTTGGGGCAATAAAAAAGTGAAAAATAAATGTCTGCATAGGAAGAAAAATCAAGCTGATTTTATGGACAATGCATCTACACCTTTCATTAAAATCTCCATTATATTCTGAAAGGAACTTGAAAATAGCTTGGGGCAAAGCAATATGGGAAACTCGCAATTAATGAAATGAAAACACCCCAAGAGATCTGATTTCAGCCGTTTGATGCCAGCTGATCACACCAGTCTAATATTTTCTAGCACTTCGGTAAACAAGACATATTTCTGAAAAGCTCCCCGTGTTCTGTGCATATAGCACATCATCAAAATGGAAAGCACACACATTGGAGAACCACGGTTGCAAAGAGGTCCAGATCACTCAAACAGCCCATTAGTAGTAGCCTCACCGTGGGACAACCGCAACGCTGCCAAGGAAATTGCTTGAGCCATCAGCCAAGAAGCTAGTTGCTGCTATTGAGAAAGAAAGAAAATATGTCATCTCGCGTTGTTAGTCGGCTGGTGTTTACTGCTTTTAGAAAAGGAAAGTAATAAACAATACAATGGGGAACATCCTTGGCACTAAGTCACTAGCAGATGCATTCAGTAAATTCTGTAGAATACAGGGTTTTGTAGATAGAGCTTTCCGTTTCTTTCTTATTATACTGACTGTAAGAGGCATCCTGCAGTACCAACCTTGGCATCTCTGATTTATTTTCTTTTGCAAATGTCATTTATAACCTTTCCAGCAGAGGGTACTTTCTTCCATAATCTGTTCCGCGGGAAGCAAGGAGGATGGCCACCTGCTTTCTTATGCCAATGGAGGTCTTCTGTCTGAAGAGCTGTTGGAAGGCAGTCTCTGTTGGAAGGGTTGTCAGATGCTGTCAAAAAACCAGAAGAAGGTACAGCAGCAGGGGCCTTCAAGGTACCCATCAACGTTCAGACTTGATGGTCAGGTTGAGCAGCACAGGAGTCACAGGTTTTCTCACATTTGTCCTGCCTTCCCAGCTCTTATCACTTTGTCCTAATTGGCAGGGGTACCTGTGAGTTCAGGCCTTAATCCGAAGAACCCACAAGTTCCATTCCTCACCTGAAGGAGGAAGAGCAGGTGGCTCTTTCAGGCTTAGGTGGGAGTTTTTCGACTTGCTGGTTGTGAGGGGAACTGCAGGGAACTCTGGCTTCTGAAGATATATAAGTACATACAGAGATCCTGATAATGATGGCAGCAGTGGGATGTAGAAGGAGAATGGCTTTCTCCACATTTTAGCACTTCATCTAGCATGCTGTGGCTTGACTGGAGTTTTAAAGGGCAGTACATGATGAAACCTGACAGAACAGCTCATTTCACTTCATGTTCCGCTCTCCGTTCTCTCTCCGAAGTGATTGTAAATCTTTTTAAGTAGACAATTCTGGGACTATTAAAAGCACCTTGTTATCTCCTTTTTAAAAGGCGTTGATGAATTGGTTGGCTGGGAATCAAGAATAAGCGAAGTTAGTATTAGAAGAGTTGTGGAAAGGAGGCCCGTGGCATTGAATTTACTACTGTCTGCAACTAACTGTATCAAATGTAATAAGCTCCCTAATTTCTAGAGATCTAGAACTTGGGATGGGTAGGATTATGAAGTTAAAAGAAATTGGGCAATAGCAAGTTTGACTCCCCAGCATGAGACACAGACCAGATGTTTGTAACGCTTTCTCCATTGTAAGCCTATATATCAGAACAGGAGTGGGAAATCTCTTTTGGCTTGAATAGTCCCCAATTCAATTTCAGAAAAGTTCTCAGGGTCCACAATCCAGTGGTGGGTGAAGCTGAAGGCAAAGGCAAAGGGCCAAGGGTAAAAGTGGTGGAGCCATACATGTAAATAGGACCAGCACATTTTAGCTTAAAGCATTAATACTGCCAGAAATAAAGCATTTCCACATTTTTAAATGGGAGGAAAGTGGGACAGGGGAAAGTCAGGAAACCTCAAAATGATTGGGGGTAAGACTTTGCGCCAGAAGAAGGGTATGGGGCATAGCTAACTGGGGAACCTCAGACAGCCAGATTATGATTCCAGATGGGAGGTTTTCCAATCCAATAGTAGAGAATAGTGGAGCATGGACCATCATTGTGCCTCAGATATTAACAGGTTGGATCCAGATTGAGTTATACCCAAGGTAGATCCTTTAAAATCAATAGGACTGCAGTTAGTCACATCTAACAGAAGTCCCACTGTTTTCAATGAACATATCCCAAGTATAATGACATCTGGATCCAACCCAGAGGCAGATTTTGGTAGAGGTGGCAAAAATAAAACAAAGCAGGTTGCCACCTGCATGATTCACATGTTGGGAACACTTACCACTTCATTTTGCATTATGTTGTTTTGTGACAATCAAAAGTTGCCTTTTTAAATAAAGCAGGCATTAGTGAAGCCTTTAATTTTTCTTTTTTAAAAAAATGTTGGTGATTCTCATTACTCCCTCCCAGTAGCACCAAGGCTGGCTCCAAACTCCCTACTGCCTTGGTTGTACTGGGGCAAATGGTCCTTCCTGCACCCACCACTAGTCCAACCTCATTGAACCAAACCCTACTGATTTCTTTGGTATCTGAGGAAAAAAAAAATCCCACAAGCACCTTCCCTCCTCCTGAGCAGTAAAAGCAAAAGGGGTGGATCCAGAGCTCCCTGTACCTAGAGTCGACCTAACTGACTTCACTGGGTTCACATTGCTTTCTATGGGTCTTCCCTAAATAAATCTGCATCCAGCCCCCAAAGAATTAATTCATAATTGACCAATCATAACTGATTAATATGCAACTATTTCATGACATAAACCTCTGTTACCACAGGCAGCTATTTCATTCTGCCTAACGGTAGGACTGGGCCATTTCACCACCGACACAGACGGCCATATCCCAAAGCACAGCGAAATGTCCACATGGGTCGGACCACAATGCATGGATCCTGCTCCAGCAGTTTGCAGTGGTTGCAATTCCTCCTGCTCAGGACTTATTTATTGTATTTGTATCTCGCCTTTTTTCTTTCCAAGGATCTCAAGGTGGCCCCCATCATTCTGCTCCTCTTCTCTATCATATCTTCACAGCAACTACCCAGTGAGGTAGGTTGGTCTGAGAGTGTGTGACTGGCCCAAAGCCACCCAGTGAGCTCCAAGGCTGAGTGGGGACCAGAATGAGATCTCCAGGGTCCCAGTTCTGCATTCTTAACCACTACCCCACACTGGCTTGAACCTGGCTGTGAGGAGCTGCAACTGCTCAAAGAACCAGCTGGTGATCACATTTTAAACACAGGCTGCCACTACCAAAGTAATGCCTATCAGGCAGGGCTGGGTAGTGATGGAATGAGCAGAAGGAACTGGGCAGGAGAACTGCAGTCAGTCCTTCCCACACTATGTCATTTCTATCAGGGGAGACAGGTATGGTATTTGAGTAGAGAGGGAAACATTGCCTGCAGTCCCAGCCCCTTTATCTATACACCATTGTCCCAGTCACAATGTCTTCATGTCCAGGGTAGCACCAGGTAGGAGCTCGTATGTTCTGCTCAGTTGGGGGTCCTGAATGTCCAGGATTTGTGACTGGGTGGAAAGCTTAACATGCACAGTTGTACACTTGTAGGCTGCCCTTTCTGACATTCCACTGAAAACTTGGCCCCCTGGAATGTTGGGCTGGCCCAACATCAGCACATACTGTATGTACCCAAGAAAATTTTATTTATGTATCAATTATATCTATATTCCAGCTTTTTCTTTTCAGGAATTCAAGGCAGCTTGCATCATTCTCTTTATGTTCTCAGTCGTATCCTCACAACAAACCAGTGAGGTAGGTTGGGCTGAGAGTCTGTCACTGGCCCAAAGTCACTGCATGGCTGAGTGGGGACAAAAACATCACCACATTTATTTCATTTCTATACTGCCCCACACACAGTGCTGACAGACAGTTTAGACAGACCATTAAAAAGATGATATAAATATAGTAAAAACACAGTAAAATCAGAAAACATATAAAAATGTTTAAAACTGCTAAAAACAGATAATAAAAACAAGAAAGAGCGACTCTGCAGTACACCTGGTGATCAGCTCCAAGCCCCTGGGTAGCTGATTAAGTCTTTCAAAGGCCCAGAAAAGAGGGCTGCCTTAACCTGGTGCCGAAAAGATGACAGATCTGGCACCAGCTGGGCTGTGGTGGGGCAGTTTTTCCATAGATAACAACTTTGAGAACTTCTGACTTCAAAGTAAGCCTGCCTGAGCCTAGCAGGAACCCAGGTGACCTTACTGGCACCACAAGGCAGCTTGTGGCTCATGAACAATATTCTAATCTATATTTACAGCATATATACAAATGATATGTGCCAATGCACTAATACACTTTCTGGTAAAGCAGCAACACTGGAAGGGAACCAAAGCAGAAGAATAAGCTTGGCAAAAGAATCAGGAAAGAACATCTTCAAAGTACAGCCAAGGATATTTACTCCTATCTGGATCAAGCCCCACAGAACGGCTGTTCTTTTGAAAAAGATTCAGACAACACAACTCTGTTCTATTGAAAAGGAAGGTCAGCAGAGCCCATGATTATGCATATCAATTCCACTTAATTGGCTTCTCATTTCCAATACATTAACTAATTAACAGCTCTTCCAAACCATTATTCCGATATTCTCTTGAGGGAACTGGCTTCCTTGTACTCCCTTTGCAGTGCCTGTCTTGTTTTGTGCAGCAGTTAGCTTTCAAGCCCAATTCTCCCTTGACCTAGTGTATCTCTCCTTTTAACATTGTACAATAACTTCTTCTTCCCAGAGAGACAAACAGTTTAATCTATGCAATTAATTGGAATTTATGTAGCCCCCTGTTGGAATGATTGTATGCACATGAGTCAATATTTGAAAATATCCATGGGAGTTTATGATTCTTGTCTGCAATTTACAAGATGCATGGTCCTCAAATTAAAATTAATCATTCAGACCATCCCCTTTTGTTATTCAACCCATCAGAGGATGCTTCAGGGATAAAATCACTGTTAAGGCTGCAATTCTAGCCAAATATATGAGGAAGGAACTGCTATTGACCTCGGCAGAGCTTGCTTTTGTGAAAGCACAGACTGGATTGCCCCATGTGAGAATCCTGCAGACTAGAGACCATCTAGCCTTCGCACATTTGATACCCTCCATATGTGCCAGGATACACGTGCCCATTATCAATTTTGTAATCCTGCCAACAAAAGTTCATATACTCAAAGCTATGGTTTTCCCATAATGTAATGTGAGAGTTGGACCATAAGGAAGGCTGAGCGCTGAAGAATTGAGGCCTTTGAATTGTGGTGCTGGCGGAGACTCCTGCGAGTCCCTTGGACTGCAAGGCGATCAATCCAGTCAGTCCTAGAGGAGATCAACCCTGACTGCTCTTTAGAAGGTCAGGTACTGAAGATGCAGCTCAAATACTTTGGCCACCTAATGAGAAGGAAGGACTCCCTGGAAAAGACCCTGATGCTGGGAATGATTGGATGGCAAAAGGAAAAGGGGATGGCAGGAGTCGAGGTGGCTGGATGGGGTCACTGGAGAGGTGGGTGTGGGCTTGGTTGTACTCTGGGGGATGGTGGAGGACAGAAGAACCTGGAGGAATGTAGCCCATGGGGTCGTGAAGAGTCTGACACAACTTTGTGACTGAATAACAACAACAGTCCAGTGTGGTGTAGTGGTTAAAAGCATGGGACTGGGACTCAGAGGATCTGGGTTCTAGTCCCCACTCAGCCATGGAGCCAACTGGGTGACTTTGGGCCAGTCACAGACTCTCAGCCCAACCTACCTCACAGGGTTGTTGTTGTGGGGATAAGATGGAGTAGGAGATGTAAGCTGCCTTGAGCCCTTTGTAGGAAAAAGGCAGGATATAAATCACAATATAATAAATAAACAGTCCATCACATCTGGAAGGAACCAGGTAGAGATGACTAGAACAAGCAAAAGAACAAAAATTGGTCAGAGACTCATATGTTGGTGCAGTTCTATCATCCCCACTGCAGATGCTCTTAAGTGCTGAACCCAGAGGCTTACAAGCACCCAATGCAAGGCATGAGGCAAGGTGGCACACCTCACATCCTGCATTTTTTCTAGATGGTCATTTTTGGCTTTCTAAATGTAGTGCCAGGAGTCGGAGAGAAGGAGGATGAGGCACCAGTTGGAATCAGCATCACTTGGTGGCTCCAGCCTCCTCCCCTTTGGTCCTCCCTCACAGCTTCCCTCTTCTTTCTCCTCCAGGTCCTGGTTGTGATTTCAGGGGACAGCTGGTGTCTTTCTGCACAGGCACTGAGGGAATAGGCAGGGCTCCGTCTTGAGAACCTCAGCTCCAAGTTCATAGGATCTCAAAGCTGGGACTTTGAAGAATCCTATGACATCCCAGACAATGTAGGAAGCCCATGGAATTGTGCCCCTAGTAGAGACTTGCCTAGCTAAGAACACAAAGTAACATGATTTTAATGACCGAAAAATCATTCTGCTTTTCCTGCACTCTAGTTCAAAGTATCCCTCTAATAAGACATTTAAAAGAAACAGCCAGGAATAATATGTAATAAAACACAAAAGACAATAACAGGGACAGTGACAATATAAGTATTATTATCATAGGTAAGGTGAAGATGGTTTTTCTTCACAAGGTTACAGAAATATGCTGTTATGGTGAAGAAGACAGAACGGTGGCCAAGCTGTGAACCCAGGAACTGTCAGGAAAGGAAAGGAAAGGAAAGGAAAGGAAAGGAAAGGAAAGGAAAGGAAGGCATGCTACTGCCAATGGTAAGCCACCCCCGCCCTTCCCACCTTTATATTAAATTTCACTGCCTGCAAATAGAAGGAAGATTGCTGTAAAAACATGGTGACATTTTTTCAGTGACAAATTCCACATCCTCAATGATTACATGATGACACAAGTCTTGACAACCAATTCTTCACTTGAACCTTAACATCTTAGTGCTTTCGTCCATTTTCTTTGGATTGTCTACATAGTGTAGATGAAGTGAGCATTTATGATGCTTTTTATAGAATGGGTTACTGAATTATGATTTAGCAGCATGCACACCAGACAGAAGACAAGCATGTGGTAAGGCTCATTCCCCCCATTCACTAAAAAAGAATGAAAACACAAGGTCTTTTGTTGAAAATGATGGGCAAATTTCACCACATTTACCCCCTTTCAGTTCATTCTTACTGAAAAGGGATAACTTTTCAGAATATTTTCTTTATCCATTCTGTGGCCCATCCATTCTGACATATGAAATTCCCTTTTCCATCCTTCCAGGGAACCTCAGGATTATTTATTACCACAAGCAAGTGGTCACGTATACCTTAGCTATATCTCCTCTGGGCTCCTGAAGACACTCTGCAGGGAGCTGCCTTTGAAGATAGTCTGGAAACTTCAGCTGGTCCAGAATGCTGTTGTGAGACTAGAAACCCAGGCCAGCTACAGGGAGCATGTGATTCCCTTCTTACCAAAGTTTCACTGGCTACTGGTTTGTTCCTGGGCAAACCCAAAGAGCCGATGACTGTCAAGTCCCAAACAGTTCAGCACAAAGCTACATGAAATTCCATATTTCCCCAAACAAGCCTACCCAAGGTTAAAGATCTTTGAGGGAGATCTTTTAAAGATCTTTTTCTTGGCACCATATCTCTGAAGGCAAGCTTGGTCATGTTTGGTGAAGAAGCAAGAGAAGGCTTTCTCCTAGGCTCTGGAACTCCCTGCCAAAGGAGATCAGATTGGCTTCCCCTGTGCTCTTCTACCACAAGCAGGCAGCAATATTTGCATGTGGGCAGACATATGGCATGTAAGTTGGTCTGTCAACAAAGGGGAGTGTAATGGGTTGACACTGATAATTTCTTTGATTCTTGTGTTCTTGATTTATTTGTTTTTAATCCCTTTGATTGGGGTATTGTCTTTAAATGTTATAGTAAGTTGCCTTGAATGCCACTTTGGGGTTGCAAGGTGCATTATAAATTACAGGGATTACATAATAAGATGGTGGATGGGTATGGAAAGAGATGTCTTTTGATATGGGAAGTGGGATATCAATTGATTAAATGAATACACGACAGGGTGAGAAATGCTCTCTGGACTTGCAGCATTTGCTTTGAGTGTATCACTGTCAATAAATCTATGAAGATCCATCATAATGTGTTCTATTTCAGCCAATCTTTGTTTCTACAGAAACAACCTTGCAAAGGTTCAGGGACACTGCATAAATTGGAACAGCACAAAAACAGCAACATTCTGTGTATGTTCTCTGAAGCCTTTATAAATGTATTGTCAATAGTATATTGAGACACACAAAGGCTCTTGAGGTATTCATTTCTGAGCAGTCTTAGTTTGCTTTGTGGTAAAGCAGTAGTAGGTTCTTGAAATTGTTGTATTGGATTACCTTCCTTCTTTATTCAACTTTGTTTCATGTTCTGAAAGATCACTTTTGTGAATTTCTAAGCTGTGTAATTCTAAGCAATCACTTAAGAAGCCTCAGGGCACTTAATTCATATGACTCACCTATGATGCCCTTTGTCTCCTCTCCCTTTGAAGACTTCTATTTCCCACTGGTTGTTCAACAGAGACATTAAAGGCTCAATTCTTACTTTTAGAAGAAACGTATTTGACACCTTTGGTGATTGTTGCACATTTGTTCATTTGCATTTTCTAACCAAAATAAGAGATTTTTGTGCCACTGAACTGGCTTTCTAATTTCTTAGCAACGGAACTTCATTGTGTTGGTTTGCATTTGCAACTGGTCTGTTTTCCACAAAACTTAAACTAACTCTCTCATGCTGTTTTCTTATCATACTGAGGTTTCATTTCATGCATTTTTTCATTAGCTGAATGTATCTTTTCATTACCTTTAGAATTCTCTAAGATTAAGCTGATATTTCATGATTGCAACAATTACTCCAGATCTTAACAGAAGGGTACCATTCTTATCCAGAAGTACCTTAATAGATAGCTTAGTCTGGGTGATCCATGAAATACACTTGGTACCCTTTGGTAAGTCATTCCAGCCCCATTCAGGTGGGATTAAGGGTACAATCCTATGGCAGCCAAAGAGTCATTCAGAGCACTGCAACCTAAGGGCTGGGACTTTGAAGACAGAGCTTCTGCCCTGCATCCCTGGCATTAAAAAAAACTGGGACAGTAGATTCCCCAAGGTCACAAGCTGGCCTTGGAGAGTAGGAAAAGAGGTGGAAAGCAGAGGAGGCTGACTCCAATGACTTATGCTCTATCTAAGCCATGCCCCAGCTTCCTTCCCTCTCCTTCTGGAGCATTTCATCTAGATGGCAGAAAATAATCAACTAGAAGGAACCCAGGAAGCAAAGCAACATAGAAGCAAAGATAATCACTGCCACATGAGTTGGATGCATATAAGCCTCCAAGGGAGTATCTCGACATATGAGCACGGAGCATCTCCTAGTGTCATAGGCATCAATTAGCCCTTCCACCGACAGTCATGCATACACTACAGATGTCTACACTACAAATTTCTGTGTTCAGCAGTATGCATGAAGGCCTGAACAAGAGCTCTGATCCTGATTGTAGAAAGCTGAAAACTGTCAGAATTGAAGGCTGTGACACAAAGATGTCTGCCATTTCCCAATGGGCTTTATTCAGTCTTAAATTTTTCCAGTAAGCTATCATTAACCTTTTTGACATTTACCATCCTCAGTGTCTAGGTCTCTCATCTGTCTAAGGTGTCTTATGAAATCTTTTTAGGTCTCTTTCAAACAAGTCTGTCACAAACATTCCCTTGGCTTTGGTTCTGATTCATACAACAATCCAATCACTGTGATTTTCGCTGGTTCCTCAGTGTCTAATGTTACCTAAAGGGTAAGAAAGATGTGCAAGCTATATAGCACACCCACACAAAGCACACTCCATTTCTTCAACCACACTCCTCCAGTCACTTCACGCAGCCTCCATTATTCACCCTGTCTTCTCTCCTTTGCTTCTTCTTCCTCCATTCTTCCCTGTCTTCTCACGCTCTTCCTTCTAGGTCCTACATGCATATTGTATGTGCTCTTCTGGGGACGCAGCTTGAAGGAATGGGATAGTCCCAACAGAACCCTTTGGTACCAAACTAGCACTTCTTATCGAACAAAGTACTTAGTGTGTGTGTGTGTGTGTGTGTGTGCGCGCGCGCGCGTGCATGGGTAGACATATGGCCATGTGTTTGACCCCATACATCTTCATACCAACTTAGCAGTCCAGGTGGTCAGAAGAACTGGTTTCCACTAGGAACTGTGTCTTCCCACAGAACAACCACCAGAGAACCCAAAGTCCAATGAGTCCCCAATAAAAGCATAGCTTGGGGAAAAGGTCTCAGGCACTTTATTTCAACAAGGAAGGCAAGAGGATTTAGTAGAGCTGAGGAATAAAACCACAACAGTTTAATGTTGCAGCTCTACCAAAGCAACAGCATAACTGCAAGGTTAAAAGAAAGCAGCAGTAGCAGCAATATTTTACAAGAGCAACAATATAGCAGTATTAAAAAATATTTAATGGGGGCAATGGTACCACAGTGGGCAACAACTCAAATTAATTGAGAAAAATGGGCCTGTGCTCCCAGCATTCCCCCTGCTCTCCACAGCCAGCTCTTAGATATGGCCCAGCTACCTTCCATATGATGAAAAGGTTACACAGGGATTAGTTGAAAACCAATTATACATTCCAAATAAGGTACACAAATCAACAAAAGCACAGAGACATGCTTATTATGCATAAATATGCTAATGTGCATGCCTTGTTTTTCCAATGTTTACATTTTTACAACATTTGGGATTTCCTTTGGCAAGTTGCTAAATTATCATGGGAAAGGAGTATGGGCAATCTAGGTACACAGGCCAGAGTTGCAGTTAGCTCCAGTCCTGTGCACCAGCCAGTCAGGACCCAGAATACTGCTCTCTGTTCCCCTCTGTCCAGCTTTTTCATCCCCAGCCCTGGCACTCAGCATTCCATGGTCACTGAGTGCACAGAATCATCAGTGGCCCGGAACATGCTGGTTTTTTGAGGAGAGGTTAGCCTAAAGATTCATTTTTCTTGGTTTTCTTCCAAGTATGTTGATACCTTCCCTTCTTTCTCTGCAGTTCTGTTCTGGCTACACAGCCATCAAAACTTAGCACCCATGTTTACTTTCCTGTCTTTCAAGTGAAGCCCTACAAGCAAACTCTTGTTGGGTTAAAGAATTTGGTGTCCCTACAGGGTTGGGATGAAACTTATTGGAATCCGTTCCTCTAAGCATTCCCAGGCTTCATCAGTGCTTGGTCCAGTCTTCCAGAGAGAAAGCAAGTCCAGGAATGCTTGCGGAGCCCAGGTTGTGCCACCGGTGACCTTCTTCTTTGTCAGCTGCAGCCCCTCAGGACCAGCATTCTCTAGCTTCAGGTGCAGATGCCCAAACAGCAGCTAGAGGAGATCTGCTAGCCATCATGTGGGGCTCCTTTCCGCTGATGGGGATGGCAGAGGTGACACATCTGCTTGCCCATGGGGCTCAGTTCAAAGAAAGTGACTCAGGGCTGCTCCAAAGCAGAGTAGAGTCTGGGGAGCCAAGCCCAGGGAATCCAACAGATTCCTACCCCTGAATGGATTCCTCATACCTCCCTAGTCCCATACTATGCTCACCGCTGCCTTGCTTCCTTCTTGACCTCAGTTCCAGTTGGCCCAGGGTATTGCAAGGATTACTTCTTGCTTAGGTTGGTCATGGTTCACTTTACAGAGGACAGCCCTTTCTGCTACTCCAAGGCCTGCTGCCCAGTTTCAGTCTAAAGATAGACCTAAGAAGGGACTGCAGCACAGGCCTTCAAGTTGCCCATCAGCAGTTGGCAACCAGGACTGCAGACTGAGCCAAACACAGTTTACCTGCTCACCTGTTTTTCTCACTAATTTCTATTTAAACTATAGCAACCATGTCTAAATTTGTGCCTGCACATACATTAGGATATGGAAATTGAAAGTCTCTTTGATCCTTTTCTTTGGTAATGCATTTCCTCTTTTTGGCATCCAGATATGATGGAATAGCAGCAGATTCTCAACAGCTATGAAATGTTCAGGACTGAAAATGAGTTAGCTACTTCATAAGGGCACCGTTTATCAGGACCTCCTCTTATTGCTTTTGAATAACTTCCATTTATTTCAGGATGGATCTACATGATACAGGTATTACGATGACTGATTTTCCTAGAAACCGTCTTTTATAGTAAAAAGCAGCTGCAGTTTCTTTAGACAGAGTGGGAGAGCCTCACCTGGATTTACTCCTAGAGCTTGTGTGATGGATGGCCCCAGGGTCTACCAGTTCTGTAGCTAGTATAATATGAAAAAGGAGCAACTAAAGGTATCGCCTTCAACATCTTGGGATGTAAATCCAAGTTAGATTACTGCATGCCATGTGGGGCTGCTCTTCAAGATGGTTCTGAAGCAGCGGCTTGGACGAATGTGCCAGCTGGTGAAGACCAGGCGGTCTGAACATGTGCCAGGCCTGGCCCACTTGTACTGCCTGCTGGTATGGTCCTGAGCCCAGGTCCAAGTGTGCTTCTCATCCACATGGCTCAGGGTCCAAATATTCGACAGAGTGGCCATCCCAGGATGAACCTCCCCAACAGTACAGACATCATCTCCAAGTGGCTCCTGTGAAGGAGGTGTGGAAGTGGCAACAAGGCAGGCAGCCTCATGAGTGGTTCTCCCCAGCTCCGATGATGGAATTCTTTGCTCAGTGAGATGGCCCAGTGCCAACAGTGTCATTCTTTCAGTGCCAGGTTAAGACTCCCCTTGCATCTAGGAATTTGAGAGCACAAAGGCTGTAACCCAACAAGAGCACTTCAGTTGCCAGGTGGCCTAGAAATGACGCAAACATAAAAACAAACAAGGATTTCTAAATTGGTTACTTTAACATATTCCACCTGTAAGTAATTGTTCTTTTTGTTTTATATTGTATTCCCAAGGTTTCACTCTTTTATAAACCAGCCTAAGAGCTTTGACAATTGGGCACTATAATCAATGTTTTGGGCTGAGAGTGTTACACCTATCTGGGCTGCATAGACCGATGCGCTGATGCACTATATGACAGCTTCCTGTGCTTACATGTTCACAGAGAGTTGCCAGGCTTCTAGTAGCACACCGGATCTGTGCTGGGGATACAGTCACTGCCATCGTCACCCTTTCAGCATCCCCTCACTGATGTTTTGCCTGACTGCCAAGTCTCAAACTGGTCTCAGCAAGGGCTGCCACCCACTACTGAAGGAATTCTGAGCCCCTTAATTTCTGCAAGTTGGATCCAAAGGGTTGGCCCACCCTTGGGTACAAAAGGCCTCTGCAGTGCCAGTCCCAGACTTATTTTGCTTCCTGAAGTGAAGTCCAAAGATCCACATTGCTAGGGACAATTGCTTGAAAAGTTGTGCTGCAGAATTCAGATACAAATTCCTGCATTCTTTTATCCCACTTGTGGTGTGTCCTAATGCAGCTCACTTCTCTTGCTGCACAGCAGTTCCAGCCCTCACAGTATGATGCTGAGCCATGCTGTAGGAAGAGCAGCCATTATCCAGAGATGCCTGGCCTTGAAAGCAGCATCTGCCTTGAGAGGTTTGCTCTTGTTTTATCTTTAAATAACATATGTTAGCTAAGTAGGTCAGGCAAATGTATTCAGCATGCTCACCAGTACAGTCTAAAGTGACATGTAGTCAAATGCATGTCATAAACTGGCTTACAAGAAATAACAGGAATGTAGAAGATTGCTGAACCTTGCGTAGATGAATGTATATTCCAGAGATGTGTTCAAGTCCTTTACTCCGAGTCTTGAGTCAAGTCTCAAGTCTTTACTTTGAAGTCCAAGTCAAGTCTCAAGCCATTGCAAAAAATTTTCAAGATGGGTCTCTTCTCAAGTCTCAAGAGCCAAATTGAGGAAAAAGGGAGGTGGTGGGGGAGTGAGAGTTGTAACCCCCCCCCCCATGTTCCCATCTTCACTTCTCTCAGTGATGCATTGAAGTCCTTTACTTCAACCGTGATTTATTTAAACAAAGCTGTGCTGTTATCGAATTTATCAAGATTGCAATTTAGGAAAACAATTTTCTCGACATGATTGGCCCCCAGCCTGGCACTGTTATTTTCCCTGGAATTGCATGGTTACAGAAGCAGCAAGCAGAAGAAGCACTGTTGCACTTCCTGCTGAGGAGAGCAAAGTACCCCAAAAAGAGCTCAAGTCTTTCCCTATACTGGTAGTCCCCGGGGTATGGACAAGTTCTATTCCTGAGAATGTTGAATATATGTATGAAAGTCAGATCACATGAATAAACCAGGTGTTTGTGTTAGTATATGTATATATTCTACCTTTCTATACATATAATACACTGAAGAAACATTTCCATATGCACTAAAACAATTTAAACACAATACAGCATTGTAATAACAATAATGCTAGAGTAATAATAAGGTAGCTACAGGTACTGAAGAGGGAGAGAGAATCTGTGTAGGTAGACAGTACTGTAAAAACATAAAAGAAATAGTTCTAAAAACAGTTTAGAACATTCTTCCAAATCAGTGTCTTATAGAGTTAGACTAGGTCACTATCATTCTTGCACAGATTATAAGATCATGACTACAAAGGATTTTGAGCACTTTAAAGTACTGTATGATGTTTTTTCATTTTGTTTTGTTCATTTTCTGAATATATTTCTGGGTTGCTCTGCTAATTTGCAATAAAACATAAAAATAATAAAATGCCACAGTTCCAAACAAATAATCAGAACTGTCTTTCTTTCTTTTTATAGAACTGGGTAGTATTTGCAGGTCTGTTGGCCACTTTGGAGAGGATGAAGCCTGCCAAATTCTAATCAGACAGGTTCTGGTCCCCCCTCTCCCTCCCCCACCCCCTCTGCTGTCAGGTCAGCAACATTTCCCCATCTGTAGTATGAGCATGCTAATACTGTTCTAGTTCCCCTTTAGCATTTGCCCTTGTAACCAGCCCCTCAGCTGCTAAAAGACCATTTATGGTGAGAAAAAGGAAATGGCTGTGCAAACAACCCTTAGGGTGTACTTCAAGAAAGTGACTCCAGGCTGACCCTACTCCCAGCAGCACAATTCAACCCTGGCTCATCAGCACCAGATCTGTCTCTATCAACATTAGTTAATAATAGGCTTAACATTGCCTCATGGATTAGGAAGTTATGAGTAAAAACCGGATCACGAGCTTTAAAAGAATAACAACAAAGGAATAAGGAGAAGTCATCTGGGCACCTCTGTTTCTGCCCTTTCCAGAAACTGTTTTGCTGTGGTTCTGCTTCATACTTGAGACCCTGCATGTTCTCTGAAGCCCTCTTTCATGGCTACACTTGAACCAATGCTGCAGAACGAAACACCATGATTTCTCTATCTCCACAAAAACAATGACTATCTCGAGGGAACTATGTGCCTACTGATGATGTATTGCCAAACACATTGCTTAGTTTCCTAGAAATATTCACAGCTTTTCATTAGAGATATTCATATAGGGTTTATGACAGTCTGTGCATTAATCAGTACATAATGTAGGGACTAGCTGCATGATGTACAGCTGCATGATCCCCCTGCCTCCACCCCTTTCCCCTTGTCCTCTCTCTCACCACTTCCCCCATATGAAAGAGTAATTCAGTCCAAAGAACAATAGAAATGTCAAGTTGAGTCAAGTCACTCACTCGTTGCTCCCAGGTCAAGTCCAAGTCAAGTCACTGATGCTATTAGAGCCCCTGACAGTGGTATATTATTTATTTACTTATATCATTTATAACCTATCTACACCAACAGGTCTCAAGATGGTGTACAACCTAGCAACACAATTAAAATACAATATGATTAAAATATAACATTCCAGACCATAGAAATGTAGTATCTGTATGGAAATTCCATTATCAATCAGAGACAAAAGTTAGTTGTTGGAGGGAATCTTTGATGCAGTCAAGGTTGAGAGAAGAAACTTTAAAGACCCTTTATCTCTCTCGGAAGTGTATATTGGCAGCTTGGCCTATCTAAGCCAGGCATGAATTTTTCTTGAGATCCAGTGTACAATGAAGGTCAAGATCTCCTGAAGAGAAAAGATACCTTTTGACCTCTGTTCTTCTCATTTTACATGTATTCATTACAGAGTAAATGAAAAACTTATTGAGAAGTGAAACCCTGCTGGTGATGTCCATGGCTTTCTGTTACAATTACTTGTAACGCTATCATGATACTCTATTTGGGGGCATCTGAGAATTCTGGAGTAGATAATATTCCTGTGTTATCACTAGGCATGCTTACTTCTCTTTCACTTGTGCGTGGCATACTTTAGATTTTTATGCACACAGACTTACACTCTGTCACACTTGGAAATAAATTCTCTTGAAGTCAATGGAATGTCTTTCAAGGAAAGGCCTCCATCCAATGGCGTTGCCTTTAGTGAGATAGACAGTCTCATCCTGCAGGGATATACATAGAAGTGAGTTTAGTGTGGTTGACTCATACTAGGTAAGTGTGCCTAGGACTGCAGCCATAGTCACAAACAACTTTAGCTGGATTAAGGGCATCCAATACTTTCATAGTGTGAGCACCAGTTATATTGCTCTGGTGTAAATTTACACTAGCAGAATATCAGTAGTGCTTGCTAGGCAAAAAGGAAAAAGGAAAAAATTCCAATGATCCAGTTTGCTGCTGAAATTCTACAACAAATCACCACTTTTTACCTTTGCCTACCAAGTGCCACTGACACTGCACAAGCATTAGTTTGTGCTAACCTTGGCTTTGTTCACAGCATTTATTTATTTATTTAAAACATTTTTATGCCACCCCCATCGCAACAAAGCCTCAGGGTGGCTCACAACAAGAACAAAATATACAAATATAACAAATTATACAATAAAAATATTAAAACCCAGTGCATCTCGGCTTAAAAGATTTAAAATCCTATAAATAACCAATAAATTAATAATTAAAATAAGTTTTAAATAAACAACCCTAAGCTGGCAAGCATGACAAGCAACCCTAAGTGGCTACCACGTTTTGTGGTTTTTTACTGTGATCTACCAATAAGACAATCAAATGCTTTCTATTTTATCAGATCTTTCATTCTCTTTGCTCAAAATCCCCACTGTTGGCACATCCACTGGGCTTGAAACTCAATTCCAAGATGCATCACTCCCAGCCTATGCCCCCTGCCTCTCCCTCAGTGGCCTACACATAGAGTCTGGATGGCTGGAGAAGCTCTTGCGGTTTACACTTTTCCCAGAGGACGCTGTGGCAGTTCCATACCAGGACTGTGGAAACCATATTTTATTTATTTATTTATTTATTAAAACATTTTTATGCCGCCCCATTCACCGAAGCCTTATTCCCGGGTTCAGGCAACCCAGAACGCCATGGTGATACTGAAAAAGCATAGAACAAATAATTGTTTCTTACCATGGTTTCTAAAGTCCAAACTTACCATAGTGAAGTACCATGACTGGGCTCAGACAGTGTGACAGACCAACGATGGGAAAAACTCACCATGTTGTCTGAACCCAGTCATTCTGACACCACTGAATACAAGTCAAGGTGTTTAGAACTGGGTTGAAAACACTATCAGATCCTATGCAGATGCACTTTATGTCATGATCTTTAACTCTAGATAGCAGTGTAGATAAGAGAAATCAAAGTCCTTACTTTACCAAGTAAATAGAAGGAAGCCCTTCCAACAAAAGGAATTTTGTCAAAGTGAGCTAGAGCAGAAAGAATAATGGATTTGGATTCAGCAGAATTTCAGATCCCTGTTCAGCCCTGGGCAAGTCATCTCATAGCATCCATTTTCTGCCTATGTAAAAAGACGATTTATATCGTACTTTACAAGACTGGTGTGAGCACAAATAAGGATAAGCATATTACAAGTACTATAGAAAGGTGAAGCAATACTGTTACTAAGGAGATGATTAAAGAGGATGTATACTTAGCATTTGTGTTCTAGGAAGCCTGCCCTTTTCTCCTTTGAGGCGTAATACCATCCTGACAGAAGGAGCAGAGTAAAGTGTAGCCATTATTCCTGAGGAACAAATTGCTAGGTTTCTGGCTGAGATTCCAGGCAGGGATGGTAAAACCAACAGTCATCATCCTAAACTTATTTTTCTTCAGTTTGAGTGATTTATGCCCTCTCTTTTTTCCATTTCAAGCTCAAGGATGGATTGTTTTAAAGAAAGATCGTGCCTTCCTACAAAATACATGAGTTTCTTCCCTGGCATCTATTTCCGCCAGCCTTTTTTTTTCCTGTACTAATCCTTGCACTATTTTAACATAATCCGGTGGGCTATCACAGAAGAGATTAGGGCATGTTGCAATCTTCAAGCAAAACTTTCCCCTGCACCAGTGCTTTTGTCTAGGCTGCTCCTGTCGGATCCAGATCCTGCCGGATTCTTGTATTCTTTCACTTGCTAGCAGCAAAGCAAAGCAAAGCAAAGCAAAATGTCAGCTGGATGAGGAGGTGTCCACGATGAAGAAGCAGAAAGTTGGGGAGCCTCTTTAAGCCTGGGGGCCAAAATCAATTTTTGAGAAGCTCTTGTCGCTTCATTCAGGTAGGACTTGTAGCAAAGGAAATGGGACTAAAAGGTATGACTCAAAAATATGGGGGGGGGTTGCTGTTGTGTGCACTCTCAAACATATTATAACGTAGCACCTTACCTGCAAATAACTGAGACTTTCAAACATTTAGAAAGGGAAAGCCACATAGAAGTGAAGAAACAACTAAGCAGTCAGTATCAGGGGGAATGAGGTGGGGTTTAGGAAAGGCATTCAGTTCTCCTGAGAAGCACAGAGTACCAGGCTGGGATGCTACGAAGGTCAAATCTGCCCTCTGGTTTGAAGTTCCCTATCCCAGGCCATGGGAAATGGCTTACTGGCAGGCTGTTTTCACATGAACAGCATCTCTGCCTGCCTGCCGCTCATTTTCTTGTCAGTATCCTCACCTCTGAAGAGCAAAGCACAATAAGTTGAACTGCTAGGAAAGTACATTGCCAACACAGTAATCATGAATTTAAAAGGTTATTTATGCAATATATTTTCAATATACATGTACAGTGATACCTGAGTTCACGAACCTAATCCATTCCATGAGTCTGGTCGTGACCTGAATTGGTCATGAGCCAAGTCAAATTTCCCCATAAGGTTCAATGTAAATAAGATTAATCAGTTCTGTAAATATCTTTTTAATCACAAAAATGTGAAACAAAGTAACAAAGAACAACAAAGTAACAAAGTACAGTATAGTAGAGAACACTAACCTAGGTGGGTGGAGGAGGTTATTGTTTGGAGGGAGAGTCCAAACCATAACCGTGTGGTAGTGATCATGTTTTTGGGGGCGGGGGGATGGCCGCGATTGTGCTCACGCTTGTGCAGGAAGGACAGGTAAGATCATGCTTGGGAGGGGAAGACGGGCACAATCAAAATCGCACCCGTGCAGGGAAAAGTTCACAAACTGAGGCAAGATTTTTCTGAAATTTATGTTTGTTACCCGATTTGATAATGAACTTAGGCATTTGTGAGCCAAGGTACCACTGTATTTTCTCAAACTAGTAAGAAAGAATAAAAATGTGTTTTTAATTAATAAAATAATGCATAGAAACTAACACTAAAACACTCAAAAATGCAATGGTATACCAGCAACTCACATGAAAACATAGCCTTTTAAATAACAACCAGAGACAGCTTACTGGAAACCTCCTGCAAATTCTCAATGTTAACAAGCACACTACTCAGACATAGAACATAGATATTATAAGGAAAGGTTCCGTGCCTTCTGTTAAAATTTGTGTATCTGAAAGAAAAATGAGTATTTCAATTCATGATTAAATAACGTGTGCAGAGGAATATAAATGACACTATTAAAAGGTAATTTAGATTAGCCTCAGTTGAGCATTTTGCTTGATTGGACTGCTATATCTCATCATATATTTTAGATAAAATAGTCTAATCAAACAGAGAGCACAACTGAGGCTACTACAAAACTCTCAAGTGTCAAAAAGCGTACTAGGGCAGGATTGCAGACTCTTTAATATAAAAGTTAACTATCCTTCTTGCATAGTAATCCATGTTCTGTGTGAAGGTTAATCATAAGTAACACCTTGCCGGTCAATGTGGTTTGGGGCCATCTAGGAATGGTTTCAAAATTATTCCAGTACAGCTACAGCTGTAGCTGCATCTCCGTGCTGACCAGCAGCTGCTCTCCTCACTTGGAATTCCAAATGTGGAGCTCCGTGGGCTCCTTTGAAGCTGCCTAAAAGATGCCTCAGGATAAAATAACACAGAGAAGCACGTTTCTCTGCTGGATGTTCAGCATTAATGTCTGGCTATTTCCTAATGAAGTGATGATGGAAAAACATTGATTCACCACTTACTTTCTGTTCAATAAGGGTTTCTGTATGAGCCTCTGAGAGTCTTTGGTAAACAGTACTTTAAGAGGCCTCTAATACCATGCTTCCCCACCCCCAGATTTCTTGGAAAGCATTAAGAACATGTTATTTTAATGCCAAAGGGTTTCCACTAGCAACAAACCAGTAATGTTCAAAACAGGACTTTTGCAGCTACATGCATTTCTAGGAAAATCAGAGGGCTCTGTTCTTAATATGTCTAATATAACATTTCCTAAACATTTAGGAGAACGTTTTTAAAATAAATGTTGTTAATTGGGGGAGGGTCGTGTCTGTGTGTGTGTGTGTAGGGAGATACAAATGCAAAGCATGGAGCAATGCAAGAATGTTTACATTCTTCTAGCCATAAATCTGTCGCTCAGGAGCACTTCACCACTTCACAGTGGAATTTTATCCATGTTTTGCCAGATGTCTCATTGAGTTCAGTGGGTCTTGCAGTCCAGTAAGCCAGTTTAAGATTGCTCCCCAGATCTCAAGTGTGCATGAGCCCACAGGCTGTTGTAGGGTTTGGCAGCCACCCCTACTGTGCACCTTGTGGGATTCTAAGCACATGACAAGCCGTGCGCCATAAAATACATAGTGCTCGGGGGTGGGGGAAAAGTCATCATGACTTCTTTTCCCTGCTGTTCATGCAAACTGGCGAATGTTTGAAAACTCCTCTTTCTATGCATCTTCTGGACAGAATAATAATTGCAGAGAGATTTGCCTGGTGCAGACACTTTATTTTTTTCAGTGTCAGGCCAATATCTATTTTCCCAACATTTTAAGGTTTAAATTGTCATTTTAATTGGGATTTTATAGAAGATGATGCTGTGCTTTCTTTTGTTGTAAGAATATCCTGAGGCTCTTGGTAATAGGATGGTATAGAAAAGCTTTAAATAAATTAATAAAATTGGACCATTGACTTTGATGAACAAAGGTGGGAACAGCTCTGTGCTCAGTCCCCAAACTGCAGTTTTGTTCTCGCCATCACATTATGCCAATATCTAAAACCACTGCCAAGATTAGCCCTGGTGAGGACTATTTTGGGAGATTCTGCCCCAGTATATAAACTGAGTTCTTGATGATCCTTGGAGAAAGAAAACATTGATGAAACCTGCCATACTAGTGAGTTGCACTAAAGAAAACAAAGATCTTAAGAAGTCAGTAGAGGAGGAAACTTGGAATGGAGGAGAAATTGTTAAGTTGTTCTATGGATTTATCCACATTTTCCAACCTGTAGAAGAATTGGATTGTACTTAATATGCACTTGCCAAGAATTTGTGGTGCAGTTTGGAACTGAAAGCATGCACAAAAATCTGCGTGGTAAGGACAAATTCACTCAAAATGTGTGTACGTTACATTGAAGTATGCAGAAAATGCAGTATATATGTATATATTTCAAAATTGTTTACAGCTAGGAAAAGAAAAGAACATACAGAAAGTTGTATACTGTAAGAAATACATACCAAAAATGCATGGAAAGTTCATGCAGACTTTTCTTTGGCTAAATCTCCAAACTGATACAGATAAGGCTGAAAGAAACTGGTTAGAAAAATGAGAGTCTGAGACACCCTGAACTGGACAGACTCACCCATTCCTAGAGGCAACTGTAGTAATACTTTCCCCAGGACTCTGCTGCTTCTTCCAAGAGACTGGACTCTTTTTTCAGGGACATGGGCACAATTTTATTGCTTCTGGCTCTGGATAATCTTTGCTATCAAATGAACAGGATAAGCTTTCCTGTGACCCACCATGTCAAAAAGAAGATTGCAACAAGATATATAACCTAGCTTTTATTTGAAACACCTAAAATAAAAGTATGCAGAGAAAAGATTACTGGAACCCAAATCAGAAGGGTAGTCAGCGTGATTGAAATAAAGTGTACTGCTGCATTAGGTTATATAACAAAGATAAGGCAATAGAGGAGGAGATTTCAGAAATATATTGCTGTGTCCTTGAAGACAGAAAAACCCCAGACTAGTGACAAAGATTGCTTTGACACTGCTCCTCTCTCCAGGGAGGCAGGTTAAGGGAAGACTGCATAAAGAGTGAGGAGGGGGAATACTATGTCTAAATATTGGGGAATGTCCAGGGTTGCTGATGCAGAAGTAGGGAATTCTTAAGTTCAATGGGCATTGGCATCCTGCAAAATGAAAAGGTGTAACACAAATTGCATGATCACAAGCAACTGTTCTCCATCAAATTCACATTATGAAAGAATGGTACAGCAATGATAATCACAGTTAATCATTTTGTAGCACTTATAGGACATAAATTGCCTTACAATGCTGCTCATTCATCTTCAGCCCAGCAAAGTAGGTCATTAATTTTCCTGACATTACAGATGCAGAACAGAGGCTGAGACAGAGTAAAGAGAAGCGAGGCAAGGTATCAAATAACAGTCTCCCCTCCACTCCACGTTCACACACAGAGGGGTATGTAACATGCTTGGCTGCAAATCCTCAGCCTCAGCATCTAAAGAACTGGTGGCTGGGCCAAGCCAAGCCAAGCCAAGACAGACAAACACACACCCATCAAAGTAGAAGTTGTGGGTCCATCTGTACTTACCTGGGAATAAGTGTCATAGAATACAGTGAAACTTAATTCTGAGTAAAGCTGCCTAGGATTGTCCATTTCTCTCCTCAAGATGTGGAGAACATTTCATTTCTTTCATTTCATTTCTCTCCTCAACATTTCTCTCCTCCACATATCATGACCAGAGCTGGCTGGAGCCCAGGCTCAGACTAGATGGCCCGGGAGGCCCCTTCTGACTCGCTCAGTTTCTATGTTTAATTTTCTGCATTTCTTTATTTTAATCAAAGAGAACCTGCTCTTGCAATCTAATTTCATGACTTAAAGTATGTTGTTCTATATAAAGCTTTTTCACACTAGGACTTGGAAAAATGCATACTCAGTGACTGGCAGAACGCTACTGGGGGATCCCTGCAACCCAACCAGTCTGCAATTTTGGAGCTCATGTGACTGAGGACATTTGTCATTTTGTACTCTGTTGTGACAGTTCTACCACACACAGAAGGAAATTCACTGAACCAATGTTCGATGGCTTCGTCAATGTTCATGATTTAGTTTTAAAACACATTACCTTCTGTCTAATGGAGGGAAATAAGCTGCATTCAGAGTTGCAAGATCTGCCTTAGCTAAGCAGAAATGGAGAACAAGATTTATTGCAACAAATGCCACGAACTGTCAAAATACACATTTATATTAAGATGTGCCTTTAAACATATGGATGATTTATCCGCATCCTGTTTGTTTGCTTGCTTGCTTTTATGGAGACAGTACAGTTCTATTTAATTCTTGATTATATTTATTTGCAGTGATGATTATATCTTTTAATAATCTAATTGGTTGCGCTATAACTTTTAAAACAACCAACACAAATGCTCTGCAATGTGAAAATGCAGCAAGAAAGGCTAGGGATTTTGGCTCCCTCTTTTTCTTCCTCTTATTCTTCATCTTTTATTAGAGAAAAAATAGAAAATAATAAATGCAGTTATTTCTTTTATTTGTATTGCTGATGGCACATTGGATTAGATCGTGGATTAAATCATATCTATATGTTTTGAATTTCATAGGGAAGCAGGACACAGCCAGATGTTTCTGTCCCCTTGCAAGACAGAGAACCACTCATTTGGTGTAATCCTCAAACTGATGTTCATGTTCAGGCAGAAAAAAATCCTACAACACTAGCATGCCTCAGCCAGCAAGTCTAGATGAAGAACACTGTGTTTCATAGAACATTTTTCTTTCTAAATATGTATAGGATTGCACTTTAGCTACACCACAATTCAATTATCTGCTGAAGGATTTTTCCCCAATCTATCCCATGGACAGCACCACAATTCAAAGGCCTCAATTCTTCGGCGCTCAGCCTTCCTTATGGTTCAAATTTCACAGCCATACATTGCAACTGGGAAAACCATAGCCTTGACTATGCACACTTTTGTCGGCAGGGTGATATCTCTGCTGTTTAGTATGCTGTCTAGATTTGCCATAGTTTTCCTGCCCAGGAGCAAGTGTCTTTTAATTTCTTGGCTGCAGTTCCCGTCTGCGGTGATCTTGGAGCCCAGGAAAATACAATCTGTCACTACCTCCATTTCTTTCCCATCTATTTGCCAGGAAGTGACAGGACCAGAAGCCATGATCTTAGTTTTCTTAACGTTGAGTTTCAAGCCAACTTTTGCGCTCTCCTCCTTCACCTGCATCAAGAGGCTCTTTAGTTCCTCTTCACTTTCTGCCATTAAGAGTGGTATCATCTGCATATCTGAGGTTGTTGATATTTCTCCCAGCAATCTTAATTCCAACTGGTGATTCATCTAGCCCCGCCTTTTTCATGATGTGTTCTACATATAAGTTAAATAGGCAGGGCAACAGTATACAGCCTTGCCGAACTCCATTCTCAATTTTGAACCAATCAGTGGTTCCATGGCCAGTACTCACTGTTGCTTCTTGACCCACATATAGGTTTTTCAAGAGACAAATAAGATGGTCTGGTACTCCCATCTCTTTAAGAACTTGCCACAATTTGTTGTGATCCACACAAAGGCTTTAGCAGAGTCAATGAAGCAGAAGTAGATGTTTTTCTGGAACTCCCTAGCTTTCTCCATGATCCAGCGTATGTTGGCAATTTGATCTCTAGTTCCTCTCCCTCTTTGAAATCCTGCCTGTACTTCTGGTAGTTCTCGGTCCACATACTGCTGGAGCCTAGCTTCTAGGATTTTGAGCATCACTTTGTTTTGCTGGAATTCTGCATTTAATTGGGTGTATCTTTCTCTTTCTCCCTTGCCTCAGCTACATTGAGCTACTCAAGCCTCTTCACCACAACAAGGCAGTGATCCATGAAGGAGGTCCATCAACTGTGTCTTTCTAAATTTTATTTTTATTTTAGAATAGACACAAGGACCCCAATCCAGATCAGGACCTTAGTACGGGGATGGAAAGATTTTTCAGATACGGAATAACCTGGTCTTGGTGCCTACTCTAAAGGAAAAATGGGAAGAAGACATGGTGCTAGTTGCACATTTAAGGTAACATCTGTTTGCATCAGCTGGAATAAAAAAGTCTCAGCTGTGCACTGAAAAGCTAATGGGCCAGTCTAACCTTCCCTGGAAGGAAGCTGCTCTGTCTGGTCTCTGCTGCTGAAATGGTCCTGCCTTGCTTCTCCACCAGTTGCTATTCTCTTGGAGATGACTAGCTTGGCCGACTGTGTGCAGTTGCCATTAGCAGAGGCAGTCAGCCTACACACCCCACTTGCTGAGGATCCTGGCAGGTGGGCCTCTTGTAACCATCCTGCTGGAGGGATCATGTGGGCAGTTGATTTGCCACCATGTGAATGGAGTGCTAGACTAGATGGACCATTGGTCTGATCCAGCACAGGTTTCCTTCTGCAGTGCAATGGATGGGCAGGTTCATGTGGAATAATGAAATCCATCTGATATACTGATCTCAAACCATATTAGTAATAATCATCTGAGCTGGAGCCAGAAATTAATTAGAAGATGGTGAGAAGCCAGAAATCATATTGGTCACAGTATTTTGCACCATCTGTAGTTTCTAAACAATTTTCAAGGGCAGCCCCAGGCGGTGTGTGGCTCAGTAGCCTAGTCTGTCTTAATCTGTGGATAAGGCACGTATAACCACAGCCTGACTGTTTTCTCCAGGGGTGGTCACACTTAGCCAAAGACTAGCCACTGAGCCCAAGAATATTCATAGACTTCAAATCTGGTATTTTAATGCTGCCCAGAACAGTCAGTACTTGCAATCCTAAATCAACATTTCTGCTGAACTGCAGTACTACTATCTTCTTGGAATTCTTAGTCTACTTCTCCATTTCTTAGCTCACTTTCATTCCATCACTGCCCCCAAACACTAATTCAGGATGTCCATCATTTCCTCAGTACCAGCGGAAAAGGAGATACAGAAGCGATCATCAGGACACTGACATCACCAAGCCACAACATTCTGCATCATCTCTCCCAGTAGTATAATGCCAAAGTTTTGCCTGAGATAAATACATTCCTGAAGAACATTTGTGCCCCCTCAAGTATTTTGCTGTCTTAGGGATTGCAGCTAATGTGGTTGGATGATAGAGCTTGCCTACGGACGATGAATCATACGGAGCGCTTTGGGAGATAGCCAAGGAGATAAGAGAGTTGCTGGCAGAATAGTGTTCCCTGCACTACTGTCAAAAGTACTAGCATTCAGCTGTTTTTTGTTTTCTTCATATTTGTCCGAATACCACGAAAGCCAACAGGCCCTTGATATTCCCATGCACCATGTCAAAAATGTGGGCTTGAAGAGCCTTATGACTGTACAATGCAGGACGGAATAATCTGCTTCCCCTATGAAAACTCTTAAGATTTAAGTAACTGAATTTATCAGGCACTAAAGAAGCTCTCTTTGGGAAGAAACTTTGCATCACAAAGGTAATGGCTTCCCTCTCTGGACGAAAAGAGCCTACTAACACATATTGATTTTTAGCATACTATGGTAAGCAGATCAGGTGAAAGGACTGTGGTATACCTGGTGGAATTAAGTTTTGTTGGACAGCAAAAAGCAACAATCCATTATGCATACATTTCTTCAATTTGCTTCCATGCAATTTTGCTAGAAATACTTTTGGGAACACTTACTTTCTTCTAGAAAATAGCAAAGCAAACAAAGCAACCTTTTTTATGTTCCACGGTCACAAACATTTTGGTAATATTTGGAGCCTGGGGGAAAACTTTTGCAAGTCTAATAATAATAAAAGAAAGGGATGGGGGAGGGAAAGAAGCATTTCTAACACATTTTCTTTCCTCTGTAATACAAATTTGTTGTCCTAAGATGCATCAGAGGCAGGCAACATGTTTGCCCTTCAATTATATAAAAATGCTAAGAAAAAAATGACAGAACGCTCTTCAGTGCCTCTTTGGTATGGCCAGTCCAAGGGGACCTTTTCTTAGAAGAGCTTGTGTATGAGTATGGACAAGGGGCAGTCATCACACAAAAGCAACTGTACATTTGCTTTATGCTGTTTTTTAAAGTTTGGAGTTTAAGAATAATCTGAGATTTCTGTTGGCATGCTTCATGAGAGGAAATCTTTCAGAAAATTTCTGATGCTGCATGTATTCACAAAGATAGACATGACATCCTAGACACGCTGATCTGGTTTGCATGGCATGACAATCCATGGTGGCTTGTCAATCTTCTTTGTTTCAGAGTAACTTGATAAGACATCTGAACCAAGGACAGTGGCTTCAGTGTGTTAACCACACAGAAGCTACCCTGAGAAGCCATGTCCTGTTGGGTTTTTCAGGGTGACTGATTTTCATTCTAGCCTATCATGATGTGCAAAGCTAGAGTGGTTTCTGCCAAAAGGCTGCAGAATCACTTGGCAAGAGTGCCAGAAACCTTGCATGTTTCCTGAGTCATATCTCAGGCTTGAAAAACTCACATATCTGGTTTCCATTTGTATATGTGGTTTCTGTTCACTCTGTGTAAAAGACAGAATTGCACACCTTGAGCATTATTGATCATGAAAATACCACAAATTGCCCAAAATTGGCAGATCACCTTCCTTTCTTCCTTCCCTATTTATTTATTACTTTCAGGAATTCTCAGCAAATTTAGTAGTACCCCCACCCCCACCCCTCTAAAAAAAAAGGAGGAAGGAGAGCCAGGGAGCAAATACATGCAATCCTTCCATCTCTTGGCTAAGGAGTAAAAATGCAGATTAGAGGGGAACTTGTGCTTTTTAAAACTTTTTCTCCCTCACTGTTGGTTTTATTTGTGAAAATTCCCATTAACTAATGCTCAGTTAGTACAAACTTGTGCAAGCATTCATCTAAATCTATATTTTACACTTTAACTACTGGAAAGGAGTATGCATTTTGGGCCTCTGGGCTATGTTCTCTGGCAACGCAAAGCAAGGCAAGGCAAGACACCTGTCAAACTGCAAAATACAAAAGTTTGCAGACTTTTAAAATCAGCACTTAAAAAAAGTTGTGCTGCAAGGGACAACGGGATATGTGCCAGGTATGGGGAAAAGGACTAATGGGGAAACAAGCCATGGCAAACCAATAAATGCCTACTTCTCCAATGGTAGCAAAGTTAATTGTGGCCTGTTTTCAGAGTAGCATATCAGGATATGTGAACTTACCCATCTGGGATGCAAACTCAAAGACTGAATAGCACCTGAGAACTAGATGCCATAGAACAGACCACATTAGACAAGATATTTTATTCCACAGATAATCTATAGATCTGTGACACTAAAATGCAGCTTCTGCTAGAATTGTGGAAAAGTCCCTGTCATGCATGAGACTAGAGGCACCTCGGAAATCACTTTTGGGGGCATTTTCCTGAGAATGATCAGCCTTTCCACTGATGGGGAAAGCCAGGCCTTTCTGCAATGTCAAACAGAATCTGTAGCTCAGTTTCTAAATACTGGATTTTCTTCCAAAGAGAGACATAATTAAATGGCATCAGCCGAAGAATTAATCCAAAATTTACAACTGGGAAACACGTTTATTAGACCAACCAACCAACCAAAATTCTAAAAAAAATGTAGAACTCTCCCTATGGCTGGATGGTACAAAAACATGGAGAGGGGAAGGAAAAAATAAAAAGAATAACATCAACAAACAACCAGATATGGGCCAGGGTTCCAAATTATGGTCAGTAAAATAAATGGTTAATATCTGTATTGAGCTATTTTGGTTATGTTCACATTCTGTTTCACAGGTAGTTGTTGAATGAACAGAATAGATTGCATGCACTGAAGCAACAAAGGAGTTCTTTGTTTTACCATCAGCAGGAGTCAGAGGTGTTTTTTGTGCTTGTAATTTTTGAATTGCTTGAGAGTGATTAAAAAAACACATTTCTAATGTTTAGAACAAGATATGCAAATATTTGAGCAAATCTGATGTGAACAGGTGTTGGGTTGATGGATGAATGATCACGTGCAAATATTTGCAGCTGTCTAACTTTGCAGCTGAGCATTTATACGGTGTTTCTATGTTCGAATGGGACATTCCAAATGGGACTTTCAATTTAACTGTCTGTCAGTATATTTCCAAAGCAAACATGCTTTGTTTACATATTTAAAATTATTTTTTTCTAGGCAACCCCAAATGGAAGACTTTGTTCCAAATGACCAAAAAGTTGAATCACATTTATAACCACTGTTACTGCTGAACTATGTAGAAATCAGTAAGGAAACAGAATCTATTAAAAGGAGGAAGGACATGATATATTGGGAAACACTCATGTAACCAACTGTTTCTTTCCATTTTGAGTCTTTCTTAAAATGATCCACTGTTGCCTTCTGCTCTTTTTCTGCAGCTATAACTGAACTTCATCCCAGTGAAAGACAGAAGCAGAGTGCTAATGCCAGTCAGAGGCAAATTACAAGTTATACTCACTGCATAATGTGTGGCTGAAGGTAGTTATCTGCTTACTCTACTGTAATCCTTCACTCCTGCCAAAATTGAACTCCTCCATGCCAGTGCACAGTAGGCCTAGTCCATATGGGGCTCTTGCACTAGGGTCAATAAAAAGCAAACACTGAGCTGCATGCTACATAATTAAGGTAATGTGTAGCTTGGCTCATACAGCAGAGAGTTTGGGTTTAGATGGACAGATTGACCTGGGATCAAGAAGCTTTCTGCTGCCTTCAACTTAATAATGAGTCACCACTAAGGCCAAAGGCAAACATGCAAAGAGCTGTGTGCAAATGGCTTTTCAAAATGCTCCATCTTCCAAAGTGGCAGGACTATTCCACTGAATTGCTCCATGTGCGGGGGAAATTCTTCTCTAGGGTAGTACCCACCATTAGCAATGACAGTAACATGGCTTCTTTTTTTTCTTTCATGTTTGTTTGTTTTAGCAGCCACTGAAAAATGATAAAAGCAGCAATTCATATCTTCCAAAATGCTCTGCAGACACTGTGGTTCCAAAATATTATCTGTAGTGGGGAGGGGATTGATGATATCTACAAAATAAAACAGTGAAGAAAGTTCAGACACATTCTGCAAAGTGGCCTTCTTTTTCCAAGGGTCGGAGAGCAGAAGTAAGGAAAATTCTGAGAAACTTTCTTAGAAAAATGTCTTCTGAAAAAAGTTGGCTCATTTCTAAAGTAAGGTATGGAAAGTGGGTTGCCTCTAACTGAGAGTAGAGCAATTGCAATTAATGGGTTTTATGTCGGGCTAACATTGGATGTGTAGTCCTGTGTGTAGTTTTGCTGTTAATGCAACAAGAACACTTATTTTCTGTTGAAAGACTGATGTTGAAGACTCATGTTCTTACTATTGATGAACCACTCAACCCCCAGACCTTTTCCACTATTACATGCCAAACAAACATGCCCAAGCCAGTAATTGTATCTTCAATTGTTCTTAGGAAATGCAGGACCTCATACTTATCCTTATTAAATTTCATCCCCCCGTTTTCTCCCATCATCTCAAATCATTGAGAGGGTTTTGAATTACATTCTTGTCCCCCAGAATGCTTGAAATCCTTTCCAATTCCATAGCTGTAGATTTAGAAGTGCACTTTCTGTTCCATTTTCCACATAATGAATGAATACATTAAACATCACTGGACCTTTAATGGAGATTTCTTGTATGGCCACTTGTTATACCTCTCTAGGCAGATAACGAATAATTTACTACTCTTCATATACGCCTTTCCAGCCAGTAATTGACTAATGGATAATCCAGCTCTGTAGAACTGATCATGCCAGGAGATTTAGATGTTTAGGGGAATTAGGAGTTACTTACTTGCATTACACTTACGGTGTGCAAGCAGAGTTTTGGGCACTTCCTGGCAAAGGGACAGGCCCTGGGACATGTGGGAGAAGCTCACTCTCGGTGCCAGATTGGAACGTCTCAGAAGCTGGGGTGAAACTGGTGTGGAAAGGAATTATGGCATGTGATCCAGTAAGGCTCATATTGCCCTGCAGTGTGGGAATAAAATGCGCCACAGTGTTTCCTATGCCACAACAACTTCACATAAGAAGGATGCCACAGATGAAGCTTGACACATGAAAGGCTCAGTGTTGTCTCATTATCTGGACCAGCAGTGGTTGGTATCACCCAGTGGTAGGAATAATATGCATCATGGTTATGATGGGCTGGATAAAAAGCTGCATATTCATTTTATGTTGTTGCTAACAGTATGGGATTAGATTAAGTTTTTGAAATGCTCACACCCATACCCACACAAGCACATTTCTTTAACAAATACGATTTTCAGGCTGGATCTTCAGCAAGGAACAAGTTAAAGGGGAGAGAAACGTCCAGGGAATTGGAAATGCCAAGTGATGAGAGACTGCTCATTGCATGGTGCCCACACAGCAGGGGCCGGCAACCGATGGCCCACGGGTTGCCTGTGCCCAGGCATCCTTTCATGCAGCCCCAAATACAGCCCCAGTGCTGAATGTCAGCAGTGTTCAGCAGCAAAGGGGTGCATTTTCGCTTTGAAAGTAAGCACAAAGGAGCTTCACACTGAGTTTTGAGAATGAAATTTTGCATTCAAACTGCATGCATGCTCCTCAGAAGCTTTCTTTAAAATTAAAATGTGGTGTCTTTATCACCACTGAATCACTGTCAACATTTGACAGCGAGTCAGTGAAAGTAATTTTAGCACTGGCACAGGGTGGAATGCAGCCTCTAGGGAGTTGAAATTGATACCTAGACCCACTGAAGTTGCCAAGCCATGTTCTAAAGGGTTGCTTCTTCAATAGTTCTTGCACAAATATAAACAATCCTCAGTTTTGCAACTCTTATCTGCTTCTCATTGGTCTTGCACAGATACCAGAGCATGAACTGAGTTTCTCCCATCTTCCAATTCCATTCCTTCCATTTCATCTCTATCAAATCCACTGTCAAGTCAACCAAGGACTCCTATTCTGATGAAGAATTAGGGCAGGTCTAGCTAGGAATGACAGCCATGATGAGGAGAAGGCAAGGCAAAACTGCATTTCCACTTGTTGTTCAGGTCACTAATAGAAAAGCCATCAAGATCAATGGGCATCTTTCCAGCTAATCACATGATTTATCCAGCTTGACAAGTCCAAGTTGATGGATTTCCATCCATGTTTGACACACGGGCAAACTGGGCCAAGCTGTATTACGTGCAAAGTCAAACGGAAATCCCAGGCTTGGTTCCTGCTTAGGCAAAATGCCTAAGGAATTTTGACATGCATGTAAATCTTGTAATAAGATTCTCACCCCCACATCCCCAGAAGGGCAACACATATCCCCAAGTCAAACTCATGCATCTTTCAGACATCAGATAGTTAAGGGGACAAGCTATTGTGGACTGCCATAAGAAATGTGGTTTGCTAAGCTTTTTCTGTTCAAGACTATGCAGTACTTTTCCACTGAATGAAGTGAAAGTTCTTGGATTTCCCTGAGTAGAGGAAAGGACAGTGACTCCAGTTCTAATCTACACAATCATGGCATTCACTGACAATGCATGAAGAGGGCAGTGATGCATTCACAACCTTACCCCAATAGCTAACGCAGGGCTCCCCCTTGCAGGGAGCTTCACTGCAGCTACATGGTTAATTTTTGCCCTCCAGCTTGGTGTCAGGGTTATTGGCACACATGCTTCCTTTCCATGAGTGATTCTTCTGACATGTTTAACTCAGAAGATTCTGCTTTAGAAATAATGTCTCTGAATTGCTATGGAATGAAATGCAGAATTTAGCAGGATCTATAGTGTGCTTATTACTCTTCTGCCTATTTGGCCAACTGTACTTTGATGTACTTCCAGATGGCAGTTTCAGACTTGGGCCTTTATTGTAACACATTCTCATTGTGCAAGGTAGTTATGCTACAAAAAGAAAATAACAGCCCCACAATTACATCTCAATTACACATCTTTATTGAGAATCTGGGGAATCATCACTAGCACTTCCTGCTCAGTTATCTCAGTTATTAGATGAAGGCACCACAAGAGGGATTTCAAGTGTATGTCAAATAACAGATCAGTTTTTGTGGAAATGACAGTCCCGAGCTCCATAATTTCCCCCCCATTGGTGATTTTCATATGAGAAATGTGGCCAACTAACAAATAAAAGCAAGTGTCCTTTCAATCGGTGCAGTTATTTCTGCTTTCTTTCCCCCATTGTTGATGACAGGCAGAAAGAAAAGGAATCAACATTTTTGCTGGCAATTGGCCTACAGCAGAAAAGGATGCTGTTGAAATTGGCAGCCTCCCCACACCCCTTGTAATGACAACTGTCTACTTTAACAGCCTGATCCCCTTCCTCTGCACGAGCTTCACAGAGGGGGAAGAAAAGAAAGGATGGTGTGCTGCTGATTAAAACTTTCATGTCAGGAAAGGAAGGGCTGGAGGAAAGAAAATTGGAGCAATCCCTGAAGGTCCTTTGTATTTCTAGTCTGATGCACACCCCAGGTACACATTGCCTGCCTTGTCGTGATGGCTCAAGGTCATCTACTGGTTTAGAGAGGCGACATGTGAATCAGTCGAGCTTGAGCCTGTTGAGCTTCTCCAACTGCTGCTCGTATCAAAGTGTGAGCCTTGTTTTGTTCTGGTTGTATGCAAACTCTTGGATATCTCCCTACAGATTTGGCACCAAGTATTTCAATCAATTGTATGAATTTTTGAAATGTATGTGTTTTTCTCCTGTTCAATAAAGCATGCTTGTGCTTCTTTTTCAATATTAATATTCAGTATTAATTCAACGTTTTTGAACTTCAATCACAGATTGCATTTGGCTTTGCATTCAGTCCTAAGAGTTGCAAACTGGGTCTGCTCTGGTCAAAAACAAGCCAACATCTTTCTCATGCATCCCTGATTCTGAGGCAGGATGTCGTTGGGCAACAGAAACAGCAGAAAGCGATTGCCTTCATGTCCAGCTTGTGAGCTTCCTTGGGCCAGCTATTTTTCCCAAGAGATTCTGGACCAAGTAGACCTTTGACCCGGCATAGCAGAGCTTGTCTTATATTTGGACATATGACTGAACTGCAGCACATCAGCAAAGCAGTGCTTCTTTAATTGTGCCAGTGAGTTAAGTAATTGGACATGGGAGGAGAGACAGCTTTTAAATTAAACTGATTAAAAATATAGATTAAAAATAAATCATATTATAAATAAATAAAGTTTTAAAAATAAATGCAGGTAGCAGAGAAAACAAAAGAACATCACATATAAATGAAATAATATGCAGGTAAATGTGAAAATGCAGTGATTACATGGTAATATGACACGAGATGCAACTGTGATGGAATGCAAGGAGCATAAACCACAAAAAGATATTTAACTCTTCCTGAACCAAACTGTACCAGGAGAATAAATACTATTTCTGGCTTTATTAAGGCATTTACTAATATAACTGACACATGCATAAAGGGTTGTAAATACAACTAGCAACATTGGCTTTATTTTTGGCACCCTCTAAAACTCTCCTGAGTCTGTACTCAGTGTAAGTGGCTTAGAACTTGCCACTTTCCCAACAGCACAGCAGATTAGCCTAAGAATTAATGTGGGAGGAGGCAACTGGAAAGAAAAAGCAAAGGAAAGCACACTTATTCAAGCAGTGGTCCAAGAGGCAGGTTCTAGGAGATCAGGTGAGTTTTGAGGAAAATTGGTCCAGGAATCTATACCTATAGGATCCAGGAAAAATTAGATGGACTAATTTGGGGGAAATATTAAAGTGAAGCCTAAGCATCAGAAGGCAAGAGTCAGGGAACAGAAGACACGGAAACAAAACAAAACCCATAGTTTTGAAGCAGTTCATGAAACAAGTAACCAGCCCAAAAGACCAGCAAAATAACTGTAGGGGTCAGGCTGAATGACAGAGAAAAGCTGAGAATTAAAAAAAAATGAAAAGTAAATATTTGTTACCAAAAGTATGAACAAAATCCCAAGCCAAATTAAACAGAAGCAAGGAAGTGAGCTTTATACTGAACAGCGCTATCTGTTTTCATTCCTTAACAGCCCAAGAGCAATTTCTTCTCTGATTCCCTCCCCATTTTTCCTCACTTGTCTCACTAAAAGTTTGGTTCTGTATTCACTAATAAGAAGTTGGGAAACTGACAAATGCAATTTTCATTGTTTTCAGGAAGTGATATGTAGCCCCATAAAGTCAACCAGAGCATTTGGACAATCCCACACTTGCTATCACTCCTCATACTGATCCATTGTCCTAACCTGGCTGTCATCATTTTTATTACCCAATTCACACCCAATAATCCAGGCAGATGTCTGCCTGCAAGGAAGACAGGTCTGCTTTGTAAATCAAGCCATGAACCAGATTCTCTCTTGAACATTTTTCCACCCTTCCATTCCATGGCTCTCCTACGCATCTGCCCCTCATATGTTTTAAGACCTCAAAATTTGGGTGCAGCTGCAGCCCCATCTTAAGTTGTTCTTAATAGCTTAGCCCAATCTTGTATCCTAAGGTGGCTGTGTGTCCTCTTTGATGGAGGACTGTGCTGAATTTGAAGGGTTGCCAAAGGACCATCTGTTCTCTAAAGGACTGTCCCGGTCCAGTTGGAGGCTAAAGAACCATTAAAAATGCTGCTCGGACAGTGGAGTGAACAGGAAGTAGGTCACCTTATCACAGTCTTCTGAACTTTGGTGGGATTTAATATCTTCCTATTTAAATTGTAATAAATATTTATCAGTTACCATTTATACATTTCATCAGCATATGCTCATTTTATACACATTTGTTCCCTCTTTTGTGTTCTTTTTGGTGATGTATCTCCTGTTTCTGGGTGTTTCAGAAAGGGACACCCTACTTTCAGGCCAGCATATATCTTTGTTATGGCAAGTCTAAGGATCACTAATTCCACAGTTGGAAGGTACTCCAACATAACAGGTTTTATCTAGGTGTTACAGAATTACATTTTCTTTTACTCTCCTATATGTCAGTTTTCTAAGCACACAGTCAGGGCCTGAGCATCATATTTGTGGCCTATGTACCAAACTGGAACACGGCACTCCCCCTGCACATAACACACACAAATAATTGGGCTCTGCCAAACACTGTGCAGGTGAATCTCCACAACAGACGTCCCTGATCTCTCCTCTTCTCTGCAAAGCATCCCTAATTTTCTCCGAGGATTCACCTTTTCACAGTCATCTAAAGTTGATTTCATAAATCTCTTTTGCAGGCAAAGGCACTTCCGTCACTGGACAGACACAACTGACTGTCATGCCCAGTGATCCTATCCAATGCATATAATCTCCTGAGTCATGAATAAAATTTCAATTTCAATTTTGAAATTTCAGTTGTGAAATTGCATCATGGTCCTCACCAGAACTTTTCTACCATGCTCCCAAACATCTATTTTTGCCATTTTTGCTTGATGTAAAATCCATACTGTGGAAGGGTTGTGAAAAGTTTGCTTGCTATCTTGTAATGTTTCTCTTGTACTTGTCAATGTTTTGATATTTAAAAATTATTATTATTATCCTAGTGGTCTAACACAACTGCAAACATTTTGTAAATAGCTGTTCACTTTAAAGACATTTCTGAACTTTTTCATTTCAAAACCATACAGCATCACCCCAGACCCATTTTTTCTTGCAAGTTCACCTTTGAGAGGCCAAATAGCTAGGTGGCTGAAATGTTGCTGCCCCATAATAGAACACCTAGACTTTGATGACTGCTAGGCCGCTGAAATTCCTTTTCACTTCGGCTAGTCACTGATGGCTTGCTATATTCAAAAAAGGGCTACACACCTTTTACTGAATTGGTGGCAGTTTGCTTGAGTAAATAACATTTGATCTTAAGGGTATTTCATATTATTTTCCAAATGTATAGTGAAGTTATATTTATTTTTCAGTTACAACATTGCATAAGGAGAATTCTCAGCAAGATATGCAGGATACTTATGAAGCTGACAAAATGGCTGAAGTATCTAAAGCAGACTTGGGAAACCTATCTTTTCTTCCAGGCATGTTTCAGTTTGGGGTGGGTAAACTTTAATGACTGTTCTATATATTTTATTCTATGCTGTTTGTTGTTTCAATTTGTTTGTTTTGTATTCTTTTAGCTTTCGTATTGTATTTTATTTGTTCAGCAATTGTGATCTTCTCAGAGAGTGTAAAAATACGGTTTATTGGTTGCAATTATACCCCTCCTTTCCTCCAAGGTTGTGCGCATCTTCCTCCTCTCCATCTTATCCTCACATCAATCTTGTGAGGTAGGTTAGGAAAAGAGTCTGTGATTGTCCCAGAGGGACTCCTTGCTGAACAGGGTCTAGAGGCTGGGTCTTTCAAGTACCAAACCAACACTCTAACCATCCATCCACTCCACCCAGCAGAATAAAAATAAATAAATGAATTTTAAACACACACACACACACACACACACACACACACACACACAGAAATGCTCAAGCATGATCTCCACCTCAGTTTTTACCTAATAATACTGGGTTAGCAGACACTTCCCTTGGGCCATTCACACAGTATTTATGAGCTGTGAGTATCTGTGCCAATTCATAGTTCTTTGAAACCAAAAGATGGTGTTCTACCATCATAACTGAAATAAAACATTGAAAAGCTGGGGTTTACCCTTCTGACAGATTCTGTACTTCTATTCAATTTCTTCTGCAGGTTTTCTCTGCCTCTGATCTCAGGCTTTCTGACCTAACTTTTTATCACCAGTTCCTCTTGAGCCTTGTCCTTCTATAACATTTCTTCTTTGGAAATAAGGCAGGGGTGGGGGGTGGAATGAAAGTTCTGCTCTCCAGCCTCACATCAAGGGCAGAACCCTCTAGACCTAGCACACTTAAATGATCCAAATTTGTGTGCCACAAGACTGAGCACTTTGCACAATGCCGGAGCTATGATTAGGATAAGGTTAATGAAATCCGTGCAGATGAGCATTTTCATTTCCCTTCCCCATTCTTTTTAATGTCATTCTTAACTTTGAATTAAAGGAGGGTTCTGAGCTTCGCTTTTGCTGTTGAATAAATTCAGATAACAAGTAAGTCTTTAATTCAGAGTTTGCCACTGGGGTTAACCCTGAAGAAATCGATATGGCCCTTTCAAGCTGCATAATATTCTGATGACTAAACAGAGGAAACCATGGCTTGCATTTTTGCTGGATGAGGTAGATCAGTGCAGGGCAGCCTTCCTCAGTCTGGTGCTTCTCACCCATTTTGGGCTGCTAATCCCATCAATCCCACTCAGTGGCTGGAGTGAGGGGGCTCATCCCATTCAACATATGGAGAGCACCATGTTGGTGAAGGCTGAAGCCAAGGAGGAGGGTTGTTTTGTGGAACAGCAAAGAACTAAAACCAGGGAGAAGTCAACAGAGCCTCTTTCAATGTTTCTTGAACTTCCCATATGTAGTACCACAGGGGTAGGCAGATTTCAGTCTTGAATGATTTATTCTGTGTGCTTTTTACTAGAACCTTGAATTCTACACGCTGATGTCTGGTGCAAAATAGTGGCTCAAGCTGTGGACATATGCAAATATTATTATTTATTTATTAGATCTATATCCCACTTTTTTCCTTTTTTAAAGAACTCGTAGCAGCTTACATCATTCTCCTCCTCCTGCTCTCCATGTTATCCCCACGACAACAACCCTGTGAGGTAGGTTCAGCTGAGAGTCTGTGGCTGGCCGAAAGTCACCCAATTGCCTTCCTGGCTGAGTGGGGACTAGCACCCAGATCACCTGAGTCCCAGTCCTGCACTCCTAAGTACTATACCATACTGGTTCTCTACATAATTAAAGAATCTGGTGCCTCTGAACAGGAATATGTTTTCAGTTCCTGAGGCAGGCTCTGAAGCCCTTTCACATGTGGATCCACTCCCAGATCCCTGCCCAAGCAACCTAATATAGGGAGGAGAACCATTTAGTCATTTGGGAACCAGGAGGCCTTGCTATGTACTACAGATCTCCCAGAGATCTCCCAGTAGACTCCGATCTACTTTCTGCCTGCCCCTGTGGCAGAGCAGTCGATTTTGCTAAATAGCTTTATGCCTCTAAACCTGATCAATAGCTTGCCTTATCTCATTTATCTGATCAGTATTAACAGATCTACCTATAGACGCCATGAGTTGTTCTCTTTTACATGCTGGCATTTGCTTCCCCCGTTCTCTGTCTTCTCTCTTGGACTCCTTCCTTGCCATCTGCTGAACATTCTGCTAAGTTACCTCCTGTCCATCACCGCTCCAGTTGAATGCTACAAATTTCACCTTGTTCCACCTGCATCGTGGAAAAGTAGCACTAGGTAGCAGTAGCACCAACTGTGCAAGGCCTTTGAAGAGGAAGGAAGCGTTCACCACAACCCCAAAGTTGTTCAGATCTTCCGGGCCCAGGGAGGATTTCTTCAGAAGGTTCTCACCACCACCTCAGGTGGCCAGGTGCCCTCCTGCAAGGAAGAATTAAACTCCTCCCTGGCCCAAACAACTTCTCTCTCCATGTCAGATTCCCTAAGCCCTGAGGGGCAAGGATGCATGGTCAATGCCCTTGAGTCTGCCAACTGAAATTCCTCTAACAAAACAGGATGGGACAGTACTTTGGAAAGCACAGCTGATTCTTATCTATCACAGTGGAGTCTAAGTCCTGGCAGATTCAGAAGATTTTATCACAGAAATGCCTTACGAACCTGTCACGGTGAGTATCAAAAGGTTTATGATCTTCTTATGTCCAGCATGTAATAAGCCCCAGTCAACCCTGGGAAGTTCTGCTGGATGACATATGAAGGAGGCAATAAAGGGAGAGATGTAGTGTTTCTTTGCTACCTTGACTTCTTCTACAATTAAATGCATTATATGTCCTTAATCTTCTGGGAATTCTGCCAGACCATGGAGAACTCTCATTTCTACTATGAGAACAAGTTAATGTAATCTGATTGTTACAAAGCAACATGTTTTCTATGTATAGCGCATTTGACTATTTTTAGAAAACTTTGCTTTCTGGAATAGGCAATTCACATAATCAAATTGATTTGGCATGAAATAAAATTCTTACAATCTCATGTCATGATTTCAGAGGTTTTCCAGTGAGAAATGAGAACTACTTCCCATTTATACTAAAAATAAACAAGCAAATGCAAAACAGCCTTTGAAAAATTGACAAAAATTAGCATTTGTTTTGTGGTGAAAATATTACTACAGAATTGTATAGACAGACAATAGGCCTTAGCTTTCATGTTTAGTTTTCATATTTAATACAATCGTGATAGAAAAGGATAGCTATAGATGTTGGACTTTGAGTTCTGTTCTAACAGAGCATCATTCATTTGAGTTCAATCTTTCATAAATTATACAGTCACAGGAAAAGTAGAGCTGTGAGCTCTGAAATGCAGTTAATCACAGAAGCATATCTAAAAAATATAGCAGCATCGGCAAAATAATGATCAATTGGTGAAAAGCTACATAGATCCATATACTGCCTTATGCCCCTTTTCTGCAAATTAAAAACATCAAATTTGGGAAAATATTTTGCATGCTAAACTTTATTTGCAGTCCAGTTCCTTCATGATCAGCTGTTCTTCACTGATCAGCTAAGCAGTGTATGGTAGGAGAACAGCTTTTTAATATGAGAATAGGTGGGCTCCAAGCTTTTGAAGCACTGTGCCCTTGAAGGCAAGGGAAGGTCTGGGAGAAGCCTGTTATAGTCTCCAAAGACTCAAAATTAGCCAACCCATTCATAAAAGAACCTTAATAAACTGTGGCATAATTGTATCTTGTGATATATGTATAATACCATTTGGACACACCACCAAAATTCAGAAATTGCTTATGCTAAGTGCTATTCTATGACTTTTTTAATAAATGAGTTTTCCTGACTTGCAAGAGCAGTTTTTTAAAATTTTATTTTAATTTTGGTTAGACATGTAACATTTCTGAAATTTTGCAATGCCCCCTGAACACACACATACGCACAAGATTGGTGATAAATCAATGATTCAGTGTGTGTGAATGTGTGCATGCATAAAATATACATATTTTATGCTTTGATTAAATATGAATTGCTGTATATACTTCTAAAATGGTAAATGATAAATAGAAACTTGCATTTGCAGTGTACTGGTGTCTGTGCAGCAGTACTATAAGATTCAGTGGGCTGCCTCCCAGAGAAGTGTGCATTGGGTTGCAGCCTTGCTTCCTTATTATGTAAAGCAAGTTGCAGAAACATGTGCCCTTACAGATGTTGTGGGTTAGGGTTTCAGACCTTCCTGTGTGGAGAAAAAACTTCAACCTTGTAGCTTCGAAGCTTAAGAGAGTAGAAGGACAGAACCCGATTTACCTAGCTGTAAAAAAATTGAAATGTTGGAGGTGATGTTTGTATGAAGGAGAAAAAGGACACAGGCCTCCTTTAAGTTGCAGCTATTGCACTCAGGAAACTTATCAAAAGGAGAAAATGTATTGATCTCAGTGAATCTCCACAGATTTCCTGTGAGGACTTCTTTTCATAGCCGCTCCTGTTTGATATCTTCCACATTGTGCATTTTAATGCAGGCTTTGATTGTCACCTGAGAAACAATGTTACAGCATGCTGCTGTAAAATTTTAAATGGTGCCATGGGAGATTCTGTGCCTTTACGTAAGCTGTAACAATATACCTTCATCCCTCCAGGAATGATAAAGCAGTGCATGGCTTCTGTAAACCACCAGGCAGATGGGAGCTTGCACAAATTCTCCAAATATGATGATCCATACTGTTGTCTTTCCCCTTCTGAATAATGCACGTGGCTCCCTCATTTTCTAATCCTTAGGCTTTAATCATGCTTTTGCTGCAGCAAGATCTAATAAATCAAAGAAAATCCTCACAGCAACACATCAGTATAAACAACAGGCACACAGATGGGTTTTATTTGCCTGAATTGCTGTCATTTGAGGTAACATAATTAAAAGTCTGACAAACACTCCAGTCTGAAGCACACACTTTGTCGGAAGCAAGTTTCCTTTAAATCAATAGATTCTTCCAAGTGAATGTGCTTAGAATCAGGTTGTGAGCAGGACTGTGCCAAACACCTTCTATGATCAGAGCAAATGATGCAAAACAAGGAAATGACATATTTGCTTACTGCACTTCTAAGGCCAATCTTACCATCCAACATAGGATTTTTCAGCAAGTGAGAACAAAAGGAAGCATCAGGATGCAGATTGGAAATTGAAATATTGGGCGGATATTTCTACATGCATGATACTCAGTGGCAGAGAAGGAATGGGCTGGCTTCTGAGAATTTCTTTGTCTCTGAAGTCCACAAACCAAATCCAGGAGGACGTCTATGAAGAAACAGGATGCCTCTGAGTGCATGCTCCAGGAATCTGTGAAGGCCAAAACAACCCACAAGTCCTTTCAGACAAAAATTTACTCCTAGTTCTCTCCCCAGCATTCTTTTCCAGTGACCTAATTTAGGGATAGAGGTGGAGAAGGGAGCTCTGTTGTTAGACAATTGGAAGTTAGGAATTCTCACTAAGCTACTGTAAGTGTTCAAAAAACTTATCAGTAGATCCTGATCTACTGTCTTTGCACCTCTGTGAAAAATGCTGTGCCTCCAGGTTCAGCCTTCAGCATTTGTGTTTAGGTTCTCATGTTGAAGGTTTGAGAAAGAGACTTTGAGAACTGGCACTGGTCAGAGTAGAACTTATTAGCTTAGAGCACAAGAAGCAACAATCTTTTTCAATATAAAGCAATTTCTTAAGTTCAATAGTGTGAAAAGCTACCTTGAGCATTGACCAGCCCAAATCATTAATGACCTCGAACCATGGCTACTTTCACCAACCACTTTTCAGGTGTGGTAGTTTTATAGATGTGCAACATGGCACTGACGATTCAGTCTTCTCGACTGGTAACCTTCAGATGTGCCAGCCTACAACTCCTAGTACCCATCCAGGAGAACCATTTATTAGGGGAAAACTGCCTTAATTCAAGCAGCAACTCCCACATGCATTGATGTTCCATATGATTTGACTATCCAATCCACTATTATTTTGGGAGTCTGCAAGCTGGGAAGCATTTAGTGGCATTTTGTTTAATTGAACATGTTGATAATAGGAGATACTGACCTGGCATCAACTAACAGGATTGCCTATATACCTGAATGCAAGAGGTCAGGAAATGGTTAGTGATACAGTAATATGTTTTGAAGTGCAGACATTAACCATGACAGTTCCCATACCTAGGCTCCGAAACAGAGTTCAGAAATTTAAATGTTGTTGATCTGTATCTACAAACCAGTTCTAGCAGTTTTCATCTCCATTAGAAGCAGGTATTCTCTAAAACTGAACTTTAAACTGTGGCATTGGAGAAAACTCTTGAGAGTCCCTTGGACTGCAAGCAGATCAAATCAATCCATCCTAAAGGAAATCAACCCTGACTGCTCATTGGAAGCACAGATGCTGAAGCTCAAGCTCTAATACTTTGGCCACCAAATGAGAAGAGAGGACACATTGGAGAAGACCCTGATGCTGGAAAGGATTGAAGGCAAAAGAAGAAGGGGACAGCAGAGGATGAGATAGTTGGATAGTGTCATTGAAGCAACAAACATGAATTTGAGCAGACTCTGGGAGGCAGAAAAGGACAGAAGGACTTGGCACGCTTTGGTCCATGGGGTCATAAAGAGATGCACACAACTTAATGACTGAACAAATTCTTTAAAGGTTGCAACTGGCCATTCAGGACCAAGCCACCCAAACTACTTCATATCACAACAGGAAGCAAATATATTGTTGTTGGAAAAAGGTTTCCCTCTGCCTCCTTCCCAGCTACTGTGAAAATTATAGCTAAAATCAGAGACGAGCAAGTCTGAGGGGTGGTAGTGAGTGGGCTGTTAGATCAATTTTGTCAGCAACCCTGTTGATAAAAATGTGCCAACACTGTGTCCCTGTGAGTCCTGGCTCTGCTATACCACTAGACATGGTTACATAGGAGGAAAATGACAAACATTGACTTCATGCATTTTGTGTCATAAAACAAATTCTCCTGGTCTCCTCTCTGCTTCTGCACTCCTTCAAAGCAGATCAGGACAAAGACTTTCTAAGTAAAAAACTTTATTATGTAAAAACTGACCAACTAGGCTGACTTTGCAATGCAAAAGAGGAGTACTACAAAAGCAATAACAAAGAAACAAGCAACATTAGAATACCAGCCATTAGGAAAATGTAACTTAACGATACAAAGTTGGTTTTGTATCCTGTGACCTTCTCTCCCTTCCACAAGGAAAGGAGCTACCCCTACCTTCCAGGTGTATCATGTTGCTTAAGGGCCAACCACTCTGAGTGTCTGAAACTCCCCAACCATTCTGTTTTCAATGCCCCATTAACCTGTGGTTACCTATTTATTTATTTAACTTTTATGCTGCCCCTTTAGCCATAGGCTCTCTGGGCTGCTCACAACATGATTAAAACAATACAGTTAATCATAATATAAAGCCAACAAATAAATACTAAAATGATCTTTATAAAACAAATGAAATATACATAATAACAATTTACATAATAAAATCAGCATTAAAAACAAAAGCAAAGTATGACAGCATAAATCATTAAACACCATTGAACAATAAAGCAGGTAGCTCACCAGTCAAAGTGCTTCTGAAAGAGATAGGCTTTTAACTGGCACCTAAAGATGTAAAGAGATGGAGCCAGCTGATCTCGGATGGGGGAGAATTCCAGAGCTGGGGCCCTATCACAGAAAAGGTCCTTCTGCTTGCCATCTCCCCCTTAACCTCACTGGGGGGAGGTATTTATTTATTTATTTATTTATTTATTTATTTATTTATTTATTTATTTATTAAAACATTTCTATGCCGCTCCATTTGCCAAAGCCTCGGGGCGGCTCACAACAGAAAATTAAAATACAAGAAATAACAATATAAAATAAGTCGCCCTGGCCAGATAAAATAAGCAAATAATATTAACAATTAAAATGACGCTTAAATAAAAAGAGAAGGGCCTCGGATGATGACCTCAGTGAACTATGCAGAATGCCCAGAACCTGTAGATGAATTGGGCTGGAGCTTTTCTGAACAGTGCTGGCCCTGGGAGTTCCAGACTTGAGGGATCAGGAAAACCTTCGATGGAGATGGTGTACCTAAGACTTTGCAAACTAAGCGGAAATCCTATACACTGAAGCTGATGGAAACTGTAATCCCAAAACAACTGGAGGGCCACAGATTGCCCAACAAATCTCACAGGGTACTCATGTGAATAAAATGTGAGTAGGAGAAATGAGAGAACCATGTATACTATTTTGATTTTGAGAAGTCGAAAGAAGGGCATCTGATTTCAGCGGGGGGAAGTCAGACATTCATGGAAGGGAGGAGAGTAGAAGCAGGCGATGAAGCACATATGGGCAAAAAGCCAGGTCCTGAGGGTCCCGTCCCTTCATAGGAAGCAGAGTGGTGGGGGAGATGATTTCCCAGAGATTTGTGGCATCCGGTGAAAAAGTCAGCCCTGGTGGGCCATTCTCTAAGTTTGGTCTGGTCAGTAGATCTGGTCAGTCTTTGTTTTCTGTTCTCTGCCTAACAGAGCATTTGTTATATTCATGACATCACAGTTTCTTGTCATGATTGAAAGCCAGGTGGTAGCAGCAAGGGTGGTCAACATTCTTACCTCCCTAGACTTCTTAAGAAAGTTGAGAAACTGTTCTGGACATCATCATAAAATGCCCTGGGAGGCAAGACTAGTTGCAATGGAAAAGTTACCTGCCCAAAAGGGCTTGAGTAGAAGGTGGATGTGAGGTCTGAACCCCAACATGCTAAAGAAGTCGTTTGAGCCAAAGTTTTCAATGTCAGTGTAAACCTATAACTCAGAAGACCAACCCTTTTCGAATTCCTTGCTCTGCCAGCCAATTCATGCTAAGCCTCTCTTTTGAAAGTTTTCTCTCTCATACTCTCTTTCAAATTCTCACTGAAGCGATCCCTGTTGCCAGTAAGAATATGTGTTAACTTTATTTTTATTTTATTTTATTTAGCCCATTTCTATGCCGCCCCATTCGCAAAAAGCCTCGGGGCGGCTTACAAAATAAATAAACAATCACAAATTAGCCATTAAAAATCCGGAACTATCTCAGCGCAAGCATAAAACCCCAATAAATACAATCAATAATTAACAATTAAAATAACTTTTAAATGAAAAGGACATGGCCTGGCACCAAAAAACAAATAACGATGGCACCAGGTGGACCTCTCTGGGGAGCGCATTCCATAGGTGGGGCGCCACCACAGAGAAGGCCCTCCTCCAGGTACTCACCCTCCTAATATCTTTCAGGAGGGCTCCCGGAGAAGGGCCTCTGCCGCCAATCTCAAGGGGCGGGAGGGCATATATGGACACAAGCACTCCTTTAGATAACCAGGTCCCAAGCCGTTGAGGGCTTTATAGGTGATAACCAACACCGTGAATTGGGCCCGGACTTCAATGGGGAGCCAGTGAAGCTGACGGAGGACTGGGGTTATATGAGAACAATGCCCAGTCCTCGTCAGCAACCTGGCAGCTCTGTTTTGCACCAATTGAAGTATCCGGACCGTCTTAAAGGGCAGCCCCATGTAGAGCGCATTACAGAAGTCTAACCGGGAAGTTACCAATGCATGTGTCACTGTCGCCAGGCAAACATTCTCCAGATAGGGATGCAGCTGATGGATCAGCCAAAGCTGATGGAAAGCACTCCTCGCCACCCCCGTCACCTGAGCTTCTAATGACAGCTCAGGGTCAAGGAGCACTCCCAAGCTGCAAACCTTGTCCCTAAGAGGGAGTGCAACCCCATTCAGCACAAGGTCCAAGTCCCCCACCCCGAAGCCCAAACCACCTACCAAAAGGACCTCCGTGTTGTCTGGATTGAGCTTCAGTTTATTGGCCCTCATCCAGCCCATTACCTCGGCCAGGCACCGCTTCAGGACAGCCACTGCCTCACCTGGATTGGTTGAAAACGAGAGGTAGAGCTGGGTATCATCAGCGTACTGATGATTCCGCAGCCCACACCTCCTAATGACCTCTCCCAGAGGTTTCATGTAGGTGCTGAAGAGCAAGGGCGACAAAATGGACCCCTGCAGTACTCCATGGCATAACTGCCATGGCGCAGAGCCATAGTCCCCCAGCACCACCTTCTGGAATCGGCCATTAAGATAGGAGCAGAACCACCACAAAGCAGTGCCTCCAACTCCCAATCCCGCTAGCCTATCCAGAAGGATACCATGGTCGATGGTATCGAAAGCCGCTGAGAGGTCCAGGAGAACCACAGGGACACACTCCCCCTGACTCTCTCCCTGCACAGGTCATCATACAGGGCAACCAAGGCAGATTCAGTGCCATACCCGGGACTGAAGCTGGACTGATATGGGTCCAGATAATCAGTCTCATGCAAGAGTGGTTGGAGTTGTCCCGCCACCACACGCTCTAACACCTTGCCCAGGAACGGGATGTTGGCCACTGGTCAATAATTGGCGGCTACCTCTGGATCCAGGGATGCCTTCTTTAGGACTGGCTGGACTACTGCCTTCTTTAAAGGGGCAGGTACCCAGCCGTCCCTTAGAGAGGCATTGACAACCTCCAGGATCCAGGCCCCTATCCCGTGCTTGGCTTTGTTAAGTAGCCAAGGTGGGCAAGGGTCCAGTAAGCAGGTGGTAGGACATACTTGTTCAAGCACCTTGTCCACATCATCAGGCTGCAACAACTGAAACTCATCCATCAATTTTGGACCAGATGGCAACATTGACTCCTCCCCTGAAGGCTCTGAGTCACTAGTGGAGTCCAGCTCGTGACGAATCTGAGCGATTTTCTCCTTGAAATGCTTGGCAAAGTCGTCACAGCGGGCCGTCGAGGGTGGCACAAGATCTTTCTTGGGGCCTGGGTGAACCAGCCCCTGTACCACCCGAAAGAGCTTCACCAGATGGCATTGTGAAGAGGCAATGGAAGCGGAGAAGAATTTCTTTTTCGCCACCCTCACCACCACTGCTTAGGCCCGATAATGGGCTCTTAATTGTGTTCAGTCAGATTCATCCCGTGATTTCCTCCACTTACGCTCTAGACATCTCCCAACCCGCTTCATCGCCCGTAATTCAGGTGTATACCAGGGGGATGAATGGGCTCTGTCAGGCGGGAGAGGACACTTAGGAATGATCGTGTCAATAGCCCTGGTCATTTCTCCATTCCACAGTTCGACCAAGGCAACAACAGGAGCACCAGCCCTATCAACCAGGAATTCCCCCAGGGCCTTCAAGAATCCATCCGGATCCATCCGGCTCTGGGGACAGACCAACACAATCGGGTCCACACCCTTACAGAGGGAAAGGTCGCTCTCGAGCTCAAACTTCACAAAGAAGTGATCTGACCATGACAGGGGTGTCAGATACAAGTTCCCCCTCTTCCTGTCCCATTGAGATCCCCCTCTTCCTGTCCCGTTGAGAAAACCAGGTCCAGAGTGTGTCCATGTTCATGGGGTAGGGCCAGTGACATGTTGAGACAGTCCCCTGGCCATCATGGAGGCCATGAAGTCCTGAGCTGCCCCAGTCAGTCCAGTCTCGGCGTGGAGATTGAAGTCCCCCAGGACCAGCATCCTAGGGGTCTTCAACACCAAATTCGAGACGAACTCCGTCAGCTCAGACAGGAAATCTGCTGGGCAGAAGGGTGCATGGTACACCAACAGAATCCCCAGTCTGTCTCAGTCACCCAACACCAAGTAGAGGCATTCTAGACCCAGCCTCGAGAGAACAGGAATCCCATGAGGGAAATAGAGGCTCAGTAAACCAACATGACCCCCCCTCCCCTCCCCTCCAGGCATGGTCAGTGCTGGACCAGGTACCTGGGCGGGTACAGTTGAGAGAGGGAGACATCCCCTCCCTCTCCCGCCCAGGTCTCTGTAATGCAAGCCAGGTTGGCCCCCTCATCCATGATCAAGTCATGGATGAGTGATGACTTATTATGGACCAACCTGGCATTAAGCAACAGCACCGACAGGCCTGGGGGGCGGTTGACAAGCCTATCTGGCACCCGCCAGCTGGGGGAGTAACCAGAAAGAGGAACAGGTGTTAACCATCTGTCCCTCCTTCTTCTACGCAGACTCGTTAAATCCCCACCACCATAACGTCCATTGCCCAAAACCACCCCAATGGTGGCACCCACGTACTCCCCAGGCAACCCCATAGTCGACGCCGAAGATGAATCCATTAAAATAAACTAAAAACACATTAAAACACTTAAAAACACCCCCACAGCCCCCGCAGCCCAATTTAACCAACCCCTCCCTCCAGCCAACAGCAAAGTCCCTGGGCCAGCTCAGCCTCTGCACAGCCCCAAACGGCGTCACCACCCTTAGGCCGCTGACCTTAGGCCGCCGGCCTGAGGCCACCAGCCCCGGTCACTGCTGGGGGAGTTAAAGGCCGCAGCCCCTCCCCTGCACCCCACCCCCAGACTGGCACAGCTCTCACCCATGCCAGAGGTGGGGGCAGGAGCAGGGCCCGCGGAGCACTCGCCGGCAGGATGGTGGGTCCGCAGGCTGGCAGCGTCCCGGCTCCCGGTCCCGCGATGGTGCCATCTGTCCCACGGGGTAGCGGCGTCCTCAGTGGGTGTCGGGGCACCAGTCAGCCACGGCGGCGGCAGGTCTTTAAACAAAAAAATAAAGGTTGGAGGAGTAGGTCGCCTCACTGGGCTGCAAGATGACCAGGACAGCAAATTACCTTCCCTTCACTTATAGATTTTCAATAATCCTGCAACTGCTAATAAGGTGTGTGGGAATGTGGGGAGAGAACCACTTCCTCCCAAGGTTAGCTCATACTATGTAGCAAATGTTTTGGGGATGGGAAAAAGAAATGTTTTTTCAGTCACAGTAGACATTAAAAATGCTAAAATCAGTCCCCTGAGAAGTATCTAAATCTAGAAGGCTATGTAAACTGGTGTGATTTATTTCACACTCCATTATTACAGTAACAAACAAGTACTGCGTTAGCTTTGTGCAGAGAGCCTGGTTGGCTGCGTTGATTTGATCTACATTGAAAGCACATTTGTGCTTCTGTGTAATAAGGCGCTTCTGCAAGAGTCTGCAGGCATGATTACCCCGAAGTCCATTCCGGATTGATGGGTTGCTGCCTGATGAAAGCCACCCCCTCCCTCTTAGATCACAAAATGAATATCAAATGAGAAACATGAAGGCTTTTCCAATGCTCAGGTTACTAAAAGCGATTGAAAAATGGGGGAGGGGGACAATAAACAACAACAACATGCAGGACAAAAACAAGACAATGCACACATAAATATTCTAGACCTTGATGATAAAAAAATGAAATCCGCCCATGGATGTTATTAGACACACTGGCCCTCCTTCCCTCTTGATCTGTGTCATATTTCAGTTCAAAAATTAAATGAAAGCCCTCATACAAAATTCTCTTTGAAGAAATCAAGTATAATTTCTTATTAGCAAACCGAAACAGATTAATTGAACAACTATCAGGTAGATCCAAAGTTGGTTGCAGAATCAGAATTAGAGAGAGCTCATCAATGGCACCTTCTCAAACTGGGGAGAGGTAACAAGTGGGGTTCTGCAGAGTTCGGTCCTGGGCCCAGTTTTCTGCAACATTTTAATTAGAGATCTGGATTAGGAAGTTCAGGGAACAATTATCACATTTGCAAATGACACAAATTTGCAAAGACTGGGTGGAATAGCTTATACCCTGGAAGACAGAAAGGAGACTCAAGGTGATCTTGATAGTGCTGGTCTGAAAACAGAATGAAGTATTAGATCATTTTTACTCATCACTGATTAGGCCTCATCTGCATTCAGTTCTGGGTACCACAGTTTAAGAAAGATGAAGACAAGCTGGAAAGGATCCAGATGAAGGCATCAAGGATGATCCAGGAACTGGAAGCAAAGCTTTACAAGGAAAGATTGAAAGAAATGGGGCATGTTTAGCCTTGAGAAAAGAAGTCTGAGGGGAGATATGATAGCATTATTCAAATACTTGAAAGGCTGTCTCAAAGAAGAAGGATAGGATCTCAGAGTGTGGGACACGGAATGATGGGCTCAAGTTACAGGAAGCCAGATTCTGCCTAAATATCAGGGGGGAAATGCCCTGAACAGTACACTAATGGAAACAAGGAGCTAGGGAGGTTGTGGGCTCGCATTTTTCCTCATCCCTTTTTAGATGGTCAGACTATAAGCAGGAACTGCTTGGCTTTTATACGGATGACATTAAGAGAGCCTGTTTGTTTGTTTGTGTTGTTGAGGAGTGGGGAAAAAGTCTTTGACTAAATAAGGGACACCAGAGATGTTCTTGGGAAAGAATGAAAAAAAAAAAAAACACAAAAAAACAAACACAAAAAAACATTCATGGTTACTAGGGACAGGCAAGAAGCAAAAGCAAAAAGATGACTGAAATAGGGTCAAAGTCCCGAATGCAACTCTTCAGTGATTATCACAGAGATAAAAAGAATGATCACAATGAACAGAGCAAAGAAATAGAACAACAGGAGACCTCCTGCAGAAGATCCAGATAATCAAAGGGATGTGCAAACCAAGATTAGGAATGCTTTAAGACAAATAGAAAGACATATCATCTGACCAGGAGAAAATAAAGGAAAGGTAGGAAAAATATACAGAAGAAATGTACAGGAGAGATAAAAGGATGACAGCCTCCTTTGAAGAGGGATCATATAAGAAAGAGCCTGCAATATTAGGAAGTGAAATAAAAGCTGCTCTGAAAGCACTGGAATGAATAAAGCACCCAGAGTAGTTAGGGCACCAATAGAACTGTTCATGGAAACAGAATAGTAGAGTTGGAAGGACCCAATAAGACCATTTCAGGCTCTAAGCTAAAGCATCCCTAACAGATGACTGTTCAGCTACATCTGAAGCGCCTCCAGTGTGGGAAAGCCCACAACCTCTGCAGGGTTGGGGGACCCGTTAAGTCGGCCTTTCCCCTGATGCATTCCTGAGAGCTCTGGGGAGTATCTGGCTGGCATGGTTGGTGCTTCTGTCGATGCCCAGGTTGCTCTGTGGAATACAGACATGATCTGGGCGGTCAACACAATGGCTCCCAAGCACCCTCTCCCTCCTTGCAGAGCCTGTGCAGTCCCCTGGTACACTGTGGAGCTGAGGGGGATGAAACAAGCTGGGTAGAGCACAGGTGGCAAAAAACTCAGGATAAATCTAAGCAAACATGGTTTAGAATTCATTATGGAACCTACTCTGTGGCAATCAAAGTGGCTAAGAAGCGTTTTTATTCTGCCTGTATTGCTTCCTCGAAATGCCAACCAGTAGAACTTTTCTGGGTGGTTCAGGGCCTTTTACATGCTAGCCCCAAAAAAGAATCTGTTGAAGGCTTGGCAGCCTACTGCAATGAGTTTGCTTGGAATTTCAAGGATAAAATCACTAATCTCCACTCTGACTTGGATGCCACAGTTGGAGGTGTCCAGTGCGCCATCTAGTCCACCTTTGCTGGATAGGTTGCTGCCTTTGTGGCCCAATGATGTGGACAAGAGGCTTGTCCAAGTCCAGCCTACCACCTGCTTGTTGGATCCCTGGCTTATTGGAAGATCTAGGGAGGGAAGGAGACCACATTATCACAGGGAGTGCTTTAATCCATACATTCCTGCCATTGTTTAAGATCATCAACAGAGGTCTTCCGAAAGGTTCCTCTCCCCAAGTGGGAGGTTGCAAGCAGGAGGACCTTTTCTGCAGTGGCCGACCGCCCTTTGAGATCTGCGGGAGAGTCCCTTCTCCGGGAACCCTCCATGAAAGAAATTAGGAGAGTAAGTACCCGGAGGAGGGCTTTCTCTGCGGTGGCGCCCAACCTATGGAATTCACTCCCCAAAGAGGTCCGCCTGGCACCGTCGTTACTGGTTTTTCGGCGCCAGGTAAAGACCTTTTTATTTAAACATCATTTCAATTGTTAAAACATATGATCTGGCCTGGGCAACTTCTTCTTCCTTCTCTTTCTCCTCCTATATTTTTATTTTATACTGATAATTTTAATTTTGTATTTGTAAATCAACGTATTTTTTGTATTGTTATATTTAATGGTAATTTATTATGTACTATTGTATTTCAATGTATTTTATCATGTTGTAAGCCGCCCCGAGGTTTCGGCAAGGGGCGGCATAGAAATGCTATAATAATAATAATAATAATAATAATAATAATAATAATAATAATAATAATAATTGTGGAACACCCTGCAGTTGGAGATTCGTCAGGTGCCTCCTTTACTGCGTTTTAGGTGCCTGATGAAAAATTTCCTTTTTCAACTCATCTATAGCACTATGTAGACCATCTATATTGATGGCCCTTGTTTTAATTTTATTAATTTATGTTTTTGTCAGGATAAATATGTGCACACGTATGTATATATACATATACAGTATTTTTGTCTATTGTTTTATTTAATGTTATTATTGACACTTTTATTGTAATGGTTGCCCAGAGACCATGATGCTACAGAGTGGCTTTTGTACAAATTAAAAGATGAATGAATGAATGAATGAATGAATAAGCCTGTATCATATGCTATTATTGCTATAGTTTTATATGTTATTTTCTTGTTAACTGCTCGTTGATATTTTAATTACATTGATAGCCACCCAGAGAACCCAATCGCCTATAGGGCTGCATTAAAATGGTTTTTTTAACCTCTTTAAGTAATTGTGGCATTGTCATTTAGCTCTAATAAGTCAGGAAGTTTTTCCGAATGCTAATCAGAATCTGGCTACCTGTAACCTGAGTCCATTATTCTGTGTCATGCTGTCTGTGAGGTTCAAGAAGAGATCTTGCCGTCCCCTCCATGACATCCTTTCAAGTACTTGAAGAGTGCTATCCTATCTCCCCTCAGTCTTCTCTTCTTATGCACAATTCTATTTCATCATAGGACTTTCTTTACAGACCTCTGATCATCTTTGTTGCTCTCCTCTGAACCTTGCCCAGTTTGTCTAGATCTTTCTGAAATTGTGGTCACTAGAACTGGACACAGTACTCAAAATGAGACCTAAGCAAGGAACTTCACATGATTTGGAAGTGATTCTTCTATTAATGCTGTCCAAAATAGTATTTGTCTTTTTTTTGTACCCGCATCACAGTGTTGGCCCATATTCAGCTTGTGATCTACAACACAGAAACATAGAAACAGAGTGAGTCAGAAGGGGCCTCCTGGGCCATCTAGTCTGACCCCCAGCTCCATCCCACTCCGTTCACAACATGCCCACCATGTGCATGTCCAGCCTATCTTTGAACACCCTCACCGATGAGGCCTCAACGACCTCTTGGGGAAGCCCATTCCATACCTTCGGGGTCCTGTCAGGAAGTGCTTCCTGGTATCTAAATGGAACCTTGGTTCCCTGAACAACAATTCCAAATCCCCTCTTACCTGTAGTATCGTTAAGCCAAGTATGTAAGTATGCATTTGGTTTCTTTTTCCTTGGACTAGAATTTTTCATTTATCCCTACTGAATTTCATTCTGTTGTTTTCAGCCAAGGATCCCAAACCTATCAAAATGGCATTTAGTTTTGTTTCTGTCTTCCAGGGTATTAGCTATCCCACCCAGTTTTCTGTCATTTGCAAATATGATAAGGGTTTCCTTGCACTTCCTCATCCAAATCATGAATAAAAATGTTAAAGAGCACTGGACCAGGGCTCAGCTGTGCATTACCCAACTTGTTACCTCTCCCCAGTTTGTCAGCTGTGGATCTCCCTGATCATTGTTCCATCTAGCCCACTTTGAGCTAGTTTGCTAATCAGGATAGCATGGGGATATCATATTTCAAGCTGCAGAGACAGAATCAGTCCAAATCCTATCAAGAATATGTCAACAAATATGGAAAGTAAAACAATGGCCCACAGACTGGAAATGTTCAATATACATTCCAAGTCCCAGGAAAGGAGTTGCTAAGAGGTGAAGCAATAGAACCATTCCATTAATTCCCCATGCCAGAAAAGTAATGTTCAAAGTGCTACAAGAAATAATTTTACCCTATATGGAGTAAGAAATGACTGAGGTTCAGGCTGGATTCTGGAAAAAAAGAGTTACTTGGGATCATATTGCAAATATATATTGCCTACGAGAGCATATCACAGAATATCTGACAGATGGTCAACTAGCTGTTATACCAACCCACGGCATAGAAGCTGACTTCCAGCCTCATATATACCATCATTTTTCTAACATTTTTCACTGTGCAAGTTTGTTTAAATGTTAGTTTACTTTTCAAAGTTGGTATTATTCCAAATTGAAGCAGCAGCAGGGGAGCAGTGCTAGACTAGATGGACTGCAGCCCGTCATTTTTCATATATTAGCATAAAGGAGAATCATTATAAATTACTGTACCAACAGTATATAACTCATCTGCTCAGTCAAATCTACTCAAATAGTGAAAATATCCATTTGATGTACAGAGAATAGTATGCACACATGTATATGCACGCACACACACATGATGGAATTGCCAAGACAATACTTGTGCAATATCCTTGGTAATATAGTGCACCATGTCCTTAAATCCACTGATAATTTCAATAGGGTATCTGGCTGAACAAAAAATGATAATTTGTTTGGAACCATTGACAGCAGCTGAGATACTGTTTCACCAGTGTCCAACATAGATTTTACCTGTAGGAGCGAGAGGGACTTCTTTGTGGCTATTCCAAAGTGCTGGAACTCCATATGAAGCAAGGCTAACTCAATATTAGTTGCCCTTCTGCAATTGGCAGGTAAAGTTCAGCCTATGTATAGCCCCTGTGACTATCCCTGCTGCCCCAAGTGTTATATATTGTTTTTAATGGCAGCCATAGCAGCTGCGGGGCATGGAAATAAGCCTCCATAAGGTTTAACTAAGGCCATGAAATTTCCCTTTTGTAATGCCTCTCACATGGACTGGAGAATTTTCATTCTGAACTTTTGGGATGCCACAGATTTGTTGATGTACTTTAAGTCCATCATGGCCTTTGGATGTCCCCTTTCTACCCGAGAATGATAAAAAAGATTGTGTATACCATTGAAAGTGTTTCTAGTGAGGGAGCATGTTCCAGTACCCTGATTTGGAGCAGACTGTTGATTGCATAGGAGACAACAGCCTTCGTCTCTTTGTAGAGAGAACATGGGGTGAGAGAAAAGTTGTGTTTTGGAAGAGTCACAAATTCTATTGGGTATTCATGTTCTATTGTTTTAGTGTTCTATTTTTTTAGTGTCCAGTGATCTGAAGCCACGTTCTCCAAACCAATTGGAAGCAGCTGAGTCCTCCCCTTCCCATCTAAGACACTATTTTGTCTACTGTCTTCCTGACTCGGACTAGGAAGCCAAGCTTGTTCTGCTAACAGAAGGACTCTGGTTTCAAGGCCTTTGCCTTGAAAAGCTGCATTTGTTTAAATGTAGTCATGGTCAAATTCCCCCTGCAGCATGTATCCATATTCCAAAGACACAATCTTGCCACTACAGTTGCAGTGATGACAATGCCATATAACTGACCAGGGCTTTTTTTGTCATAGAACTCACCGGAACGGCATTCCGGCACCGTTTTTTCAATGGATTTTACGAAGTGATTTTGAAAGGCGTAGCAGATCAGCAGCAAACATCATTGACATAGTGCCTGCAGGCTGCTATTGTGTCTGCTATCTGAGTGAGAGACAGCTGCTTGGGACGCTGCTCTGCTGCTCGGCTTGGGATTGGTGTGTGTGCTTACTGCTGGCGGGGACGTGAGTTCCGGCACCTTTTTTTTTTTTTTTTACAAAAAAAGCACTGTAATCGATTATGTCTTGAGTAGTGTTGATTAAGGCATAGAATTTTCCAAGTCATAGTAAAGGGTAGTCCTGTCTAGATCCTTATTCTGCAGGAATATCTCCAACAAAGAAAGAGAAGAAGTAAGAGTGTACACAATGTGCCTGCATTTTCTTAAGGGCAAACTTGGACCAGTTTTGTCTGGATCTTTCCAAGGATATTCCTTATCTCTCAGGGTTATAGCTCCCTGCAAAAATATAAAATAAAATAAAAAATAAAAAATGGACATTTTTAAAAGATCCATGATTCTCTGAGGGAAAATGTAATTTTTTCTGCCATCCCAAAGGACTTCACACCTTGTAAGGCCAAGCAATTAGTATAGGCAAGTTTTTTTGACGGCAGAAGGAATTTGTATTTGGTCCTGGAAAAGAAGATAAAGCATAACTTCAGCTAACAGGGCAGGAAATTGCTAGCATTTTTAAAAGTTGTAATTTGTTCCATCTGTGCAAAATCAGACCACTTCCCTCTCCCTATCTGCTGAAGATTTTGGGATATCAGGGTCTGGTTCCTTTTTTTCCCCTTCGAAAACACCCTTGAGTCAGGTGACTCATCTCCAGACTCTGAAAGGAATGGGAATCTAGTATAGGTTTGCTTGCTTTTGTTTGCTTGTGTGGTGGTGGGGATGAGACCAAACCGCAACATATAAACAAGTAGACTGAGGCTGCTTATTTGAACTAGGATGGCTGGATGAAGCTGCTAGAACAATCTCTTGCTTCTTATTAGCTAGCTACACTCCAGAGGCAATTTCAAGTGAGAGGAGGTGGATGAAAATGAGCCATTTTCAGGTGTGAAGGCTTCAGCTTTGACAGCATTGATAAAGGGAGCCCTGGTGGCTGTAAAGACAGGCATTGCAGTTTTGAGGACTGTTGTCCCTCACAAAACAAAAATATGTGGGAAAACATGGGGTTCATCTTCATTCCACTTTCATATCTCCCCTCCAATTCCACTGACATCAATGTGCTTCCTTCTAGATTACATGACCGGTCAATGGTATATGGCCAGATACACCTCCAAATCCATTGTATTCCATATCACCTTGAATATCTGGGTAAGTCAAAATGGTGGAAAGGCAGCAGATGCTCTTGGAAGGAAGATGTGGTGGAGGGGGTGGGGTAGGTTATCTGCAATCTTTGCTGAGCTAATGGTGCAGCTTGGGACACTTTGTACTAATCCATGTGTGGCAATTATTAATGCAGGAGATTTTGCTGATAGTGAAAATTCCACACTGGCATTCCTGAGATTCAAAATGATCAGGGACAACCACTCTGGCTGTTTTTACAGCGGTCCAGACCTGCTGTAGAACCTATTTTTGTTGTTGTTGTTCCTCTTTTACCTCCTAGTGCAGATCACATGGATGTTTTCAGATGGAGGCACACCTGTTTGTACAGGCAACAGACCAGGAACAGAAAGAAAAACAGAAACGATGAAGGGAGTATTTTTGCTATTTTTTTAAAATATAGGCTAATTTAAGTAAGCAAATTTTAAAAAGAGAATGAAGAAGGTAAAGGAGACCAAGAGGCTTGAGTGAAGTAAGCAGGTGAGAAAAAGCAGTGAAGGAAAATTTTGCCCTGGATTAAGGCAGAGAACTCAGTAGAGAGGAAGAGCCAGGAAAGACTAGACAAAAAGTTTGGTCATTACATCCCTGCTGTGCCCTGAAATGTGTGATGGCAGAACCCACAGGGGATTCCTGCTTGAACAGGGAAGTATTGTTTTCTGTGGCTAAGTTCTCAAGTTTAACTAAGAGATAGCCAGCAAATATATTACTAACAATATCAATCAAGCTAATTAGATGGGGAATAACTGCTATTCTTCTTATATATGGAAGCCATTATACTTGAATTGCAATAATTCCTATCAAATTAACATAGTAAGAAAGCTGATATAAAGGCACCTATATGTTTACATTTTCCTTAAATATGTGCCCACAGAGTCTGCTTCACTTCAGATATGAAATTGTGCTTTCTGTTTCAGCTTCAGCAGTGGTAGCCATGTACGTAAACTACCTAAGACAAGGCAAATTCTAAACCATGTGTGTTGGGATTATATTATTTAAAGACATAGTGAAAATAACTCACCCACTTATACTGCAGAACATTTGGAACCAAAATCAATCTTATCATGCCTTCTATCAAAATCAAATATTTTGCCAAAATTTTGCATGATCTTTGAGCCCTACTGTATGAGTTAAATCCATAGAAAGTTTGTTTTGAGATGTGACTGAGATTTTTACTTTTAGGAGTAATTTGCATTTTTAAAATGCTACCAAGTTTTTGGAATTATTATTATCAGGGTGAGTTCATCTGTAAACTTAGCCAATCAAAGAATGTCAGGAACAGCTTCCAAATAAACTTTTCACGTTCACATATTTCCTTCTGATTCATAACATTCAACACAAGATACATAAAACAAGTGATGAATGTTAGCAATACTGTAAACATTTATTTGCATCACTCATACAGATCTTGAGTGCACATCCTATTCACCAAAAACAAAACAAAAGAAAAACACCCCTCACACACAGGGACAGTTAGATTTGGCAAGGTATCTCATAAAAGAAAAACCAGCTCAGTTCTTCCTAACCTGGTACCATCCAGATGTTTTTTCCTTCCTTCAGCTCCATTCAGCTTCAGCCAATGGTCAAGAATGCTGGGAGTTTCCAAGTTTGAGAAGGCTGAGCTAGCTGTACAGTAAGTAACCATGCTTGACAAACCCACAAATGTAGTTTAGAAGAGAGGATGATAATACAGAATTAATACAAGCAGAAAATACCCTGTTCAAAATAGGTTTGAAGTTTAGTGCACTGTTTACATAAGTTTGAACTTAAATTTTTTATATATATACAAAAGATACAGTAAAACATTAGTGTTTATTGCAACAAACTAAGGATGCCATAATATAACATTTAGAGAGTCCCAAATCTGATACTGGCTTCTTATTCCCGCCAAATAGCCTTCTTTTGTTGCTCCACGATTGCAATCTTTTCCTGAAAGGCACATACTTATCTAAAAAGAAAGAAAAAGGAAGTTCTTTAAATATTATGTATTCAACTGAACACTTTTAATGTAGCTAAACTCCCCAGATCGAACTTAAAATCAACAACAGGATTTCTCATTATTTGGTTTCTCATAACATTCCTTGCATTTAAAACACTGTGCTCCTGGGCTACCCAAAAGCTCAGTTCAAAAACTGGCAACCTGTTAACAGGATCAGAACACTGCATTTCCTAAATAGCCAGTCTTCCTACCTTATTGAGGTAACAGAAGTAATCTGTTCCCTTTGAAGAAACAGCCAAGAAAAGGAAAACATGTGCCTTCCTTAATTTGGTCAGGATGGGTGGCCTCCCCATGCAGGGTCCATCCTTTGTTTCAGCCTATTTTTAGAACCACAAAGCCCTGTTGTACAAGAGGTAAAGCCCAGAAGTATATGGGTACAATAGGATATTACCCACATTTATAATTGTCCTTGAATTAAAAAGAAAAAGTTGACACAAGTCTCTACAGAAGAGACTTACTGAGAAACTGCATACTGTTCACAACTCTCTTCTCACATGTTCCATTTCTTTTGTCAGTAAACCACTGTCTTTGAACCAGTCTCCTTCTCATCCTCTCCACTCACTTCTGCAGCAACCATCCAAGCATTATTAATTCCACCTTTTCATTTAATATCATAACAGTACTATTCAAACCAGTTTATTTTGGAATGCAATACAGTTTCAAGCATGCTTTATCTATATTACACTTGGCTATTACTTAGGGAATACATGCAGTCCAATAAAGTCATTCACAGTTGTTGGAAACTGTTTTAAGTTGCCATTATGACCATCTTGTAATGGCACTCAGGAGAAGAATACTTCTTGAGTATTTCCTTTACTTCAACATTTATGTCATTTGCGACCTTGGAGAAAAGAGGTTTGTGGGCATTTACTTTTTCATGTTTACAGAATATAGAGTACCTTGGGCTGCTTTAGAACTCTTTGCTACTAACAACTCTTGACTGTAGTTCCATAGTTCCAACTGTTTTATCCTATCCCACCTTACATAAATGCACATGTAGAGAAGGTCTCCATTTGCTTTGTGTTTTTTAGAATGTTCAGTGCTGTGACTTACTTTATCAGGACTGCCTGAAAATTCTGAGTGCTATGCAATATTTACCTTATTTGCATATTTCTAGCAACTGACACCAGAATGTTTGCCATATAAGGAGATATGTGACAAACATTCATAATCTTGCCTATACTGCGTGCAACATCTGTCATTAAGATAAACCAAATGCCACGCTAATGAACATCCACTAGCAGAATGGTACTTTCTTCCTCTTTCCTGCCCCACCCAAAAATCTGCATTGGAGAGTTTCACAGCCCATTAGAGCAGATTTTGAATGAGGGCACTGGGGCTGCATGGGGAAGAGGAGACTTTCCATTCTGTTGATGGCACTGTTTCTGTGAGTGGAACAACAGCACTGGAAGTCAGATTCTTATAGTGGTATTAAATATACATTCCCTAGAAAACTGGCATATCAAGGAGGAGACAATGCCAGAATCCTCCTTCTAATACCTATTTTATTATATGAAGATATTCTTTGGTATGAATGAATACGGATGCAGATTTAGATTTCAATGAAAATTATGCCTAAGATAGATATTCATATAGAAAGCCATGTTATAAGCTGCCTTTAGTATAATTGACATCTATGAATTAAGTCCAACATTTCACTTAATTTTTCTTGCAATATCCAACAGGAAATATTGAAGTTATATAAATTGCTAGTTATTGCACAGGGAATTAATGGCCTGGTTTAAATTTGAATGAGTTTAAAAGTGACTGGTCATGATTTCTAAGTCTCTCCAAACACTTTAGCTCAGTGAGATACATGGAGTTGAGGGACAGAATTCTCTAGACCATCAGAAGAAAAACAGTCCCTTGGCTGAAGCTATGAACAAATTAGTTATAGTATGTTCATATCTGTAACACTAATGCACTGTGCATTTGGGCAAAACTATATTCAGTAATACAGCCACCGCATTTGCTTGATGCATGTTTCTTAACTACAATATAACAATGGGAGGAGATTTGAAACAAAGAACTAGGTCAGATGAAAATGATACCTTCCTCAAGTCCTGTCCCCCCGCACCCCCGGTAGTTTTTTCCAAACCCAGGTTTGAAAGGTAATTCAGGGGTAAGAATTTCAGGAAAAGAGTGACTGCTTGGAGAAAGGTTAAGTACATTCCCCTCCCCTTTTCACTGCAAGTCACCATCTTTCCACAGATGCTTTGTAACAGGGAAGCAACTGCTAGACTAACATAACACATGGCTGCTCTGTAGCAGTGATTTGTCAGCATCCCTAGAAGTGACATGAATATATTAAAGCAAGGCCATGGAAGTTTTAATACATGCAAGAGTGTCACAAAAATAAGCATACAAGTCAGAAGAGCAGGCATTAGTTTTAAAAAGAAAAGGCCACTGCATACTTGTTCCTGGAAGCTGTCAGATAGCTGTCTTAATATTGAGACGATTTCTAGATCTGAAACAGTCTCAATATTTTATAAAAACAGGGAGAATCATGAATGCTAATTAGCTTCATAAAGTACTTTGCAAAATGAGGACTTGAGACAGCATGTATTAGAAGTAAAGGGAAAACAGAGCATTCAAGCAAGTTAGTTATATTCTGGAGGGAGAGCTGAAAAAGAATGGCCAAATTGATTAAGAAAACAAAAGCTAAAATGCAACTACAAAAGGTCTGTTATCACACAGTGCCTTCCCAATGGAAAATGAGCAATATTCATATGAACACTATTGTTGTATCTCTAATACTGAATATATTTAATTCAATATTTCTCCATTTTTGAGCGTACAGAATTACATCGCAACTACTTTTGAAGGAGAAATACATTTATCTGAACTTTTTATTAAAGACATTAAATCATGCTCTAGTTCCAAGCATTATATTTAGATACAGTCCACGTTTTTTGCCTTTACGGTGTAATTTTATTAAGCTAAAAGGTATAGTAGAGTAAGAGCCACATCTTATGTTAAATCAAACAGCAGCTATCTTTGATGCTATATCCTTATGTACTCTTAAAAGGGGAACTCAATTACAAGTTAAAATTGCCATGAAATATTTTAGCTTGATATCCACTGAAGGTTCATTCACAACTTTCATTATTCTTTATGTCACAATGAACTGTGCCCAGTTTTCTAATTCTTTCAGTAGAGAATACCATATTTCTCAGTCAGAACCATACTACCTGCTAGAAAGACCAATTTAATAAAAAACCTGCCTTTAAAGGCAAATGCATTTTAGTTCAGCTGATCAGAAGTGGCCCATATTTTTAAAATGTGCTAATATTTTAAATATAAGTGGTTTAATTTATGCAGAAGACATGAGAAAGTAATTTACACTCATCTAATAAGGAATTAATCTCAAAAAACCCAAGAGGTAGGAGTGCTGCAAGTGCAATCCCAAGTCACAATAAATTTAGTTAGCCTACAACACACGAAGATGACTTGTTCAACCTGAGAGACTATCACTGCTCTTATTCAGGAAATGAAATTCAACCAGGAATATCATACAAGCATAAACACTTTATCTAATTAACTGAAGTAACATTTCTGAAGGGTATCAGCTTTAAGAAAATGTGATGCATAACGAGGTTTGACAACAGAACATAAAAAGCTAATATGAAGCACATCATAGACAGTCCAAGACACCCAGTAGTAAAAAAGTAGTTGGTCCACTGCCTGCTGTCAGCTAGAGTAGGTCGCCCACTGCGCCACTTGTTATTTCTATAGAACAAAGAGTGCCTGGTGGTACCTAACTAAAAAGGCATGAATTTTAGATTTAAAGTTTCATGTTTTCTGTACAACCGTTTGTTTTTTTCTAATTCTGATAACTGGGGGAAAGGAGGGTGCATGCACTAGATGTGGCAACCAACTGTCCATATGTCCTGAGAAGATGTCACCAGTGCTTTCAACTAGGGAGGCTTTTTTAGAAGTAGGTTACACCATGTACTTGTCATTCAAACCATCCACTCATCCACAGATGAAAAATAAACTGAGCTATGCTTGATTTTCATATATCCCCCGCCCCCCATCCCCACCATAAGAAATAACTCCTGAATCCTGGCAACCAACCTCCGAGGATGATTTGCATCAAAGAGTGTTGTATCATCATCGTCATCATCTTGCTCTAATGGTGTCAGCTCTGTATTTTCTATGTTTGTGTCCAGAACGCCATACCTCCGTGTCTTTCTGTTTCTTCGTCTGAGTCTGTAAAATGTGAATTACAATATATTAACTATGAACTGAAGTAGGCTACTGAAGAACAGGATTAGAAGATTTACATTCTTATGGATTCCAAAATGGAAAGACAGTATTTGAGCAGGGAGGAAAAACTTATCAAAAAGTAAAGTAGTTGAGACAAACAAAGAAGAAATGTAAATGGTTTGCTTAGTAAGGTATTACTTAACCAACAGTCAGCAACTTTCAAAATTTTGCCTTAAATCTAGCTATAAGTCACACAAGCCTAAACAAGATGCAGACCCTACATGCATTACAACTGATCATAAATGCATTAAAATACATGAGGGGTATCTCAAACACAGAATTACAGTAGATAAGTAGGTATGACACAAAAGTATTATATAAAAACTGTGACAATCTAACAATACAGTGCAACAGCCCTTTAAAAACTATAGTGTCACCAGATAGATTCAAAATACAACTGACAAAATATACAAGCAGCATCTGCACCTAACTCATCATGGGGAAGGAAACCAACTTTTTCTTTAAATATTATGCCTTTTAGAGAAGTTCATATTAAGATATAAAATATTAAAATAGTGCACAAAAACCTTCCACTATGTTTGAAAAGAGAGGCATATTTGTTGATTTTATGCTTTAAAAATTCAGAAGACTCATGGCAGCTTCTACATATTCAGGAGACAGAGCTCCTGTGCCTCCACCTTATAGCCTCCAGTTAATACACCTTCTTTCTGACTATTTCTGCATCCATATTTCTCTTCAAATTACTAAAACTGGTAGAAAAAAATTAAACTTGAGTTGTTTGTATCCTGTTGGTGTTGTTACTAAGATTACACTGCACTTTTATCCTCCTTTTTTCCTTTTGTGGGGAACCCAAAGTCTTCCACTCTGTTGTATGCTTACAATTAACAAGCCTGTGAGGTGGGTTAGACTGAGCATGAGTGACTGGCCCAAAGTCACCCAGCTTCAGGGCTGAGTGAGGACTATAACTCAGATCTTTCAGACCTGCAGTCCAGTCTTCTAACCATTACATCACACTGCTTCTCCAGTAGTTACTATTTCACACTGGTTGAAATAGTTTTCTTATGTTCTGCAGTTTTACTGTCCAGTTATTTAGACTCTAAAAGGTTGGGAGTTATCACACTTGAAGGCTTATGTATACAACTCTGCAATTCTGACTAAGATGAAAATGTGGTTTATACATTTTTAAACTTCATGCACACTTTAAAAAAACCCTTCAGAGAAGTGATCAATGAAGGACTTTGTTTAAAGCATTGCTTTCTTGTAGTCTGCATGTGCAAAGAGAATTTCCAACTAAACAATCAAACCTTGACACATACAGGTAAATGAAGGTGGGGAAGACTTCCAATGGATCTATTAAATTATAGTGATGTTGTTGCTGTTACGTGCTATTGTCTCCAACTTATGGTGACCCTACAAATGAAAACCCTCCAAAATGTCCTATCCGTATCATCCCTGCTTCACTGTTCTAAATTCAAGGCTGTGGCTTCCTTAATACAGTAAATCCATATCTTGTTTTGTTTTCCTTTTCTTCTTCTGCCTTCAGCTTTCCCTAGTATTATTGTTTCCTCCAAGGATCCTTGCCTTCTCATGGTATGTCCAAAGTTTGACAGCCTCAGTTTTGTCATTTTTTGCTTCCAGGAAAACCTCTGGCTTGATTTCGTCTAGGATCCACTTGTTTGTCTTTCTGTCACCCCAGGGCATTTGCAAGCTCTCCTCCAGCACCATATTTTGAACACATCAATTCCATTCTTGACAGCTTTCTACAATGTCCAGCTTTCACACCCATACATGATTGGGAATACAATAGCGTGAATGAACTTGGTCTTGTTCTCCAATGCAACATCCTTACATTTGATTATCTTTTCTAGTTCTTTCATTGCTGCCTTTCAATTTTCAACATTCTTCAAATTTCTTGGCTACACTCTCCCTTTGAATTGATGACAGAGCCAAGGTATATAAAATATTTCCTTATGATATGTGCTGTGTGCATATCATAAGACTGAACAGATAGGAAGATAAAACTTGTATAATGCCTTTCCCTATAGTCTGCTTCTCTATATTCTGTCTTCACAGTAGTTTCTTGTTTATGATACAGATTATATATATCAGGACAATCAAGTGCTGAGGCACACCCATTTTGTTCAAGTACATCCATAGCTTCCCTGATCCAGAGTTAAAGATTTTGCTGTGGTCTATAAAGTATAGACTGATCTTCTGATACTGTATGTGCTCCAGTAGCCAATGCAGATTTGCAATATTATCTCAAATACCACCTTACTGCCTGTGCTACATCTTGCCTCAGTATTATAGTCTTTCCATTTCTTCTGAGATTTTCATTTCTGGAGTAAAACACTTCATGTTTGACTTACCGCAAATGTCCCATTCCAGTACACTTTAGTTCATTCGCACCAAGTACTGTGATGCTTAGCTGTTACATTTCTTGTTTTATGTTCCCAGTTTGCCTTGGTTCATACTTCTAACATGCCATGGTCCAACTATAGGTGTTGTGCAGCATCAGACTTTCCTTTCACCTCTGTGCATATTGGCCACTAGACTTCCTTTCCACTTTGATCCAGTTGTGTCATTAGTGACACTGCTATTCGGACTTGTTCTTTGCTGTTCCCCAGTGCCTCATTTAGTGGTCTCCAACCTGGGCAACAATCTCATCTTGTGGCACTGTTTCTGTTTAATTTTGAACTCTTTCATCATAAGCTTTTCATGGTAAGAAGATGCAGAAGTGGTTTACCATTGCCTTATTCTACACAGAACTAACCAGAGTCAGTTTGGACATCACAGCCATTGCCTGTGAATGATCCTCTGCCAGTGCTACCTTCAGCCACCACTGCAGCCCAGTAGCTGCCCTTCAGAAGTTTCTCTGCCACCACCATTATCAGAGAGATCAATTTTCTTCTGCTGATATGACCATTACTCCTGAAGAGGGTAATGCATGTTAGTCTGTTAGTCTCTGTGTTGACCATTCTGCCTTGGTTGACCCTGCTAGGAGACCAGTATGACCTTCTGGTGGCATCGCTCTCAGCTTCTCTGACACTTTCAAACCCTCTCACCATGTTAAAAGCTGTATCCAAGAGGGAGAACAGTGATAGCACAGGAGCAACTGTATGGACAAATGCCAATGTATACTTCAACTCTCAAAGGCAAGGTGCGAGCATGTTGTGCTCCTTGTGGTGAACTTAGGATGAAGCAAACATCTGGGACACCATTGCATTATACAATATTCAGCATTTTAAGGCTACAATCCTATGCACAACTATTTGGGAATAAATCAACTGAACCTCTGTATAAAAACAAATAGTTTCATGCTACAAATATGTTAGGCATTCAGGTATGCAGGTACAATAGCCAAGTAAGGTTCAGTGCTATTTTTGTTTCACACATTGACAGGCTAAAAGGAGCATTAGTAGACTAAGGGAGCCAGCACATTCTTCAAGTAGGAGGAATCTGAAATAAATCATTTACTAAAATGGTCCTTCGTAATGTAACCACGGAGTTCCTACAGAAAAAGCTGTTCAGCCGTGTTCCTGTATTTTTCACTAATTGCAATCTTGTGTAAGAAACTCATTTCTACAGTGCCCATTATTCTATTCACATACTATGCTGTCATAGTATATAATAGGATAGCCTTACAGGTCAGATCAATGTTCCCAAAGAATGTCTTGGATATCACAGGTTGTGCTGGACCCCTGCTCTTAAGGATGCAGAGCTTGAGAGGCAGAATCAGGTTAGGGCCTTGCAGCCACCAGAGGAACCGCTACATTCCCGAAGATGTAACAGTGACCATGTAATGGTCTCAAACAAGGCATTCTGCTGGATGGAGAGAGAACCTACATGGTTTAAACACTCATGTAGCTGAATGTCTGATTTGTGAAATGCATGGAGGCTTGCCAGCAGAACATAGGCTAGACAGAGGACTTCAATCTAGCAAAGTTTTTATTGGCTAATATAAGGCTGGACATTTAACATTTAGTTCAATGCTTTGGTTCTTTATACGCACCTTTAAGAAACAAGGGAATTTGTGGGAAAGGCTGCAATCCCAGTATCATTTACCAGTTTTTGAGGACCAAATGCAGAACAGTAGACCAAGTGTTTATCAAACTCACTCTAGTGTATCTTATGCTGATAAGAATTTTAAAGCAAGCATTATGTAAACAACCAAACCAAAACACTCCAACGTTTTCCCCAACTACATAGTTACTGATACTGAAAAATAAGCTTATAGCAGAACCTTAATTTAAGAATTCTATTTTTGGTTAATAGTTATACTTAGAAGGTCAACACATGCCAACGAATTTCAAGATACAAATTTTATGCCAAAACAAATGCCAGGTACCTTTTAAGAGGCTTTTCAAATATGTTATACAAATGTCATGTTAAAATATATTTAGAATTGGTGGTGTGTTCCCCACCCCCACCAACATTTTTTCCTTATTTGGGTTTGGATCCATATAAACTGGTATGGAATAGATTTGCTAACAGCTGGCTTCCCCATTGCTCCTCTCAGCAGCTGAAAATATTCCTCAGTGGGTCATGGGACTGAGGGGAATGGGAGCCTTGGAAAGCTGGACAGAGACCACCTCCATAAAGAGAAGCTTCCACACAAAATTATCCCTCTGTGCGATAGCCCACAGTATTAAACAGAAGGAAGGAATCTGCTATTGATAGGGGTGTTGACACAAACCAGTCCCTTTCCATATAGATTTGCTTGGATCCAACCCTCTATTTCTTTATGTTGAATATCTGTAATTGCAAGTTAATACAAAATAATATTAATTCATTATATTTGTATCTCGCCTTTTTTCCTTTCAAGGAACTCTATGAGGCCTACATAAGTCTCCTCCTCCTCCTCTCAGTCTTATTCTAACTACAACATTTACCCAGAAAGTCCTCCTGGACTATTGGTTAATGTGAATTATAAATCCAATTATAAAACAACAACAATCTTGAGAGGTAGGTTGTGCTGAGAGTCTGTGGCTGACTCAAAGTCACCCAATTAGTTCCATGGCTGAGCAGGGACTAGAACCCAGATCTCCTAAGTCCCAGTTCCACATTCTTAATTACCTGACTCTTGAGAAATATTTTTAATAGTAAATTACAGCTAAACATCAGACTATATGAGCTCAATTTAATCAAACCATCAATCCAACCATGTAGTCCTTCTTTTGGATTTGTTTTTCCTTTTCCAGGGTTGGTCTATGTACTGATATATGTTTGTCTTTCTCTCACTATCTTTCTGCAGACCAAAGATGTCCACTAGGTCAGATACAGGAAAAACCTGTCATCCAAGATAGGTTATCTGTCAACTAAAATCTACTCATTTTTTAAAGACTAGGCTTTTAAAAAGGTCTCAAGTTTACACCTTGCCAAAGAAAATTGTTAACTTTAGCTTATACTATCCCTGAAACATGACATGGTAACCCTACAAGTAGTTGGAGGAACCAAGGCAGTAAGCTGAATCAATCATACCTATTGGTTTGGATCTGGATGCAGGCTTAAATCCAATGCCATGTGTGCAGATCTTGTGAAATGGGAATTCCACAACCTCTGCTCTCCACTGCACAGTCCCAAATATGGTACAGGCACCCTCCAAACTTATAGAAGATTGGGGATAGAAAATCCTTTCCACTAGCAATTTTCACTCTGCTGGTGAATGCCACTGCTGTACTCAAGCTTCCGGCAGACTTAAAATATAGACCCATTAATGCAAATAGGACTGAAGTTAGCTTTTACAATCTTAAACCTCATTGATTTCAATGGATTTGCTCCAAGTATGTCAAAGTGTGCAATTCCATTCATTTCTAGACATACTGGGAGAGGCATGCTAGGAATTTTAGGTTGTTGTTGTTCCCCACCCCCAAACATATGTAGGATTGTATGTAATCCATTGCCTTGAACTAAGAAGCTGCAGTATCCATTGCCTTGAACTAAGAAGCTGTAAATTCTTATCAGTGGTAGAAAAGGGAGAATAAATGAATCTAAGCTAATATTGTATTATTCCATGAGGGCAAAATCTTGACAGTACTGTTCAAATCAACTGTTGGCCCTAAGAACTACCTTCCACAAGTAAAGCAGCCTCATCCAACCTAGTGTTGTCCAGCTGTTTTAAAGTGCAACTTCTATCAGTTCCTGCCAACATGGCCTATGGGAAGTGATTATAACACCTGTAGTCCAAAACATGGTTGATGAGGGCTGAAGTGAAGGAATGACAAACACTTTTGCAACTGACCCAAGGCGGGGAAGGAGCGAAAAGGCACATGGGCCGCCGTCAGAAGCAAAGGGGCTGAAAAAAGGCGACCGAAGCCAATTGCCCGCCTCCCTACCCATGAAAGACAGGAGCATCCTCAGTTTCCCTCAGGTCAATGGGCATACAAACTTTGAGCTGCGGCCTATGGGGGCGTTACCCGAAATATTATCCGGAAAAGCAAAGGAAGGCCGCGTCGCTGCTCACCGCACGGTCCGGATCACGAAGTAGACGATCAGGGCAGCGCTGGCCAGGACGAGCACCGAGAGGGCGCGCTGGGTCATGGGCTGGTAGGCCTCCTTCAGCCCATGCACGGGCGCCACGCTGCTGTCGCTCTCATTGGCGCTCCGCACCGCCTCGCCACCGTCGGGGGAGTCGGTGCCGGCCGGGGTGGCCGCGGGCACGGCGTTGGCGCCCGAGTGCACAGGCTGCGGGGGGTGCGTCAGGGCAGGGGCGCCTTCTCCACACAGCGCGGCCACCAGAAGCAGCGCCGGCAAGAGCAGCAGGGGGAGAGGAGACGGTGGCGGCGACAGCCGCCGCATCCCTCCCCGCCCTAACCTGGCCTAAGCACCGCTGGGCCCTTCAGGGAAGTCGGAAAGAGGAGAAGCGGAAGTCCCCATCTTTCCGGCCGCCGAAGGCGCTGCCATGGACGCCGAGTGACGCGACGACGCTCGGCCCGCCTCCCTCCGCCCGCTGGCGCCACGTGACGGGCGAGCTCGGCGGATGCGCGCGGAGTAGTTGCGCGGCGCTCCCGACCCCTCCTTGTTCTCGTGTCGGCGCGCCGGGGCTGCGGGTTGGTGGTCGCGCATCATAAATGCGGAGGCGCCGTGCCTGGATGGTCCCCCCCCCCCCCAGCCTGAAGCCCTCCAGATACATTGGCCCAAACACTCTCAACAGTTGTAGTCCAACACATTGGAAAACTCCAGGCTGAAGAAGGCTGGGTTGGATAGTACCTGAGAGTGACGGATATCGTTGTGGCTGGTCGCGTCAGCAAGAGCGCTTTCATGAGTGTTTATAAAAATTGCATTATGTATGTATTTATTACACTTACATTCTGCTAAATTGGTCCGAGGGCCTTCTAAACATTCAGGCTTTCCCGTTAAAGTTTGCTTGCTGTGTAGTTAGGACCATCTTGAAGAATAAGAACAATGGAATAATAATAAAATCACGGTTTCTTTTCGTGTCGGAGGCCATGGAGGCTTAGGCAGATTTCTACACGTTTCTGAACTTCTGCATTATGCACCAACTGTTCTTCAGAAGTTGGAGGTGGGAATAAAGTGTCTAGAAAGTGTTAGTAATATAATAAGAATAAACTGCCTTTTAAACAATTTTAATTTTATATACCCACCTCCTCCCTCTATCCCTTATTCTGTGGAAATCATGTCTTAGCCTAAGGGCTGATGAAGCTTGCATGTTGCTTACTAAGCTATTCAGGAAGCCTGGTGGCTCAAGGGCTGGTGATGAACATTGTAAATCCAATAATGTGGTGACTAAGGACAGAATCCTATCAAGAACGCAGAGGCTTATTATGCTCATCCAATGCAGGGTGGGATGAACAATGGAGGCAAACTTCATAGATTGCCACTTTCAAGCCCTCAAGACAGCATGCCACAGAGAGAGAAGGAAGGAGGCTGGAGTGGCTTCTGGATTCTTTGCATCCTTGCTGCTCCAGTTGCTTCTCCTCCCCATCCCCTCAAATGCACTCTTTTGTCCCTCTCAGAGGTCACTTTCCTACCCTCTGAGAGCAGCCTATGCAATTCTTTCAACACCAGTTACAAAAGGGCAGTGGGGAGCAGAACTTGGATTTTGAGCTCCAGGATTGAAGTCCTGTCTCTGACGATACAGGTGGGAATCCAAAGTATCCTATGCCTTTCCCCGGGCAATACCAAGAGGCCATAGGCTTGTTTTCTGCAACAGCTACTTGCAAGATACTGGAAGTTGTGGTCCAACACATCTGGAGAGCGCCAAGTTTTGGGTAGACTGAACTAAAACAACATTCAAAATACCTTTTTAGTTCCACAAAGGTATAAACTGCTCCCTAACGCTCAGATTTCAGACACAGACTTATACCTCTAGTCCAGTATTAGTTGCCACTCTGATATTTTTGGGTCTTAGGTAGTAGTTTTTCCTTGCTCATGATGCTTCTCATTTGATTTGCCAAGGACTGATAGTGGGACCTTCTGCAGTGCAAAGTATGTGACCTGATAGTGAGGGATTGCAGTCATCTGAAGCTTTCCAGGGATTCCACTGACAGTATTTCCATGCAATAATTCATTTATTACATCTCTGCAATGTCCAATAGCCAAAGTTCTTCAAGCAATGTATGAAAATCAGAACTCTAAAATGCAGCATAACAAAACATATGATACCTTTAATGCACAGAAATGTAAAACAAATTGAGACAGCTTAAAACAATAGCGAGGACCCAGGAAAAACTCACATTAAAACCCCTGCCCCATGCCATCAATTGCCTGGGATTAGAGGGAAATAACCTGGTGCTGAAAAGATGACAGCATTGGCAATTTGTGGATATCTTTGTGGAGAGCAATCCACAATTAGGGGCTACTGCCAAAAAGCCCTCTCCCTTAGTATCATCTTCCAAACCTGCCTCAGAAGCACTTGGAAGAGGGTCGCAGATGTTTATCATGTACACCTATGTCCGTAACGCAAGAAGTGCTGCGTGCCTCAAAAGTATAGCATTGTGCTAGCACAAACATAGGGCAGACCCCTGAGCAACCATAAGCTAATTGGCATTTCTGGCCCTCCCCAGTTCTAACCAGTTTTTATTTTAGTGTTTAGCAGACCTGCTAAAGGAAGTATTGTACCAACAGTACCTTCTCATCAGTGCAAGGGTATATATAATTTTATATTAAGTTGTGTACACCTTTCCTGTGACACATGTAATGGCCCTTTTTTGTCTAGCAGGCATTAATTGAGCACAGGTTTGCTCTATAATTCTACCAATTTATCAGGATTATTCAGTATTTGTATGTCACTGCTTTAGTTGGAAGGCTTTCCCAAAGGCAGAAGTAATCTGCTGTACTTCTCTAACCAATAATGGATCTTACTTTTTACTGTGATGGCGTGTTAAGACACCTTTACACTCCTCCATCTAAAACAGATAAATAGAACTGGGCTGTCTATTACCCAAAATGATGCCAAATGGTTTCCATTTTATTTCATATAACTATTCATCAATAATAATGTTTTATGTTGGGAGTGTAGTGCACTGTATATACGATTCCAAAAAGTACTTTCTTCATATTTCACATTAACATTTGCAGCATTTAACAAAAAGAAGATGATGTGCTGGCTTTTGGGGTTTTAACGATTTGAATAGGATTAAATATATGGGATGGGTATATAGGTTAAACACAAAGTTATGTTGATTACTCTCTGAAGAGGAAGCTATGTAATATGTAATTCTGTTAATATTGGATGTAATGCTATATTTGCTATGTAATACAGATTGGATGCTAGTTACCGGTCTACGCTACATAATAATATACATGTGCACGCACACACATACAGGTAGTCCCCAGGTTATGAATGTCCAGGTTACAAACAACCTATATTTACAAAATAAACTCTATGGGAATATTTCTGTTTTTCTTTAGATACTCATGACTTTTCACCAGAGATAGAAAATCTCTAGAGATACATCATGGCTGCATGAAGTATATCTAGGGAACTATGTGACATGCTTAGGAATGCCTCATCAGTGGTGCCTAGTCCCCTAGAGATACAGTATTTACAGCTTTTTGTTCTGGATGTCACTTCAAGCATACCCAAGCCAATGTGTTTCCAAGCACATGTAGGGTACATAGTTCTCCTTTGGACTTTCTGTAGCTTTTACCCTTGTAACCAGACCCTCAGTTGCTACAAGGCCATTTATGGTGAGGGGAAAAATGGCTGTACAAATAACCCTTGGAGCCTACTTCGAGAAAGCAACTCCAACACTAACTCCCCAGCCTCTCCAGAAGCACAATTAAACCCTGCCTCTCCAGCACCAGCTCCGTCTTCATCTTCATTAGTTAATGTTACCTCAAGGATGTTCTAAACTGTTTTAAGAAGCATTTCTTTTATCTGTGTTTTTGCAATACTGTGTACCTAAACACATACACATGTACATACCGATTGTCTCTTCAGTGACTGTAGTTAATTTATTATTACTGTATTATTATCATTATTACAATGCTGTATTGTGTTTAAAATGTTTTAATGAATATGTAAGTGTTCTTTAAGTGTTTTGTATGCATATAAAAGGTAAAATATATGCATATACTAAATAAACATTTGGGCTACTCATGTGATCCAACTTACATACAAATTTGACTTAAGGAAGTTCTCATGAATGGAACTCATCCACGGCAGGGACTATGCGTGTGTGTGTGTGTGTGTGTGTGTGTGTAGTTGTCATGTATGGATAAAATATTTAGGAAAAACAATTGTGCAGCTTTATCCTGTCCATGTTAACTTTAACGTGCAGTCCTGCTGTGTTCAGTGAGAGCATAAGTGTTTCAGATTGTTAGTACCATGTGTGAAACCAGGTCTTTTGAGACTCGGAGGAAGATTATGCTCCTTTCCTTCTCAGAAATAGATTTAGTGTTGAATCTAAAAGAAATCGAGATGACATTGACACAAGTTGAGCCATGCAGCAGTCAATGGATTTAGTGTTTATTAAACAACTGTCTGGCACTGTACTCCTGCAGTCCCTCACAGCGAGCACTGTGCTTCATTTTAAATGTTTTACATGACAGGTAACAGATATCAAGTTCTGGTAAAAAGCTTTGTTAAACTATGTATTAAAATTAATAGGATTGACTTGACTGTTACTGTGATGAAAAAGAAAATTGGGCGTTTTTTCATTTTCCAAAATAATTCTTTTACATCACTGGTGAGAAATATTACATGAAGGATAATTAGTTAGGTGTCAAGTTTGTCCACCCAGGTGGGAGACTTTTTATCCACAAATTAAGTGCTATGTTGGAAAAGGGCACTTAGGGACTCTGAAAGGACACATATTTTAGTTTATACCATTTTAGCAACAATTGCTGTTTTAACTATTATTATATTTTTATTGAGATTATGCTTTATCTTGCAGGCTGAGAGGGCAGTGAACCAAAGAGCAGCTTAGAAGTCTTTTAAATCAATAATAGTGTAATCTTATCTACATTTAATCAGAAGAAAATTTCATTGCATTCAGTGGGGCTTACTCCCAGGTAGGGGGTATAAAATTGCATCCTAAATCAATAACACTTTACTGTGAGCATTATTAGACCAGCAGGCATTGAAACTGAGAAGTGTATTTGGGAAACAGCTGATCTATCCTTTGTCTTCAGAGTTTAGCAAAAATGCCATTTGACAGACTTCTCAATCAGGTGATTTGAGAATATGTTGGCTTCTAACTCCCAGCCAGCATGAACAGGCTTCTGGGGCATGTTGGGAACTGTCCACCAGCATTTGAAGGGCAATGGAATGGGGGGGAAGTCCCTACATAGGGGCTTCCATGGGGAAAATATACCAATCAGACCAAAATCAGCAGTCCAATTTTCTGCTTCTATTAGTGACTGCTGAAATGGCTTTCAAGTAACAGAGTAAAGGATTTTTTCCATTACCTACCTATTTTTTTATCATTGAACCCAAAGATGTTGTCAAGGTCCCAGCTTTTCCATAGACTTCCAAAGGAAGAAGGTAATCCTTTCATTCTAGTTCCTGAGTCCTAGCTGGGATGGGGGTGGGGGGGTACTCCATGTGAATTTCTCACTAAGATGGTAGTTCAGCCATGAGAGATTTGGATTCTGGGACCACAGGCTAAACTTCTGGAAGATGGACTGCTGGCAAGCCATGGGTTGCAACTTACAAGGAAAGGAAAGAATGTACTTTCCCACAGCATGAGGAAATTTATCAGAAGGGCTTTAAAACAAATTCTGCAGGGGAGAGGGACAAACATCTGGGCACAACATTAACTGGAAAAGGATTATGCACTGCAACAGTTAAACTCTACCTGGGCCTAACACCAGTCTTCCAAAAATGGTAGGAAAGATGCCAGGGAATAATTCGTGTCTATACATCAGTACCCCAAATATGGGAAACAAACATGAACCTGAACATTTGGTACATGAGGGCAAATATAACCTGATAGGCATAAATGAAATTTGGTGGGATGATTCCCATGAATGAAGTTCAATAGTTACAGACTATAACCTGTCCAAAAAGAATAGAAGTAACAGAAAAGAAGGTAAAGTTTCTCTTTATGATAAAAATGCATATCTCTTAAAAGAAATACAGCAAGAAACTATAAATTCCATCAAGTATATCTGAATTAATATAAACAGAAAAAAGAATAAAAGGAGTATAGTTGGAGTCTACTACTGTCCGGTCTAGAAGGGAAGGATGAAACTTTCAAAAAACCAATTGCCAGTGCTTCAAGGAGGCATGATGTCATTATTTTCCTGTTATCTGTTGGGACTCAAACTCTGCCAAATGTGGCCCCTCTAAGAGATTCCTAACATGTGTTACTGAAAACTTCCTCCAGCAGTAGGAACGAGAGGCGGCTTTACTCGACCTGATCCTAACTAACAGGGAAAACATAGCTATTGCATAAATTCTCAGATACTGCCACACTAATATACTGGGTAACCTCCAAAATGCACTGTGGAAATGTTGTGGACATAATCTAGGTAGACTTTAGCAAAGCCTTTGAGAAAGTACCCCACAACATCTTGATTACCAGATTAGCAAAAGGCAGGCTAGAAAGTGCAACCGTTAGGTGGATCTGGCTGCAAAATTGGACTTAATAAGTGCTCATCAATAGCACATTCTCAAACTGGGGAGAGGTGACCTGGGGTGCTTCAGGGGTCTGTCCTAGGATTGGTGCTCTTCAAATTTTTGTTAATGATTTAGATGAGGGAGTACAAGGAAAGATAAATAAATTTGCAGATGACATAAAAGCTGGGTGGAATAGCAAATACCCTGGAAGACAGAGATAAGATCCTGATAAGGGTCAGAATGAGGGACAGAGTACTAGAGAATGAAATTCAGTACAGACAAATGTCAAGTCCTTCACTTAGGGACAAGAAACCGAATGTGCCTCTACAAGATGGGGAGAACTTGGCTCAACAATACTGCAAATTAGAAGGATCTTGGGGTTTTTGTAGATTACTTGCTAAATAAAAATGTTTTAATAAATAAAAAAAAATAAATATGACCCAACAATGTGATGCAGATGCAGAAAAGGCAAATCCTATTTTGGGCTGCATTAAAAAAAAAACATTACTTCCAAAATACATGAAGTACTAATCAGACCTCACCTAGAGTACTGTGTCTAGTTCTGAGCACCTACATTTTTAAAAGATCCAGAAAAGCTAGAAAGAGTACAGAGAAGGGCATCAAGAATGAGTCAGGGACTAGAGGCAAAACGTAAGAAGAGACTGAGAGAACTAGGCTTCTGTTGAGCCTCAAGAAAAGAAGGCTGAGGCGTGATACAATAGCACCCTACAGGTACCTGGAAAGCTGCCACAAAGAGGAAAGACATGATCTCTTCTAATTTATTCCATAGTGCAAGAAATGGAATAATGGACTTAAGTTAAAAGAAAACGGATTTAGACTAAACTAGATATTTTGGGTTTTTGTGCTTTGTTTGTTTGTTTGTTTGTTTGTTTTTTGTAAGCCATTCAGAGACTTTTAGTATTGGGACAGCATATAAAAACTTTAAACAAACAAACACATAAATAGACCCCAGGAAGAATTTTCTCACTGTCAGAGCATTGCAACAATGACAACTATTACCTGGGGAAGTTGTGGGCTCTTCCTCACTGGAGACATTCAAAAAGCTTCTGGACAGTCATCTAAGTGGGATGGTGCAACTCAGTGTCCTGCAACGGCAGTGTGTTGAACTCAATGGCCTTCTAGCCTCTTCCAACTCCACTATTCTATTATTCTAAGTTGGGACATGTGAAGAAATGCCATACTGTACATGCTTGTTTTGCATGCACTCCATGTGGCTGTTATGAATCCAGACCAGCCTGATATATTGCTTTGTTACTATCCACGACCTATGCAGTAATTGCTTAGTGATGTCCTGAAGTGTGGGAGAGAAGGAGAATCACTTTGAATATTTTTAGATGGAACCTGCATTAGTCAAATTCAGTTCTAATCATCTGGGGATTCTAGCTAGGTGGAAAAGAGCAATTGGAAGATGACAGTAAAGGAGTTGAGGATTTAGAGAGTTTATGGATAGTACATGAGGGTGAAACAACTGCCGGTTGGTAGGTGGATGTTATAGAAGGGCTAGGAGAAAGCTGAAGATAATGGCTAAAGCCTGAAGATTAAGGTATTCCTTTTCTGTGGGATAACCATATGTTGTTGGAGTAGAGAACAGGTGGCTGTGTTATGCCAGGAGGCTGCCAGAAGATTTTTCCAGTAGAAGGTCACATGAGCAGGCAGCAAAACCTCCCAAAAATGATCTGTGCAAGCACAAATAAAACAGGAGGAGCTTTGGGAGTTAGGAGAAAGTATATGCAAGGACCTGGGCCTGGTTATGAGTATATTTGGCAGTCATTAGAGGCTTGTAATAGCAACAATGGACATGTTCACACATCATGCCAACCTGCCCAGACAAAAAGGTGCAGTGTGTTGTTTGTTGGCTAAGGAGCACATCAATTAATACTGTAATATCTCATCTTGTCCTTAGTGTTGGTGCCCATCTCATTGCCAAACCTAGGAGAATTTAAAATATTCTTGAAGAAATCATGGCAATAGAAAAGAATCTGACGAAATCTGTACTATAATGGCAGGCCCCATGGGGTTTTTTATTTCTATTTGCTGGAAATAAGGAACCTAATAGGTGGGATTGCTCAGATTGAAAGAACAATCTCCTCCTTTCTAAGAAAGGACCCTCCCTCCCCGTAGTACTAGTGGAAGGATCTCATTGAATTTTTTGGATTGGGTTTTGGAAGCCTAGATTCTGGTCAGTCAGCCAAATTGTTGTCAATTATATTGCCTTGGGCAGGTCATGGTCCTTCAACATAGCTAACCTAATGGGGTGTTGCAAAGATAAATAAGGTAAGAATTCGTTTGTACTGAAAACTGCAATAGAAAAGGGTAGATAATAACAGACAGTACTTGTGTTTGATCTCAAGATAAAACTCTTTGAATGACTTGCAGTGAAATGTGATTAATATGGATTTTGTGATAAGCCTGGAGCAGCAGAGATTGCCAAATTATGGTTCTGGTATAATGTTTGCACGTAGAAGTAAGAGGTGGAAGTTGCAATAAAATATAATGGTTGACAGCCTACTATTCTCACTAACCCCCTGGCAATCCTTCTCTACCACATGTATATACAGTTTACAAACATCATTTATCCAGTCCAAAATACTTGGCAAATCAGAAGGTCCGAGAATGGTAAGTCTAGTCATGACAGTGCCTAAGACTGCATGGCAGCCTAGCAGAGCATCTACGTTAAAATCCAGGTCACCGTCTCCATCAAATATGGGCAACCCAAAAGCTTCATGTGACCCTCAGAGGCTTTCCACATGTCATGTGTGGATGCCCAAGTCCTTGTCCTGCAGCCACTAGCTTGATGCTACTGATGGAGGGAAGGACAGGAGGTACTTCCTCCCATATGTATCACTCTTTTTCCTGCATATACCTGTCTGCTTAGATGAAGGGAGCATGACTGTGAGGAGAAGAAAGTTGCATGAAGAGACTCCCCGAGGAAATTGTGCTCCTCCTAGACTGCTTTGTGAGCTGGGGAGAACACATTCTTTATTGTACCTGGGCAGGTTCTTCCTGGGGTAATTTCTTCCCTGGCGGGGACTTTTCTATATGTTTCTCATTCTCTCTCTCTCTCTCTCTCTCTCTCTCTCTCTCTCTCTCTCTCTCTCGGGGTTTGTCTGCGTGTGGAGAAAGGGTGTGCATGTTGTGTGTTTGAGGAAGGGAAAGGGAGGGGTCTTTGAGCCCTGACCCACTCTCCATCATTGTATGCAGCTCTAAAGAGGATAAAAGTTGTCCATGATGTAATTGCCATTACTCACGTAATATAGCAGAACTAAATATCATAACCACATACTTTCTCAGCAATGTTCTGAGCATTTAATATTAGTTTAACTAAAGTGGAATATAGTGATGGACAAGTGATATCTGGGACTAAATGTTGCACTGCAAGTGCTTTTGCTCAGTCTGCCAGACAACCAGCCATGTTCTTTTCTAAGATAATGCCAATCTATTCCATACTGCCCCCCACCCAGTCAGTCAGCATCCCAGGGACACTTTGCATTCTCAGGCCTCAGTGGGGCTCAGAACAGATGGTTGATGGAGCTCTTATGCATACATAGGGTTCCACACTGAGAATGATTTTCTATTACTGTGTAGGAAAGATTCCTGGAAATAAAAATTTATGATAGCAAATATAATAATTTACTATTATTATTATTATTATTATTGCAATTGTATACTGCCTTTTTTTCTCTTGTGAAGAACCCAGGGTAGCTTATATATCTCTGTTTTATCATCTCAACAGCAACTTTCTGAGGTAGCTTAGGCTGAGAGTGAATGACTGGCACATCTATTATGGGTGATAGTATTTTGTTCAATTGTACTTAAGGAAGCCACAGCCTTGAGTTTACAAAAGCTGAACATACTGTCAAAGACAAGACATTTTGAGGGCATTCAGTCATTCATAGGGCCTCCATAAGTCAGAGACAGCTTGATGACACGTAACAATGACTTCATTGCAGCACCATTTGCAATACAATTCTCCTTTCAACATGGAGAACAGTGATGGTTGAACTTTAACAAGTAGAGCACAACCCACTACAATGTTTTCCTACTGAAATTCTGTTTTCCTACTGAAGCTCTTTCAGTTACGCATTTTATGTTGGTTTTAATGCTTTATTATTATTTGTAAACTCTGTTGCTATATTGCATTTTATATTGTATTGGTTTTTTGTTCTAACCCGCCCTGGGAGCCATGTGGCTAGTGGGGCAGGCTAGAAATAAAATGAATGAATGAAATAGTAGAAGCTGTGCCAGAAGATGTTGTTTATATGCAGCTTCCATTAATTTCAGAATGGCAGATGTGAAAGAGAACTTCCTAATGGACTTTGCCCTAAATCAGGGGTGGGCAATTTTGGAAGGTCAGGGGCTATTCACTCTCTTTCAGTCTCTCTCTCTCTCTCTCTCTCTCTCTCTCTCTCTCTCTCTCTCTCTCACACACACACACACACACACACACACACACACACACACACTGCAGATTTCTGAAAATAAACAGCTATTGTAAAATTTAAAATGGCACCCATAGTAACTAATCAATTATGTACATCAACAGAGGTTAATGCTGTGTGCTGCATTAGAACAGCACTTACTATACTGTAACCTTAACTATGATACCAAACAAATCTGATATCAGATTTATGTTGCTATGAATTCAGTGTAAACTATCTCTCAGGGAAGGCTAATGACAAATGAAGATGATAAAAAACAAACACAACCATGTTGACCATAAGCAAAAAAATAGAAATAGAAACAACCCAAATCTATTAATGCCTTTATTACAAAGTAATTCATTAGACTAGGTGATAAATAAAAGAAAACAAAAGTCTTTTGGGGAGAACTTTATACATTCATTAAAGTTCAGTAATTATGAGACAGGTATGCATGTCTTCCTGAGGGTGAAAATTTTTAAATTTATTTATTGTTTATTAAATTTATATCTCAACCTTTTTCCTTTCAAGGAACTCAAAATAGCTTACATAATTCTCCTTTTCCTCTCAATCTGATCCTCACAACAACAGTTCTGTGAGGTAGGTTGGCCCAAGCCACCCAGTTAGCTCCATAGCTGAGTGGGGATTAGAAGCCCAATCGCCTGAGCCCCTATCCCACACGCTTAATCACTACACCACACTGGCTCTCAGATTTGCCCAAATCTTCCCAAAGGAGAAAGGAAAGAAGGGTAAAGACATGAGAAGCTCAACATTTTTATATTAACAAAGCTTGAGATCATTTTAGATGGTAGACTAGGTAAAAACATAAGTCAAAAGAAGCAAATAAATGTAGTTTTACACAGACGCTAGAGATGTACACTCTCAGAAAAAAGTCCCAGCTTCATGGGGTATAAAAATTTCTTTGTCCAGTGTAGGATCCTGCCGCTTAGTAATTAAATTTGTTTTGCTCCTAGTTCCACAAAAACAAAATACATTTTATTTTAATTTATCTTAATATTTTTATACCGCTCCATTCCCATAGGCGCTGGGTGGTCTAGAAGAAATTAAACAATGATTAATATTGATAATAATTAATAAAATAATAATAAATCTAAATCCATATTAGGGTAAAATCTTTGTAAGGGGAGCGTAAATGTCAGCAGGAGAGATTTTCTCATAAAGTCCCTGGTATTATTTACCTCAGAGGTAAAATATTTTACCCATGATATGAAATAGTGAATGGCATTTGAAAATTGAAATGGGAATTATATTGTCTTCCAGACATAAAAGAAGAACAAAAGAAGGGCACCTAGTGAAAGTGATAAATTGGAAAACTACCCCAAGAGGAAAGGGAAAAAAGCATTTGCAAGTCTCACACAACATATAATTAAACAAATAGTTGTGCAACTGTCACAGTTCTGCAGATATACCAGTGAGACTCTGGACTCCAATGTGTTTGATGAGGTTCACACTTCACAGGATAACTGGACAGTACAAAAAGGAAGTTCTGCATTTTCATATCATCATAATCCTGGATCTCCTCTAATGGGGCAATCAACAGGTTTTTTTTCTGTGAGGTGAAAAGAGTGAATGCAGCCTTTTTCACACATTCCTATTAGTCAATGTGCCAGAAAGAAGCTCTTGATTCTTCATGTTTTAGACAGCAGAGTTGTGGTGCCTTCTCCCTTGCATTCTCATCCTCTCTATGTTCACCTTCTTTAGTTATTCCCTATTTACATGCTTTGAGTAATGGCAGACTGAACAAAAGCACTGCGTAGTGCGACATTTGGTTATAGAACTCACTTGCCCATCCCTATATTCCAACCTCCTGCTCAATGCAGGACTTGAGTTCCCCATCCAAATACTAACCAGTCCTGATCCTGCTCAGCTTCCAAGTGCAGGATCAGGCCCTTCAGGCTATATGTGCCTGAAGCGTCTAACCTGTGCAGAGAAACCAAATTGGACTGTAGCCTTAGCTTGCTTTCACTGAAGTAGTTTCCTTATGTGGTCTTTCAACATATGTTGAAATATGGCAGTGAAAACTCAGGAGACAAGCAGAGCAAATTGTCTAGAACTCTTTTAATGCTTGCATTCTGGAATCCATCCTTATGCTGTTATAATAACTACATCAGGACAATGGCTGTGCAGGAATTCATTATACAGGTCATCATGGTTAATCATACATATGGTGCAAAAGATCAAGTAAAAGAAAAATACTGCCAAGGAAATTTGACATTTACTGTTTGATGTCTGTAATGTGATGGTGAAGATCATATTGCATCTCCATAATCAAACACAGGTAAGAGCAAATATTTGAGAATATAACAAATTGGCTATATTCCCATGAGCTGTATTTTAAACCTGAGGAAAAGCACTGTTGGGCAGGTGACAAATACTAAGACCAGATGGTGTGGCATACACTTCAGAGTTACTACCTATGAAATAGTCTTATATGGCTTTATTTTCATTTTAAATCAATATATTAGTGTAGACTATTCTTCTACTAAACATCCTAATTGCCAACAGTTATGAGTCACATTTTGTGCATTTAAGTGCTATAATAAAATCAGTCTATTCTGGATATATACATATTTCCATGGTTATGTAGATCATAAAAAAATCATTAGCAAGATTGCTAATAATATGCTTCCTTGTGGCACTTTTTACTCTAAAGGTGGCCACAACCTACTTTTTGAATGAGAACAAAGAATTCCATTGTTTGACAGAAAAGAAGTTGAAGCAACATTTTACTGACACTTACCAGTAATTATTCAAAAAAAGGGGACATCTTTACATAGTGAATAAACAGCAATATAACAGTAAAAGCTTGATGTTTTTATTTATATGCCATAGGACACCAATATTTTCTGAATTGCTTAAGGATGGATATTTTTTTTCCAAATTCCATTTAGAAATATACCAAGACAATTCTCCCGTTATACATTGCTTATGAAAACAATGCCAATTTCTGAGCCCTGTAGGACAATACTTATATGCTTGGCAGCTGCAAAATGCTTTACTGCCCCACCCCAAGACATAGCAGAGGGGATAGCTGGATGCAGGTAAAAGCACAGCTCATGGGAGACTCCTGCACCGTACCACTTCAGGAAAGATGCTGCAGGTCCATCCAATGCTCATCAAGCTTAACCATGGGATCTCATTGCAATTCCGGGGTTTGGATCAGAGTCAAACGATAATGAGAAAGAGGCACTCTGATACTGTGCATAACTGCAGTCCATTTGTTCAACACTGAAATAAATATAAAGCCAACAGGACTGTATCAATCAGAATACTGCGAGCTTAATGAACATTCAAGAAGAGCAGGAGGAGGTGGGGTGATGGCAATGGCAGCAGAAAAGATAATGAGAAACATGACTTCTGCCTCATTCTCTCTCTCTCTCTCTCTCTCTCTCTCTCTCTCTCTCTCTCTCTCTCTCTCTCTCTCTCTCTGTGTGTGTGTGTGTGTGTGTGTGTGTGTGTGTGTGTGTACTTGCAAATGAAATAAGACATTCAGGGCATGTTTCCATCACTGCCGAATAACCACAGTCAACCCAAATTGGCCAGGATTAGAGCTAAGCCATGAAGATCAGAGAGACTGGGTCACAGCTTGACTCATAAGAAAATAAGAAGAGCATGCTAGGTTCATGCAATCCACCCTTCTGTTTGCATCGTGGCCAAGGCTGCACATGAGTGAAAGAGCACTCTTCAGTCCAAGTTCCCAACAAATGGTGTCCATAGGCACACGGCTTCTGTTGCGCGAGGGAGCATAAAGCATCAGGACAAGTAGCCTTTGATAAATATCCCCCTGCATGAGTTTGTCCAATCCCCCTTTAAAGTCATCCACTGCACCTTGTGGAAGTGAATTCCATAGCTTAAGTGTGATGTGTGTGAAGAAGGACTTCCTTTAATCAGATCTGAGTCTCCCACCAGTCAGCTTCATGGGATGACCCCAGGTTCTAGTATTATGAGGAAGAGAGAAAAAATGTCTCCCTTCCCACTTTCTCCACATCATGCACAATTCTGTACACCTTTATTTTGTATCCCTCATGACTTTTTTTTCAAGGCTACGGAAGCTCGGCTGTTTGTTAGTCCCACTTTCTCCCACTTTTTTAAATTCTGCAATATCCTTTTTCGCTGCAGCCACCAGAACTATGCCCAATATTCTAAGTACAGTTGCACTGTACATTTGTATAAGACTAGTATGACTTTAGCAGTTTTATTTTCAATGCCTTTCCTAATCATGCTTCATATGGAGTTTGCCTATTCACATCACCCACAAACTGGATCAACATTTTCACTGAGCTGTCCACCACAGCCCCAAGGTCCCTTTCTTGGTCAGTCACCATTATCTCAGATCCCATCAGTTTATACTTGAAGTGGAGATTTTTTTCCCCAACTCCAGGAATTGATCTCCTCAGAAATGAGGCACGACATTCATTCAAAGGAGCAATTCACCATGAATGGACATCGGTAGGAGTACAGCATTCTTATTTTTCAAATAATCAGTGCAAGTTTTGAAGTCCTGTATTTAAGTTGGTCCAATTCCTTTGAATGAACTTTAAACAAAGCTTTTATTCACATTGTGCTTGGTGGAACTAAATGACTTAAATTTAAGTACTGCCTTATGAGGAGAGATTGAGAGAACTGGACATGTTCAGCCTTGAGAAGTGAAGACTGAAAGGGGACACGATATCCTTCTATAAGTACGGCAAAGGCTGTCACAAAGATATCTTCTTGCTGATGCCAGAGGTAGGACTTGGAATAATCAATTCAAATTGCAAAATCCAGATTCAGGCTGGACATGAGGAAAAGCTGCCTAGAGAGGTGGTGGGCTCTTCCACACTGGAGACACTCAAAAAGAAACTGGACAGCCATCTGAGTGGGATGGTGTGACTTGGCGTCCTGCACCACCAGGGGGTTGGACCTGATGGCTTTCATGGCCCCTTCCAGCTCTACTGTTCTATGATTCTAAGTATTTCGGCTTTAGTACTTTATGGATCATTGCAGAGAGATGGCCTACTGTAAAAAGCATATTTTATCTGCTTCTTGAGACTGGGTGACCTCCAGCCCACTGGACAGATACACTCTACAGGGTTGCCCACTTGGCCCACCAGCTTCTCCAGGCATTGCTGACACTCCTATCAAGGAAAATCCCTTATCTCCAGTCTGTAGCTAATCAGAGAGACCATCCTCATAATTACAGGCTTTTATGGAAGCCTGAAAGATTCCTCTGTTTTCTGCTGCTTTTTCATAACATAAGTTTTACTGGGCCACTTGTTTTAGCTATATTTATTTATTGGCTTCTGGTCTCTTCCTGGCCTGCATGTTCTAGGATGTCTGTTTATTTTTATCACTTCTTATTAATGTTTTAAATTTATTGTTATTTGTATGTTACCTTGGCACCTGCCTTGAGGGGGCTTTTAACCTTAAAGACAGGGTATACTTTGAAAAAATAAATGCTGCTGCCACTGCTGCTGCTGATCTGGGATCATGATAGTATGAGCAGTGGGAGTCTGTGCAGCTGGTACAGCCCCAAAATATATGTGAGCAAATCTCTTGTTCACACACACACCCCATACTGTCACGTCTGGCTATAAATACCAACCAGGCAGCTGGAAAAGTATGGGGGTTAAAGGAAGAAAACTAAAAGAAATTTAAAGGACACCAATCAGTCCTCTAGCTTTACAAGACAGACAAGGCCTTTCTACAATCTAGTTCTTGACAATACACTATCTAGGGAAGTATATTAACAAAAACAAGTTTAAAATGATTTTAATGTAGAAACATCTATAAAGATTTTTCCATGTCAACCAATGAAAAAGAACTTTCCAGTTGCATCCTATGGCTTCAATTCAACATTTTCAAAAGACAATCTTGTAATACCACAATTAGCATCACCATATTTAGAAGGTTTACTAAAAGCAGGAGTGTGCAGTCGCTTTTTCTTCCCTTATTATTCTTCAAAGATATAGGCTTGTGCTATAAAGACAAATTCTTTGCCTCAAAAAGTGTTTTATCTGTTGTTCCAACTTTTTGAAGAACTCCAGCTACTTTTCAGTGAAGTGATAGCCCTAAAGATTTGCCGGTGCACATGGCAAAAGCAGAAATATGTTTCAACAAGTTGGCATTCACCAAAAACTGCAGGTGCTCTGCCATGGGACAAGAACATGTAAACTATCTACCTGTTTGTCCTACTGAATGTGAGCTAGCAAGAGAAATTGACTTTGGAGAGTAATACATGATTTTGTAATCGTAAAGCCCAGAAAATAAAGCTATAAATGAAATTGATTGATATATATATCATGATATATAAAAATTATATATATATATATATATATATATATATATATATATATAAAAATTATATCTATGTCACCTTAAAAAACACACCGGTCTATCACCTGCATAGTATATTGGAATCGACCAAAAAGTTACAATATAAGAGTAAGTGTGGTGTTGTGGTTAAGAACATGGAACTGGTTCTAGTCCCCTCTTAGCCATGGGGCCATCTAGGTATCTTTGGGCCAGTCACAGACTCTCAGATCGCCCTACCTCACAGGGTTGTTGTTGTGAGGATAAGAAAGAGCAGCAGGAGGAAATTGATGTAAGCTGCTTCAAGTCTTTTTAAGAAAAAAGGTGGGCTATAACTCTAATTATTATTAATAGAATTAGATGAGGATGAGGATGCCTGGCAAATTTTGTAGCTTGCTTTTTTATGGTATACAGAAATGGCATAAATGGGAAAAAGTTTGGGGGCATGGTGAAAAAGTCCACCTCTGAGTCTTGATTTAATTTTAGAAAGTAGAAAATATAATTTCAGATTAAGAAGGAAACTTGTCTTTCATAACTCATGAGACTGACAGCTTGGGCTTGTGATATGTGGGCCGGAGGGGCCTTGCATTACAGGCCTGTACTGTCCCTCCATCTCACCCCAACACTGCTTAGGCCCTCCTATCAGCTGGAAGCCAGAGGAATTCCAGTTCACGGGGTGTGATCCTTGTCGCACTGGTTAGAAGGAAACACCCTGTGTGATCTGCTTGCTCTTGCTCCCAGGACAAAAGTGAGTGAGGTTTTTCTTTAACCAAGTCATTCATGTTCACTTTGTTTTGTATCCGCTTGGGATGGAAAGAAAATGATTTGCTTGATTCAGTTGGACAGGGCAACACATGGCAACTTTCCACATGGATACATTTTTTCCTGCTGTCCCATGTGAAGGTGGCTCTGACTACTGTTCCGTAAAAGTAAGATAAAAATAAAAATAAACCTTTTCCTTATTTTGCTATGGTGTAAAATATTTTGAACTATTAAACTTAATGAAAAAATGCTCTAATCTCATTTTTATTTCCCATGTGATTCCAGTCAAAATAAGCGACAAGGGAACTGACTTGTTTCCATATACTCAGATCAGGAAAATGCTATTCTGGTTTCATTCTGGTTTGCTGGAAAAGGTAATGCTATATTTCATTGACAACATTAGATCAAACTCCATAGTGTAACCTGCTATGGTGCATACTCGCCCAATGTTTTATTAGTCCTCCCTCCACCCCACAAGTATTGATCTTCATTTTGATATTACTGTGCACTAGAGGAATCAATGGAACATGCTGCCTCTCTCTGATGATCAATGGATGCACTGCCGTACGTTGGTTCCTGCTATTGTTCACCCACATGCTAGGTGAAATTTTTCCATTCATTAAACTCTGACAAAAAGTGCAATCCCTTTCAAAGATGTGTTTAGAGATACAGCAAAATATAAGCTCTGTGATGGGGCATAAATCAACCACTCTCCATCTGCATTCATGTTTGGCTATTTTTCAGCATGAGACATACTTTGATAAATGGCAATTCAGGTCCTAAAAAGCTACACTGATGACTCAAAAAAAAAAATCACCATTATTCTGGTCAACTGGATTTGGAGTTAAAAAGAAAGAAAAATAATATTGTAGCTTGATTTTTTTGCATTTGCTTTTGCAAAAAGAGACCGCCTGATAGCTATTTTATTCATTTATTTCCTTATGAACTCTGTGCTCATTATCTTAATAGGCAATTCTAGAACATCATAACTTGGCAGGTCACATTGGACTATTATTTATATTTGTTTATTAGATTTCAATCCTTCCTCTTGGCCAAAATGGCTCTTTTGAAGGGTTGCAATATAATACTAGAATAATAACAATATAGATAAAACATAATATAAAATAGGCAAAATATTACAAGAAAAAAGTCACAACATCAAACACATAAAAAGCCCCACAACAAAAGCACACAATAACCATGGTTCTTAAACCATTAAAAGGCACAGTAACATGAGATATAATAAATGCCATAAAATCTTTAAAATTAGCTTAACAATTAAAGTATTGGGTGAATAAATAGGTCTTTGTCCGGCACTGAAAAGAATAGAGAGATGGTACCAGGTGAACCTCTTTGGAGAGCTGATTTCAGAATCAGGATGCCACCCTGAGAAGGCCTTTCTCCTTGTAGCCATCCTCATTTGTTTCAGAGGGAGCTCTCTGAGAAAGACCTCCGATAACAACCTGGGTAGGCACAGTTGAGAAGAGGTGCTCCTTTAGATGACCTGGCCCCAAGCTGTTCAGGTCTTTCAAATTAGTGTTAACACTTTGAATGGGGCCCAGATTTCAACTGGTAACCAGTGAAGCTGGTGGAGGACTGTCATTATATGTTGGTACTGGGCAGTCCTCACCATCAGTCTCACTTCCTATTCTGGAACAGTTGACGCTTCTGGACCATCATCAAAGGTAGCATAATGCAGAGGGCATTACAATTATCCAAACAAGACTTTAGTTATTCTGCAAAGCCCTCAAAATCTATAGGCAAGTAGGAAGTATGAAAGGCATGATGTGGAATAATGCATACCAGTAGAGGTGAAACAAGACAAATGAGAGCAATAGATGGAGAAAGCTGATTACGAATAAGAATGATATGCACCAAAACAGAAAGTGTCACATCAGACACAATTGCTTAGTATTCCAGTCTTAAACAGTGAACTTTATGGGCAATTTCACATTATATGAACAGGCATGGTGAAATATCACTGTTGTGGGTTTCTTGTGTGCTCCGGACCCAGTTCCAGAATCTGTGCTTGGTAGGAATAGTTTTCTGAAACCAGGAAGAGAATTGGTGCTTTGTCCTAAGATTTCCACACTTCACCACAGCTTCTCTGCTTGTCTGGACCTGGTGTTGTCATGTTACCACAGTTGGTATGGAAACACCAAAGCATCCCCTGGCAAGAAAAGCCATGGAAGTAGTTGCTTCTAGCCTTCAGTTGATGCTATCACCAGCTTCCTAGCAACAGATATATCATTGCTCATTTTATTCTAAGCAATATGGCCAAGCAATACATCTGCTCCCGGTTTACTTTTGGAACCAGGGAGAAGGTGCAGGGAGAAGGGGGAAATCACAGCAAAGCTGTTTTCGTTTAATAAAAACCTCTCTGGGGGGCCGGAGTGATTATGAAGTGCCACAGACATGCATGTGCACTCTAGGCTCTAATCCTAGCCTCTGGGGGAAAGGGGAGATTTCAGGATCAGAGTGGACCCATCAGGAGGATCTGCTGTGGTTCATAGGCAAGAATAGGGAAAGGATGGGGATTTTGTTTGCTAGGGCTGCCAGGAAGTATAATAAAACTTGGAGGATGGAGTGGGGAGTTTGGAAACTGTGCTGTCTGGGTGACTATGTGATAATCTAATTTGTACATTTCTGCAAAATTCTGCACGCCATGGGAACAGTGCCACAACTGGATTGTGTGCCATATTGTGCAAACCCAGCCTACTAGTCTCATGGAATTGAGCCTTCCTTTAATAACAGTATAGCATGCTGTGGTCATAGCATGTTATTCCTTGAAGAACTGGGGGAAAGTTCTCTGCAGCTGTTGCAGCTCTCTTTGGTGGCATATATAGTGTCCTTTGGCAGCCCATCTCACACCCCTGGGCTAATCACTTTCTCCAACAGAAAGTGGAGGGAGAAACAGCTATCCTTGACTTGATCCTAACCAATGGGGAAGACCTAGCGGACAAAGTGGAAGTTACAGGAACTCTGGGGGAAGGTGACCGTGCCGTACTTGAGTTCTTGATTCTAAAGGAAGCAAAAGCCAAATGTGGCAAAACGTGTACCCTGGATATTAGGAAAGCTGATTTTGATAAATTCAGAACAACGATAGGTAAAGTCCCAGGGCAAGTGACTCTAATGAGAAAAGGAGTCCAGAATGGGTGGGAATATTAGAAAAAGGAAATTCTAAAGGCACAGTTACAAACAATTCCAACAAGGAAAAGGTATAGAAGACAATGAAAGAATCTGGCATGTGGCTTCACAAAAAGTCTAGAGTTGATCTGAAAACAAAAAAGGGCATGTAGAGAAAGTGGAGGGAAGACCAGGCTGCAAAGGAAGAATTCAGGTAGGTAGCATGGAATTCCAGGGATGGTGTCAAGAAAGCTAAAGCTAGGAATGGACTGAGGCTAGTGAGCGATGCTAAAAGCAACACAAATGCTTTCTTCAGATATGTTCAAATTAAAAGACAAAGAAAAGAAATGGGGGTTCAGCTACTATATGTGGATGGCAAAATGATAAGAAAGAAAAGGCAGAAGTTCTCAATTCCTAGTTTAGTTTAGTCTTCTCCCAAAAGAAGATCTATGACCTCCCTGAGGAAAGAGAAGTACAAGCTGAAGGAGCAGGATAGCAGCTCAAGATTGCTAGGCAAATGTTAAACATCTAATTGGGTTGATCATCTAACTGGGTTGAACAAATTCAAATCTCTAGGGCCCAATGTACTCCATCCTAGAGTCATAAAGAAGCTAGCAAAAGAACTCTCAGAACCACTGTCTATTTTCTTCATGGAGGAAGTGCCAGATAACTGGATGGTGTTGACTATTAATGTTGTTCCTCTGAAAGAAAAGAAGAAGAACCTTGTAACTACAGACTAGTCAGTCTGACATCAATCCCTGGGAAAATTCTGAGAAAATTATAAAGCAGTCAGTCTTCAAACACCTTGAAAACAATACAGTGATTACTTGAGGCCAACATGGATTTCTCAATAACAAATCCTGCCAGACTAATCTGATTCCATTTTGTGATTGAATAACTTTCCTGATTGACTGTGGGAATGCTATTGACATAATCTATCTTGACTTCAGCAAAACTTTTGACAAAGTGCTCTATGATATGCTGATTAGAAAACTAACTAAAAGTCAGCTAGATGGAACAACAGTCAAGTGGATAAACAGTTGGCTACACAATTGGACTCAAAGGGTGCTCATCAACAGCAGCTTCTCAATCTGGGGAGCAGGAACAAGTGGGGTACTGCAAGGTTCAGTCCTGGGCCCAGTGCTCTTCAACATTTTCATTAATGATTTGGATGATGAAGTTCAGGGAATGATTATCACATTTGCAGGTGACACAAAACTGAGTAGGATAGCTAATACTCTGGAAGACAGAAAGAAAATCAAGGTTATCTTGATAGGTTGGAGCTTTGGGCTGAAAAGAACAGAATGAAATTCAGTAGCAACAAATGCTGAGTTCTGCACCTAGTGAAAAGAAACCAAGATGGGAAATACTTGGCTCAACAATACTGCAAGTGATCTTGGAATGGTTGTGGATTACAAGCTGGACATGAGTCAACAATGTGATATGGCTGCAAAAAGGGCAAATGCTATTTTAGGTTGCATTAATACAACTGTCACTTCCAAATCCCATGACGTACTATTTCCCTTTTACTCTGCACTGTTTAAGCCTCATTCCAAGTACTGTGTCCAGTTCTGGGTAACACACTGTAAGATAGGTGCAGACAAGCTGGAAAGGGTTCATAAAAAAAATAATAAAATAAAAAAAGGGTTCAGAGGAAGGCAACAAGGATGATCCAGGGCTTGGAAAGCCTGGAAACAAGGCCTTCTAAGGAGAGATTTAACTGGGCATATTTAACCTTAAGAAGACTGAAGGGAGATATGATATATGACATGATAGCACTCTACAAGTATCCGAAAGGCTGTCACAAAGAGGAAGACCAGGATCATCCCAGAGCATAAGACACCAAATAATGGGCTCAGGTTACAGGAAACCACATCCCAGCTAGATATGGGTGGGGGCGGGGGAGGGATCTGACTGTTAGAGCAGTATGAAAATGGAACCAATGATCTAGGGAGTTTGTAGGCTCTTCCACAGTAGAGGCATTCAAGATGGAACTGGGCAGCCATCTGAGTGGCATGGTTTAACTTGGTGTCCTGGATTAGTGGAGGGTCAGACCCAAAGTCCTCCTTGGCCCCTTCCAACTGTACTATTCCATGATTCTATCTTTGTTTTTCACTGATAGAATCCCAGACAAGATATTGAAGGAAAAACTAAGAGGTAATTAAATAAGTGACATTCCACACTTCAGAAGAATTCTGCCTACAGTTTATTCTTGGCATTTTTCTCTGTACCTGGTGAAGGTAACTGAAGGCTCATTCTTCATTATTGATTATGCTAAGTCTTCCTGACATTGAGAAAAAACAACTGAAGAGTCCTAATATTCCACAGTTTGGGATCTCTTAAGAAATCATCATATTTAGTATCCTATCCCAGAATGAAAAAAAAGATAGTGGAGCCAACAATCTCCATGGATAGTATTAATCCAGAATCTCCTTCTCTCCATTGAATTCATACTGAGCTGTCTTTAGTAAGACCAAACTATATGTGGCTCTGCCTCAGAAGATGATTCAGAATTCTGTGTCCTGGTTCTTTGATGCACCTTCACACAGGGAGCCTTTTAAAACAATTCTTGCTTACCTGAACTAATAACCTCAAAGCTTTCGGGCCATTTGCAGAAATTAGATCTGCCAGAAGATGGAGTTGAGGCTCGTTGTTTGTGATGTCCACATTATCAAATGCCTTCCCTAGTGAAACTTTGCTTACCCCTGCTTTTTTTTTTTTTTTTTTTTTTTTAATTTTCAGAGACATGGTAGAAGGTGGTTTTATTTTAGAGCGTTTTCTCTGGAGACTGAGAATTCTTAACTTGTTGAATTGGTTTGACTGTAGGTTCTGGCTTGCTAATTTGAGACTTTTGCTGTTGGTCTTTCACATAGGAGTATGTACAGCAGAAGGCATGTTTTGGGACTGTTTCAGTGGCCTTAGACTGAGGGGAAGAGTTGATGGTCACCCAACCTTTCTTTTTCTCCCTGAAGCTTGCTCATCTGCTTCCAGTTAGGCTCTGGGGAAACATTCCCTGATCAACTTCTTCTCATGCTTTATAAGAAGCTTTGATAGGTTCACCTGTACACCCTGCAGTCTCTCCACAAGGCCCTCTCAAGTCTGTGACAGGAATGCAAAATGTCCCCCTTGTCCCAATAAGCTTGTTGTCCGCTGCTGGGCCAATCATAGCCTTACAATAAAGAACATGTCTATCATGATTGCACCAGGACCATTGTCTTTTGCCTCACTTTTCAGGCATGGCTTCATCTCCCCAGCCAGTGCTAGCACTAGGTGAGCATATTGCCTACCCTGTCCCATTGCCCTGATGCCACACCCCTGTACACTTCATTCAGTTTTTAGAAGACTTTTATTCTTCTTGAGTTTCTACGTACTTCCTATTTCTCCAAGCAGTAAGAGGAAACATAGCCTACCAGCATCCATTTTTTTAGGCTACTGCAGATGGGGTGAAGAAAGGCAGTTCTGTTACTCTGGCTTCTTGCTACCATAAACATAAACCATTTTTGTGACCCTTGCCTTTATCCTAAGTATAGGTTACCTCAAGTTTAAGCCTTACCTGTCTGTGATTAGTCTGTATGTTTTGGTGGGGAATTAAATTGTGGTATGGCCTCACCCTCTCAGCCCTCTACAGAATGATGTAATGCATGGCCATGCCTCTGAAACTGGACCTTAGGGTGCCAGTTGGTTCCTGGCTGATGCACCACATTAACATGATTTCCCTGAAAGAATTTTCTCCTGAAAAGGAAGACTTACTTCTGGGTCAGGACTCCAGAAATGCCCTCAGGAAGGACCTGTCTTTGGCTCAGGAACTTCCTTCCCCTGGGGAAGCCCATTGGCAGCAGAATTGGAACCCTCCTAACAGAACCTCAGTGTCCCACCTCTTCAGCAGGAGAGCTTGCAGTCAGAGCCAGAGGAGGAATCACTTCCTCTTTCTTGAGAAAGACAAGAAGGTCTAGATAGTCCCTTGAAGGGCCGCTCAGCTGCAAGTCCATGCCCCACCAGATTAAAAGGTCTACTCAGGAGCAAGGCATTGTAAACGACCACTGACAGCCTGCAATTGTTGGGGTAAGAGTGCCTCAGCCAAGCCAGCAGAAAATGTTGGTTTTGGAGAGGAACTGATACTGGAAAGCAATGCGTCAAACCCCCTGGCCTTGATCCGCTTGTTCAGTTCCTTGAAAGCCCCAGATTCCTGGCTGACTGCATTGCTGCTCATTCCCTGTGAGATCAGCTGTATGCTTCTGACCTTGGCCCTCTTAAGTTAGGCTCCTCTTTGCCTATCACAGCTTATAATTAATGGCCTCCTGGTAACTGACCTTGGACTGTGACTGAGTGCTAGCGACTTTTCTCTATTACTCTCTGAACCAGTCTCTGACCCATTTTCAAGTGGTGCAAGGCCTGGTTCGCCCGGGTCCTAAGGAAGATCCGATGCCACCTTCAAAGGCCCGCTGTGACGACTTTGCCAGGCATTTCAGGGAGAAAATCACTCAGATTCGTCACGAGCTGGACTCCACTAATGAATCAGAGGTCTCTGAGGAGTCGCCAATGCTACCGTCTGGTCCAAAATTATTGGAGGAATTTCAATTATTGCGGCCTGATGATGTGGACAAGGTGCTTGGACGAGTACGTCCCACCACTTGCCTATTGGATCCTTGCCCGTCTTGGTTAATAAATAACTCCAAGCACGGGATTGGGACCTGGATCTTGGAAGTGGTTAACGCTTCTCTGAGGGAGGGTCAAGTGCCTGCCCCTTTAAAGGAGGCAGTAATATGACCGGTCCTGAAGAAAGCGTCACTGGATCCAGAGATGGCCACTAACTATAGACCTGTGGCCAACATCCCGTTTCTGGGCAAGGTGTTGGAGCGAGTGTTGGTGGGACAACTCCAAGCACTCTTGGATGAAACTGATTATCTGGATCCTTTTCAGTCCGGCTTCAGACCCGGGTACAGTACTGAATCTGCCTTGGTCGCCCTGTACGATGACCTGTGCAGGGAGAGGGACAGGGGGAGTGCATCCCTGTTGGTTCTTCTGGACCTCTCGGAGGCTTTCGATACCATCGACCATGGTATCCTTCTGGATAGGCTTGCGGGATTGGGGGTTGGAGGCACTGCTTTGCAGTGGTTCCGCTCCTATCTCAACGGTCGATTCCAGAAGGTAGTGCTGGGGGACCATGTCTCTACGTCATGGCAGTTATGCCATGGAGTACCACAGGGCTCCATTCTATCCCCTCTGCTATTTAACATCTATATGAAACCGCTGGGAGAGGTCATCAGGAGGCGTGAGCTGCGGAATCATCAATACGCTGATGATACCCAGCTCTACCTCTCGTTTTCCACTAATCCAGGTGAGGCAGTGGCTGTGCTGAACCGGTGCTTGGCCGAGGTAAGGGAATGGATGAGGGCCAATAAACTGAAACTCAACCTAGACAAGACGGAGGTCCTGTTGGTTGGCGGATCGGGTTTCGGAGAGGGTGGATTTGACCTGGTCCTGAATGGTGCAACACTCCCTCTTAGGGATAAGGTCCGCAGCTTAGGAGTACTCCTCGACCCGGAGCTTTCTTTGGAAGCTTAGGTGACAGCGGTGGCGAGGAACACCTTCCTTCAGCTTCGGCTGATTAATCAGCTGCGCCCCTACCTGGAGTACGACTGCCTGGCGACGGTGACACACGCGCTGGTGACTTCCCGCCTAGACTTCTGTAACGCGCTTTACGTGGGGCTTCCCCTGAAGACAGTCCGAACACTTCAATTGGTGCAAAATAGAGCTGCCAGGTTGCTGACGGGGACGGGGCGTTATGCTCACATGACTCCAGTCCTCCGTCAGCTTCACTGGCTTCCCATTGAAGCCCGGGCCCAATTCAAGGTGTTGATTATGACCTATAAAGCCCTAAACGGCTTGGGTCCTGGCTACCTGAACGAGCGCTTACGTCCGTATATGCCCGACCGCCCTTTGAGATCTGCGGGAGAGTCCCTTCTCCGGGAACCCTCCATGAAAGAAATTAGGAGAGTAAGTACCCGGAGGAGGGCTTTCTCTGCGGTGGCGCCCAACCTATGGAATTCACTCCCCAAAAGGTCCGCTTGGCACCGTCGTTACTGGTTTTTCGGTGCCAGGTAAAGACCTTTTTATTTAAACATCATTTTAATTGTTAAAACATATGATCTGGCCAGGGCAACTTCTTCTTCCTTCTCTTTTCTCCTCCTATATTTTTATATACTTATTTTATACTGATAATTTTAATTTTATATTTGTAACTCAGTGTATTTTTTGTATTTTTGTATTTAATGGTAATTTATTATGTTCTATTGTATTTCAATGTATTTTATTGTGTTGTAAGCCGCCCCGAGGTTTCGGCAAGGGGCGGCATAGAAATGTTATAATAATAACAACAACAACAACAACAACAACAACAACAACAACAACTAGAAGCTGGCTTCGCAACATGTGTTGTGCTCCTCAATGGGGGAAAGCTCACATGCAGCAAAGTTTCTCTGACTTAGTCAGCAGCTGAAGGACACTTTGACCCACAAACTTCTCCCCAGTGGAGGAAAGGGACCATGTATGTGAACCTGGAGGCAAGAGGATCAGTCTAGCCACTGGCTAGGCCTGAACAAGTGAATCCCTGGAGGCTTCAGCCATGCGCACGATCTCCATGGAAGGGAACTGGTCTCAAAACATCCTTCACTAGCACTGGGAGAAGCAGTTCCTACCAACACTGGCTAAATACCCCAGGCAATTCTATCTTGTACCATTATCTCATTAACTCCAAGCACTGATTGGAAATAACACCAGGGATGATTCTGAGGATGAGAGGAGGAAGCCAATCTAATGAAAGCATCCATAAAGTGTTCATGGCCAGAATGGGTTCTCTCTCCAGCCTGGATTAGGCCCATGCGCTGAAGCATTCCCATCCCTGAACTAAATCCTTGCCTATGTTCTAGTGTTTCTTCTCAGGCTTGAGGCTCTTCTGCGGCCATGGCGTGATGCAAAATCCAATGAGCAAATAAAAATGGAAGCATGTGTAATGCCTTCAGTAATATCCACATAAAATCTTATTCTGATGCAAAGGGAATCAGTCAAAGAGAAACAGTTTATTGCCCAGATTGAGCACACTGATTTGGTAGAATAAAAATGCTCATAAATTTGTATATCCAAACATTGAAAAAATTAATACAGAATGTCTGTGTATCATATATCATAAAGTTTGTCAGGAATTGTTTTTCTTTTAATAGGAATGACAAATTTGGCCTGCATTTTCTTTGCTAGGTAAGAAATAGGGCATTTAGTTGCATGAAGCCATTTATCCTTGTAATCTTTTTTCATTAAATTGCAAATGTCTCTCTTTGCCACAGCTCTGTGTATTTGATTTATTTTAAAGGATGCAATATAAACTTTTAAGATTAAATCTTCCATATGATTGCTCTTCAAAACATCTTATTTTTCTTCTCCCCTCTCTCTGTAAAATTAGGTTTCCTCAAAGCTTTCCCCAGATTTTTATTTTATTAGAATAACTGTAACATTGTTCGTTCTTTTCTGTTTCAGGTACAGGTGCTGAAGGCAGTTCAACATCTGTGGAAAAGGCATAACTGATTCCCTCATCTGCAGTCCACCCATATCCTCCTAACAGCTGCTCAAGAGGATCCCCAAACAATGCTACCTGTTATTCCAGGCTTTACCCAAACTATTTTTGAGGGAAATATCAAAGTAAATATCCAAAATAGAAGAAGAAGGTGGGAAATGATTCAGGAGAGTGTACAATTGCAGCAAGAGACTTCGTACCTTTACCCCCTCTTTCCTCCCCCTCCTCCCCCACCCCCCACTCTCCAATTTTAAAAGCCGCCAGCTTTTCAGCATTCCAGCATTCTGGAAAGGAAGGACGGTGGCAGCCAGCAACCTGCTGCTGCTACTGCTGCAGAGATGAAGCTTTAAAAACTGTGCTTTAAAAAAAGAGAATAAAATGAGAACAAGTAAGAGCCTCCCACTGTAAGCATCACCTCCCATGCAAAACTAATTGGGAGCCAAACTGGAGCCCTTAAAATGTTTGCTCTCTCATTTGTCACCTACAAATGGGTTGATAAACTCAAGGAAGCCATTTTGACACACTTTTGTGGGCTCCAATCTGCAAAGAGGGGTAGAAAATAATGCACACCTACATGGGATTATGCTGGTGGATTCAATACACCCAGCACTGACATCTCCTAATGCAGTGGCATCATTGAATCTAAGACTCTGTCCGCTTGCTGACTGATCAGCTCTATTCTTATAAGGCTCTAAACAACTAGGTAACTAACACTTCTCAAAGTAGTCTTGATCTTGCAGATTCTGAATCTTTTTCAAACTACCAAAACAAAAACCTGTTGTTTTATTTATTTCTACATAAATAAATAAATTCATACATATAGAAGACTTACACCGTTCAATACAATAATTATTCAAGTGAAGGATAGCTGTAAAATAAAAAATAGAATACATAATAATTATGCAATAAAACATATGAACAATTATAAGCAGATTAATGGCAGTCAATTAAACCATATCAAATCAGATCAATTGAACCTTTGTTTAAGAAAAGGATGGCGCTTCACTCTATAATCATGAAGTCATATGAACAAATCAATACAATTCAGATAGGTGTATAGTTTAAACATTCAGAATTAAAAACGTAGTTCAGCCCTTCAAAGTTACATTAAAAATAATGGGCCTTGATGTTATAAGTTTTCATTAGTTTCAATAGGATTTAAGCATGCTTAATGTTTAAAGGATTGCAGCTGTTAATGGCAGTCCCAATCCTGCATTGAATTATGTACACTTAAGTCACATTGATTTAAGTACCGTAACACATGGGGAACTACGCAGAAGATTACATAATTTAGGTGTCTAAATAGTAGCTTGGTTTTCCGTTATGCAAAATATTCATCATTCTCATTGATCTCAACTAATTTGAAACCTTACTAGCTAATTGCCTAAGTCTTTTGAAATATGATTTCCAATCAAGGAAAGCTTGTGCTATAAATAGAAGCTATTTGGAAGTTCATACCCAGTTTTGGATGCCTTGGCACTGTACAAGATCCTTCTAGATTTGGTAACAATAAAAGGAGTATAGGAATGGCTCCCCTTTGTCTGCAAGTTCTTTCATTTGAAAAGAAACCCAGAAATGATGAGCTGGTGCACTGCTACTTACATATGCAAATATCTGCCATAGGAGTAGTGTCACCTTTTGGGAAAAGAGTTTAAGACATCAGAAGAGTATGTGCTTTACGCCTAGAATGCTCCAAGTTCAGTCTTAGCATTTCCAGTTAATCCAGGACTGACCAACCTCCAGAGTATAGGGGCTGCACACTTTTTTAATGTGAGTTTCACCTAAACAAAACAGTAAGATCTAAATGATACACACTTCTATATATACCTGTATAAAGTTAAACATACCAATTATACATAAGCTTAAGCAAAGGCAGAGCAAACAGCCACATATTTTCCATTTGAGAGTAGTATCTGTATGTCATCTGCTGAGATATTGAAAGTGTCATTAGGTTGTAGATGTACTGCATTATACTAGGTGATGCAGAATTATCCTTCCAGTATTGAAACATCAGTATTTTAGCTGTCAAAAGGGCATGGAAAATCCATATGCATTGACCATGCTTTATGTTCCAATAAATGGATAATTTAAGTGAATGTATGCTTCAGAAATTATTAAAGAGTGTTGCAATCCAAGTTGCTCTGTTTTATTTCTTCTTCCCCCAAAGAGGGGCCACTCGACATTGCTAAACCATATGAATGGCAGAGGGTGGAAGCTGGCAGCATTTCACTGTCTCCCTTGATGCCACTGGGGATTCACTCATTGCTGAGCCACTGAATTTCAGCCATGTGACAGCAGGGGAAAAATGCTTGTTTTAAGAGGAAAAAAATGTTTCCCTGGAAAAAATTGATGGGATGATGGTGGCAAATTTGGACTGCCAATTTTGGCAGAAAACTGCCACTTTTTGCTTTTAAAATGGGGCTTTCCCATCCTATCCCTGAGAGTCAGTGTAGCTGAATGGTTAGAGTGCTGAACTGGAATCTGGAACTTCCAAGTTCTAAACCTCACTTGGGTGACTTTAGGGGACTCACAGGGTCTCAGCCTAACCTGCAAAAACAAGACAGAGAGCAGGAGCAGGATTATGTAAGCTGGCTTGGGTTCCTGGAAGGAAGAAAAGTAAGATATACATATAATAAATAGATATGCCAATAAATAAAAAATAACCAAATTATGATGGCGTGGCTGTGTGGCAAGGGAGAGGGGGTGGTTGCAGAAGCAGCGCAGTGGGAGCAAGCAGCCCGTGTGCGGCTCACCCTTGAGTCTCAGAGATAGTGTAGTTGGGGATCGGTAGCTGGCTTCTCAAGAGGCTTTTGCATGAGAGCTGCCGCCGGTCAGTGACCATTGCTTCAAGAAGGTGCCTGAAAAGGAAAGAGGCTCATGGAGATGATCACACAACACAGTTATTTCCATGTGTGGGTCAGGTGACTGCAGTATGATCTGCACTGACTCTTTGTGTAATATTCTTGGAAACATTTGGACTCTCCCGTGGAAAATCCCTCACTTTTCTTACTTTCCAGAAAAGCTGTTTTGGACATGCAACAGTGAAAAGGCTAACAGAAGTAATGGCCTCATGTCCTTTCTCTTTCATGTCATTTTGGTAACTGTTATAGTACATCTGTTAAAATATTATATCCCAAGATTATGAAATGATAGGCATGAGACATACTCATTTAGGATTAAAACTGGCTTGGATGAGAGAAAGACTACATTGGCAGCTCCACTAGAAACATTATGTGCCTGTCTTGCCCTGTCCATGTGCAGTCTGGGTGCTCATTGCTAAGTCTGTAAATGCGCATGTCCTCACATGCAGAGCAGAGGCCCCAACTATGTAGATCACTCTAGCACTTATACATGTTTGCATATGTTGGGCTGAATATGCATATTTTGAAGAACCAGGGTTGGCAGCACATTGGAACATAGCTATTTTTAGAAAATATAGATCCCTTCCTTCTTCCTATGTTTAGCATATATGTCAATATGGCCAGCATAGAGCTTATGTGAGTATCATTGATTTCCCAGGTGTGGGAAAAATACCTGTGCAGGCTGGTGTTCTAATAATGCTTGTGAAGTGCTTGTGCTTTACTATCAGAAGACACTCTTGTGCAGCACATATGGATAAAACTAGCTTCATAGAAAATGCTTTCCAACATTCTCTGTGGGAGAGTAAGTAAGAAAACCACTATTGTTCTGTGGGGGGAAATGAATATGAATAATACTAGCAAGAAACTATGACAAGAAGCCAGAAAACAACTAAGGACACAATATTATGCATGTTTAGAAAGCAATTAGTTCTACAACACTCAGCACTCCCCAGCCAGCTTCCCTGACTAAATGCTAGGACTTGTAGGGTTTACTGCTTTCTAAGCATGCATAGAATTTTGCCCTAAATGAGACCCTCCTGGAAAGTGATCATAAGAAGTGTTTTAAGAACCATGAAGAGCTTATTCAGTAAGAGACTGTTGGCTGCTGGAATGATTCCAGCAGCCAACCTTCCATCTGTCCATACGCCCAGCCCAAAGACCTGTGGATCTCCAAGTTCGTGTCTACAGGAAGAAGCTGCTATATACAAAGGCAGACCCTTGATCCATCTTGTCCAGTTCTGTCCACCGTGGCTGGCAGCAACTCTCTAGGCTCTACAGAGGTCATTACTGTCCTTTAGGAGGTGACCTTTTTAATTGAAAATACCAGAGAGCTGAACCTGAGACCTCATGTAGACAAAGCATCTGCTTTACCAGTGGCCTGTGGCCCAATCCCATAGCATTTCCTCTGCTTGCTTCCCAGCTGGGGAAGGGGAAGAACATGTGAAGCTTCTTTCCTTGCCTCTCCATCCCCACCCCACTTGATCCTTGGTTTGGTGAGAGGAAGTCTGAGAAAGAACAGTGCACGCAAAAGCAGGCAAACCAAATGTCTCCCTAATATGGAAGCTGATAGTGGTGCAGCCAGGGATTATCAGTGAGATAACTGGTAATTATCAATTGCTAGTGCTGTGAATAGGATCCCATTTTTTTTTAAAAAGTAATCTTCATGAGGTTGTTAACTGGCTACCTCACAGCATCCACAGCTCTCCTCTCTGAGGTCTAGATTTTTTCACAGGTTGTCCGGGCTCCACCATTTAGGTCTTGCATCCAGCTAGAATACTAGTGTAAGTCAATCCCACAGCATCATAGCTGTTTTATGAGGCAGGCACGTGACTTACTGGCTTTGTTCTTCACTGAAATTCACAGAGGCAGCAAAAGCTCCTTAAGACTTGACGGAGACCATATGCAACAAAATCCACATGCACCGCTCCTGCCACGGCTCTGGCCTTGAGTGACAGCCAAGGCTCAGAAATGGGGAAGATAAGTCTGTTGTATCCAGGATCGTTATAATGCTGGCTAAGTAACTGGTACCAGGCCTGATCCTGATGACTGTAAACCCGTGGATGCTCACAAAAGCATCTCTCTGAGCTCTAGTAAACTGAGAAACTAGGCAGCTCCAGCTCTTCAGTGTTTCTCCAATGGCACAGAGAATGTGCCAGGTGAGGAGGCACAGAAAGGAAAAGAAGCAGGGCACAGATGTAAGGCATGTTTTCTAGGACAGGAGGGAGGGAAGTCCAGGAAGTGAAGGTGGACAGACCTCAGCCAACTTCGACATCTTTTTCTTTTTTGAGTCAGTTTCACACTTGGAGGTACTGAAACGCTTACCCAGGGATTTCTGCTTTGGCCAAATCAGAACAACTGCAGTTACACCTCTCCAAATTACCGTATTTTTTGCTCTATAAGACGCGCCTGACCATAAGACGCACCTAGTTTTTAGAGGAGGAAAACAAGAAAAAAAATATTCTGAATCAAATGGGCACATAATCACAGGCACATTCCCCATCACTTTCCCATGGGCTGCACATCTGACAGACTTATTGCACACTCATATTCGCTCTATAAGACACACAGACATTTCCCCTTACTTTTGAGGGGGGGAAATGTGCGTCTTATAGAGCCAAAAATACGGTATATTAGGATGGATCAAAATCTTGAGTTTTGTGCAAACTTTTATTAATGCAACATACATACCAAATATTAGCACTGGTTGTTGGCTTTAAGTCCTTTCCACCATGCATGATTTTGTTAACTGAAATGCTTATTCGACATATTCAAATTAACCTTATTTTATTCCACCTTGTTTGTCATCTCTGTATAAGTATCTGCCCCAACAGATAAGTGCCTGCCTAATTTATATTTCACAAATATTCCAATCCCATTTGTAACCAGTTGCTTGCACTTATATAGACTGACCTACATTATGAGTGCAATAGAACCAACTGAAGCAAAGTTATTCTTGTAGCATGGAGTATGAGAAGGTTGAAGTTTTGGTATCTTTCACTGACTTGTCAGTTTTCTCCCTTGCGACAATGTGATATCAATAGCCTGTCCTTCTGAATACAAGTCCTGATATTAACTGTCAGCAGCACGGAATCCTCTGTAATGTATGTCAGAGATGTATAATCGAAAACTAAATCAGAATGTCAAACTGATGGAAATGTGCAGTGTAAATTCTATAAAGCAAAAACTCCCTTCTTTAGCCAGGAAACTGACATATTTTGTTTACTGACTCTTTTTAAGTGGCTTTTTTAAGCAGCTCTGCACTGGTGTTTTCATCCCACTCACCCCATACACTCTCAGCAGCTGTGGAACACCCTGGGATCCTACCCATGGCAAGAGGCAGGGGCAGGTGGGTGGAAGGATATGTGGAGAGCAGGTAGATGAACCCACAGCTGCTCTCATATTTGATTCAACATCCCATTGAAAGGGGTAGGAGGAATCATCCTGCTAGCAATTCAGAAACTTTATTTTTCTTAACCCATAACTTGGTTAGTCTGATTAATTTTAAAGAATTCATATCCCACCTTTTTGGCTGACAGTGGCTGACAATAATTGAGAATAAGAACCTAATAATGCGCAATAAGATGCTCTTAAAAGGCAAAGATGATATATATGCTCAGAGGAGGAAGAGGATGGAAATGTCATCTTCCCTTAAAGGGGAGGCAATTCAGGAAAATACTGCCGCTTGTGTTCTACCTAGTAACTTGGGCCAGATAACATGACAAGTTTTGGTTCTGGGAGGCAGGGCATTGCCTTACTCAAGCAGCTGGATGAATCTGCAGTTGTGGCTCTCCCTGATGGCAAATCATGGTTTGATGGAAAATGTCTGCTCTCCAGGCCTTAGGTGCTGTTTCAGCAACTTGAAGTCAACCAAGACTGTGCATGCACCCACTTTTCCTTTCCAACTGCTCTCGGAAGAAAAATAAAAATGAAAAGAAACTTTGGCTGAACCATTTTAAGGCTCTTGTCTGAGCAGCGTGCAAAGGAGTTTACCCCGACTGCCCCTGTAGTGGAGTGCGGTGCTCCAAATGGGTTATCTGTGCTGTGACAAGGAAGAGGAGCATTGGTGATGTCCAAGGCATACCAGCTATTGGAGCACTGTTCACTGGTAGCCGACAGAGCAGCGGTTGCTTTTGTCATAGACGTCTCTTTTGCTGACTCGTCTCACTTCCTTAAAAGGGATCAGAAAAAAGAAAGAATCAGGCACTCTTACAAGTTGACTCAGCTAGTGGGGCTGACAGCCAGGTGGCTTGTCTTCTTGTTGTTGTTAGTTGCGAAGTCGTGCCTGACCCATCGCGACCCCATGGACAACATTCCAGTGTGCCAGTGTGGTATAGTGGTTAAGAGCATGGGACTGGGACTCAGACGATCTGGCTTCCAGTCCCTGCTCAGCCATGGAGCCAACTGGGTGAGTTTGGGCCAGTCACAGACTCTCAGCCCAACCTACCTCACAGGGTTGTTGTTGTGGGGATAAGATGGAGGAGGAGAATGATGTAAGCTGCCTTGAGCCCTTTGTAGGAAAAAGGCAGGATATAAATCGAAAAATAAATAAATAAACAAACAAACAAACATTCCTCCAGGCCTTCCTGTCCTCCACCATCCCCCGGAGTCCGCTCAAGCTCACACCAACAGCTTCAGTGACTCCATCTAGCCACCTCATCCTCTGCCGGCCCCTTCTTTTGCCATCTATTGTTCCCAGCATTAGGCTCTTCTCCAGGGAGTCCTTCCTCCTCAGGCTTGTCTTCTAGTGCCCCTGTATTCTGGACACAACAGTCAACCTTGGTTTTACATTTGGAATGAAACGGTCTTATTAATCAATTCTTTATTTGGCCATTGACCAGCCAATAAATAAAACACAAAACTACATTTAGTTAAAAATAAGAAAATACAATACTAATAAAATTACAAGAATTAAGAAAATAAAAACATTCTGGTAGAACCTAACAATATTTGGGGTTAATTCTACCATGCACTGTACAAACTACCGAACAGTATTTGGGTGTAATCAAGGAGATAAAATTGGATTGATCAGATAAAAGTAACTTAAGATAAAAAGAATCAGAGAAACAGGACATTTAGAAAGGAGTGGAGCTTACAGTTCCTGGCGAGCACCCGTATAGAGAGGGCAGTAAAGAATAACATGCTCCTCCAGCGATTCAATTGTTTCTCCCCCACACGGACACAGTCTCTGTTCAAGGGGTAAACTGTCTTATCAAGGAGCTCCTTACACAAGGATTCCTGCCCTGAAATAGGTTGGAGCCCACATTCTATAACAGATCTGCTGGCTGCTTGCCACATGGGAAGCATGCTGGAGTAGCCCCAGAGCCTCTGCCTTGCCAAGTGCTGCCTTCCATTACAAACGCGGCATTCTTCTCAGCCCAGTGTTTCTGCACATCAACACGGTTTGGAGATATTGGAGTTGCATGAGCTGCTGTGTCTTGATCGTTTGGAAATTTGTGTTCTGTGTCACAAGCAAATGGCCACACATCTTCAGTGGCTGGCACTATGTAAACAGCAAGATATGGGAAGAGGGTATAAGCATCTGGCTAACCTTGTCCAATTTGCAAACTGGGAAGATTTCCAAGAGCAACACAAGTTAACATAATCAATGAAGGTCAAGGAATTGAAGCTGCTGCGTTTGCACACATGGTTTGTTGGCATAAAAATATGCAGACTCAAGTATAATAATAATATGCTGCAGAGAAGATGTGTCAAGATAATGAAGAGCAAGACTGAAAGTGCAAGTAAACAAGGAGTTTCCAAGAGCGTTGGACCGAAGATTTATAGTATGGACTAAATGACTAAGACCTTGGATTTTTTTTTTTTTTTTTGAAAATCATGTGATGTTGATGTGACAATAATGACAAGCCCTGTGATTGCATGAATTTTACAAGATATGGTAATGTTTTACCATGGCAACACTGTGAAATTATTGTTTTGAAAAGTAAGGAAAAGTATGAAATAGGCGAAAAATAGAAGTCCATATGCCATAAAGATGGCAACAAATATGTAACTTCTCCAGGAGTAAGTGGAGAAAATGATCAAGAGTACATGCTTCTGAAAATGCAAGAAAATAATCTTGCTCAGACTTGTGTAAAGAGGATAACAAGAGATTTGCATTTAAAGATTAGATAGATGTATGTATGGAAAGAGAAAGAGAGAGCTAAAGCATTTGCCTTATCCCCCTGATGCAAACATTGCAAGAGTGAATCCTTAACTAAGTCAGCCCTAGGGCAGGCCTACTTAATTAGTCCCCATTTACCACAAGGAGAGTGGGGAGGAACAATGGGAGATGGTTTAAGAGAGCTGCCCCCCCCCCCATCCTCTTGCCCTGGCTGCAGAGAGCCAGCAAAGCTTGGTACTGTTATGAATGTATATCTGGGCAAAGTTCAGTGCCCATTCTTACAGGGTGAAGATTCTGAAAATTGTCATTGGTCCATCTTCAAGATGAGCCTCAAAGTCTCGAGACCAGACAGGAGCTGCCACCAGAGGACTCTGGGACCACTACCACAATTTTCCCATGGTTAGTTGAAGAGTTACTTCCTCCAGGGTGAGATGTAGAAATGGAGGCAGCCTCAGAGCACCCTGAGCTGCAACAGAGTGTGAAGATACCACCCACAGGGCGGGATGCTGAAATGGCCAGCTCCACCAACATAATCTGCTGGCTCAGCTCCAAAGTTGGCACAAAACCCAATTGAATGACCAGAGGGATAGGTGCACCTGTGAACACTTTCACAGTGTTCCTTCTGGGTTGACACAGAGAAAGGTTTATAAGGGAAGCTTTTGGTTAGTGAACAGAAGATAGGGTTCAACTTTCATACTTGTTGTATGCCCAGAAGCTTGTACAACCATACACAAAATTATTGCTGAGCCCTGCATGGAAAACCTTCCTCTGTATAAGAGGCAGCAGAACAAACAGCTGCTGAATGTAGTGTGGAAGAAGGATGCTGTTTGCATGGTGTTTTGGAGCTCAACTAGCTATTGTTTTATTAGCTTCTAATGCTTAAGATTTGACTACGCCAAACCCTTTGTGTGGATCACAACAAATTGTGGCAAGTTCTTAATGAGATGGGAGTACCAGACCATCTTATTTATCTCTTGAGAAAACTATATGTGAGTCAAGAAGCGACAGTGGGAACTGGACATGGAACTACTGATTGGTTCAAAATTGGGAAAGCAGTATGGCAAGGCTGTATATTGTCGCCCTGCCTATTTAATTTATATGCAGAGCACATGCGAAAGTCCAGGCTAGATGAATCACCAGTTGGAATTAAGATTGCTGGAAGAAATATCAACAACTTCAGATATGTAGATGATATCATTATAATGGCAGAAAGTGAAGAGGAACTAAAGAACCTTGATGAGGGTGAAAGAGGAGAGCGCAAAAGTTGGCTTGAAACTCAACATTAAGAAAACTAAGATCATGGCTTCTGGTCCTAACACTTCCTGGCAAAAAATGGAGAAGAAATGGAGGTAGTGACAGATTTTATTTTCCTGGGCTCCAAGATCACCGAAGATGGTGACAGCAGCCAAGAAATGAAGACGCTTGCTCCTTGGGAGGAAAGGTATGGCAAACCTAGACAGCATACTAAAAAGGAATGATATCACTCTGCCAACAATAGTGTGTATAGTCAAGGCTATGGTTTTCCCAGTTGTATGGCTGTGAGAGTTGGACCATAAGGAAAACTGAGCACTGAAGAATTGAGACCTTTGAATTGTGGTGCTGGAGGAGACTCCTGCGAGTCCCTTGGACTGTAAAGAAATCAAATCAGACAGTCTTAAGGGAGATCAACCCTGACTGCTCTTTAGAAGGTCAGATACTGAAAATAAAACTCAAATACTTTGGCTATCTAATGAGAAGGAAGGACTCACTGGAGAAGACCCTGATGCTGGGAACGATTGAAGGCAAAAGGAGAAGAGGACGACAGAGGTTGAAGAGGCTAGATGGGGTCACTAGGGAGGTCAGTGTGGGCTTTGGTGGATACTGAGGGATGGTGGGCAGGAGAGCCTGGAGGAATGTAGTCCATGAGGTCATGAAGGGTCAGACACTATTTAGTGACTAAACAAAACAAAACAACAACAAAAAACCAAATGCTTCATATATTTTGTTTTCACATGCACTGTTCCTGTGTTTTATATTACAGAGGTCAGTTTTTAATAATTACATTATTTATTTCCTGTGAACAATCTAGAATTCTTTGGTGATACAGAATATGCATGCTGTAAAATAATAAATAACTATTGGGGAGTGGGATCCTTTTTTTTTTTTTAATTCTAACTCTGAAGAGTTGTTGGTGTGTGGATGCAAAGCCAAAAAGAGCCTACTCTGACAGTTCTGTTGGAAGGAATCAGAGAAAAAATGTACAAAATGCACTGTTTACTACTGTAAAGGGAATCTCAATCCAGTCAGTGGCTGGACCTGTGATGGTTAGATTATGTAGCTGGGACATTTGCTGGTATCTCATCTGCTCACTTTTCATGTGAAGCTTCTTACTTGCTATTTTTGCTCATGTACAGAGGTCGTAAGGGAAAGAATATCACTGCATTAAAAGGCACCAAGGCTTTCTTTTTCTTAGTGTTATCTGAACTGAGATGCCCCACAGAACAAGAATTCAATTAAAAACCACCGAACATATCTTTGAACTGGTGTTCAGTGAGTGAAGAAGCACAAACTATTTATATGTAGATGTGACAGCAGGTACCCAATTGAATGGCACTGATGCTAGACCTCTGTGCCATTGGGAACCTAACATTTCTATTTATAAAACTGTTTAATTTGCTGGTCTTACTTCTCACACCCTAAGGATCAAATATAAAATGTGTTATGTAAGGAAAGAAGACCACCATACAGCACAAAAGTGTTGAATTCACTGGGCTTAAGTGCACCCAATACTCTGTGTTGAATTATATATAAAGTTATTTTAGAAAGAGGTATCAGACCATTTCTTTCCACTTCTCTCTGCTATTTACGAGTACAGTGATGACACCGAGAGGTGAACCATTTGATTGCTATAGTTTATTTACCCTATAGCACAACATAAAGATAAAATAACTCAGAACTTTCTTCATATACCTCAAATACAGACTTCTCAAACATGAACTTATTCTACATTCATCTTGTTCACTTCCTAAGAGATCTTTCATTAGATTCCTTTATCCTACCCCTGCCATCTAAAGTGATTTAATTGGTGACCTGTAGGGACTTTTCTGTCATGGCCCCTTTTCTGTCAAGAGTGCTGTTTGTATCGAAGATACCTGGTGGCACCATATATATCGAAGATACCTGCTGACACCAAATAATACCTTACAGATGCTGGACAAAGATGTTTATCCATCTAGGAGTGTTAATTTATTCAGTTTTTATTGACTGAATTTGCTTTAGAATTCTTTGTGTCTTTGTCACATTTTTGTTGGGCTGAAAGATGTTTTAAAATGTATGTTCACTGTCCTGAGTGGCTGTAGCCTGAAGAACGGCACACAAAGGATCTATGTAAATGAAGTTACATTTTTTGAAGGAAAAGTCAATTCTCAGCTCATAATGGATTCCATGGTGCTTTTATCGCATGTGAAGACGAAGGCAAAAACAAAACAAAACAAAAACCCCTTGAATATGCACCAGAATGAGCTTTTGATCTTCTGCAAGATTGTTTTAAGTTGTATTGTAAACAATGTACTAACAGTCCTGGTCACTTTATATGTAATAGAATTGCAGGATGTGAACCATGGTGTGAAACAGTCATTTACAAATATACCCAAGATGAAGAATTACTCCTCCACTCAGTGTATAGTGTAGGGTTAAAGTTATAGAAAAAACTGAACTATGTGTAAATAGCAAAACCTTCCAGATTTCAGTGAAAATGGAATTATGTCCATCTAGTAATGTGGGAGAGCAACTGGTGCCTATATGTAACAAGGAAGCAGGGACAGTCATGGCTGCTTGCGGTATTGTCATGCAATGGGCCTACCATCAAAACCGCGCACTTATTTTTGTCAGATATTTTAAAGTATGCTACAAATAACTCAGTGAGATTCCAGTCTCAAGGCCAAGAAGAATGAAATTGCATCAGTAATACTGAATTCTCTTTATCCTTACTGTGAGGATTATGTGCCCACTATCCCAGAGGGCATGAATCAGAGCTGAATCCTCAAAAGAGGAATCCTCCAAAGAGGTTTAGAGGTTAGGATCTCCCCCTGGAGTCCTTTCACTCACATGATGTTATTATCAAGGGTGCTTTTCGGTTCCTCATAAGCAGAGGAACCAAAACTAATACTAAACCTAAGCATTGAAGGAAAATGAAAAATGTTCCTACAACCTGACTGAACAGAGAACAGTAGAATAATAACGGCTGGAGAGGAGGGAAATAAAGCCACACTCTCCATCTTTCTGGCCCTAGAATGTTGTGAAAAGTACAGGGAAAACATACTTTATTTTAGACTACACGTTTTAAGACGTGAAGTGGCTCATCTATTTTCTACAAGCAGACCTCACTAAATCAGGGCTAGAATTTTTGCTTCATGCTTATATATATGCTTCATGCTTATATACACCCCAGATTTATATAATCCCAGTAAAAAGCTTGGGTTGAAAGTGCTCTGTTAATTGTCTAGTACACTGTCATTACATATGTCAAACTGACAAGCAGGGTTGAGTGTTTTCAGAAAGTAATGGAATTCAAATGGGATTTATCATTACTTTTGGATGCTCATAATATTTTATGACAAGGTCAGCCACTTTGTACACTTCATGAATTGACTTTTCAAGATACGTTTTTAAAGAGGGCAGGTGGGGGGGAGAAAAGCAGAGGCAGTTCGCTTGACAGCCACATTAGGGACTCATCTGCACATGTCACACCAAGGTCCCCATTTCTCAGGTCTACTTGCAAATTTAAATTTATGTGACAACTTAGGATCAAATAGTAACTTTATAAGAGTTTTCTGACATTATCACCCTAAAAACACAGGAGAATTTTGAGAATGTATTTGTCGAACATACTCCCCTGCCCGCTCAATGAGCCTGAGACGTGACTGGTGGGAAATCAAATAATTTGTACAATGTGAGATGTATTTCCGAGCCTTCATTTGGGTTCTGCTGCCATATGAGGCAAGCCAGGTGGTGGCTACAAGGACTTTTTGGCATGCCTTCCAGAGAGAATATTGCTTGGCATTGATTCTATTATGGAAAAGCTAGTGTCGTTCGAGCAGGAGGCACTTGGCTTCAGGCTGTGCCATCAAGGACAGGTGGGACCTTTCCTTGGCCAGGGGGAACCTATCCACTCACCCTGCCTCCACCATTCAAGTGGCAATGCTGCTCACTGGACTTGAATGAAAGTCTTTTGGGGTCTTTCCTCATCAGCCCCTCCATGTTCCCAACACTTCACCACCAGGCACCAAATTGTCAAACAGGCAAATTCTAACAGGCTCACTTTATCCACATGGGAGGGATCATTCCAAAGAGCGCCATGATCTACTCAGCACTGTAAAATCTATGTGAAGGTCTTCATTGCTCTCTGTTACACCTACACATTATTTCTCCTCTCCAGTGCCTGCCCAGTATGTCACTGAGCCTAGCCATGTTCTGTCCTTATGCTGTTCTTTTCTGCTTGGGCTCCTCCCTCACCACAATGAATTGGCTGACTGATCCCAACTTCTCCTCTGCTCCACCACATCCTACAGCTAAGAACCCCTGAAATCTCCTCCAGTAGCCCAGATCACAGGAGCTGGCTCACTGATAATGCAATTGAAGCAAAGCTAGAAGCCCCTGCTAGGAGCAAACAGCTTCTACAAAGAGAATGGGGGGGGGGGAGGGAGAGGGAGAGGGAGAGGGAGAGGGAGAGGGAGAGAGAGAGAGAGAGAGAGAGAGAGTGCGAGCACATTCCTCAGGTCTTGCAGTAACGAACACTAAGCCAGTGTGCTGAACACTTTGAAGTGCTATATAAAGGCTAAACATTACTTTCAGCATTAGGTGAAGGTCTTTTTATTTGTCCAAGCCTTTTAGATGGTTTTGAACATTGTCAGTTTTAACACTGCCAGTGTCACTAATTCTCTGTAATCTTCTGCTGGTTTATTGCTTTAATGAGATGATTTTTTTAAAGTGGTTGGTTTTAATTGGTAGCTTGTCTAAAATCTCTCTTATTAAAGAAAGGGGCAGAACTGCTTGCAAACAAAACAAATAAACTTGTGGTTTCTCACATATGTTTTAGCAATTCTTTTTTACACCTCACATAAATTCTAAAAGTATATTACCATTGTTGTCTACCGTTTTGAGAGCAAATTCACAGAAGGCTTAGTTTAGATGCCCTGCTGAAGGAGGGAGCTGGAATCACTTTATGCATCATGACACCCAAGACAAAGGAAATGTTTTCAAGGGCACAATGGCAGATAAGGTACAACCAAATGGCCAGAAGATTCCACAACACACCACACAGGCTCGTATGAACAATAAGATCATACAACAATATGGAACACAAAGGGTATAATCCTTTCACTAGCTGACATTCACCCTTTCCAAAGATTGTGTCTTACTATCACTATGTATATTATAGCTATATGGTTCCATGTTAAGGGTCATGGATCATGTAGCTCTAATAGTTTGAGCTACATAAGGACCGAATTCTCCTAGAAAATGCAACCCATTCTGTTAAAGAGCTGCTGCAGAATGCATCAACCGCCAGTTCCAGCTAGGCTGGTACTGCTTTGTATGACTCATGATGGCACATGAGGAGGTCTTCCCTGACATGGATGTAACTGGAAATATTTAGGCCTGAACCTTTGTACACACATCAGTTCTTTAAGCTCAGTAAATCATGCAGTGCAAATGCAGGCATCTTGCTAGCTCTTGTCTGACATTCTGCATTCGTTGGCTAAGATCCTTGCATTTCTGGCTGCCCAATTTCTATAGCTAGACTAGGCAGTTCACTGTTGAGAAAGTTGCCTTTTCTTTTCTAATATTGCTTCTGACTGGTCTCAGAAAATCTCACAAGATCCTGACAATCTCTGTAGATACTGGGAAATTAGTTTCCCTTGAGCAAAATGTATAATTTGCAGACAGTTTTGTGCATATTAATTTCAAAAGTATTCCCACTGAGTTTAATGGGACCTAGTTCCAGAAGAGTACAAGACTGCAGACTTTGACTCAGGTTTTTCCTTTAGTGTAATGGGGGCTAGGGAAGCATAGCATTATCCCACCTCACCTATGCTTGGGCTGTATCTTGAACCTGGGACCTTTAGCCTGCAGTCTATCTGAGAAATAATCAAAGATTATCATTCAACCTGACAGTCACCCTAAAATATAACATTGTATCATCCAATGTAAAACCTAAGATGTATGCAATACATTCAAGCCATGTTTGGATCATATACCAAGGTGAGTTCAATGATGCATAGTGAATTCATGATTGTTTGTTGTTTCTTCCCAGAACAGGAGCTCTGTTCAGACATGCAATGCTTAACACATCACGAGAAAGCAGGGATGCACCCAATGGTCCTGCCACTTCTTTTTCATCCTTTTCATTGGTTCCATCATCATCCACATGTTAGAGGGAGAAGGTAATGGGAACCTTCTCTACCACCTCATCCCCTTAGCCCACTGGTTCTACGGGAGTCTCACTGTTTAGGGCAGGCTTCCTCCTGCGGATCTCCACCTTGTAACCCATGGAGGATGGTGACATAATGGAGAGTTCGGGGCAGCATCAGGGAGTGTATCTCTGATATTCTCATGCAGTAGCAACTGTTTGAGGGAATAATGCTTGCACAGGGCGAGGGATACCTGTAAATCTCCATTCCAAATTCCTGGGTGCGGTAGGGAAGTGATTTTTACTGGAGAGGTAAATCAATCACCAATGACGTGTTTACACTGCAGGCCTGCATTATAGATACACTATTCTTTCAACACTCCTTGTCAGAATTTGCACTGTTACATAAAGTATGTTGTTCATTGTAGTTCCTCTGCAGTATAAGCTTATTCATCTACATGCCCTTTTCCTAAACACCTGATGATCTGGATGCTTTGGACATTCCCCATGGGCTATAAATATAAAGGCTGCTATATTATCCATAGCCAAAATGATGTACCAGACAGAAATGTTTAATGGTTTCAGACTAGCTAGAGGGATTAAGCTACAATAAAATTGGCTTTAGGGCAAACATCTTCATTGATTTCAGTGAAAAAGGGATTAGGTACTTATTTGTGATCAATGGTCTTCCTAAAAGTAGTGACATGACAATGACTCAGGGAGTATTACCCATTATGGTGTATAGATTGATCTGACTTCCACATGCCACTATTTCCCTTGATTCCAGTGAGAGTGGAATACCTGAAACTTGGAATGTTATTTGGAGATTTTTGTTGACTTTGAACATAATGAAGCACAGTGGAGATCCTCATTCCATAACCCCTTATCCAATGTTTTAAAGTGGGGGCATAAACATTTCTGAAAAGTGCTTGGAAACTGCAGCTGGCCCAGAATGACATGCTGAGACTGTTGGCTGTGACCAGTTATAGGCAGAGGAGGCTCCAAGGTCAGCAGGGTGGTTTTCCACCCAGGGTGCTGAGTTTTAGAATAGACTTTAAAAGAACTGAACTCTAGCCTCAAAGAGGTCCAGCACCATGGACAACTCATTCAGAGTTCAGACTAAATGCAGAGTAGACAAACAACCACACTACCACCAGCCTCCCAAGTTACAGGGAGCACATGATACCCTCTTACAACAGTTTTGATGTCTACTGGATGGGTTTCAATCTACTGGATAGGGGCCTGTAAAGCCCTATATTACTTGGGATCAAGCCATCTGAAAGCCTGCATTCTTCCATACAAGTCTGCCTGGATTTTAAGATCATCCAGAAAGGCCCTTCTCTTATTCCCACCACATTTGGGTGATGATGGGAAGCTTAGAGATATATGCAGTTTTTCCATTTTCATGGGAGTCCTGCACTGCTAACCCCTGCAATTGTGGAGAAACAACTATGCATCATCCAACTTACATACAAACTTGAATTAACGTCAAATTTCTGTTTTTGCAAGAATGGAACTTGTTCATAACCCAGAAACTGCCTGTATATAAGCCACAGTGTTAATGAAGGGGATTTTAATTGGTTAGACAGTGTATTTCTTTTATTATTGTGCTTTTAACTTATTGTGCTTATGATTGATTTAATCAAGTTTTTCTTTTAATCATAGTATTATTTTAGCACTATGTTTTGGTGGAAAGCGAGGATATAAATCAAACAAATAAGTACACAAATAATGTATATCTCATTCCATTCCCTCTGCTCCACACTGCCAGCATCTCACAATCCTGAAAGAAACTTAACAGGGTCCTTCTTCATTTAGTTTTGGGCATTCTTATGCCTTTGTCCCCTGGATCCACCCAAAGAGCACATAATGACATGCTAAATATTTATCCCAACATCATCCACAGGGAGATACAGAATTATGGAAAGTAAACCATACCCAAATGTTTTATGAACCAATAATATTCATGTTTCCTATTTATGCTGAAGAAATTGAATTTATACGACCCACTAATATGGAGAAGGTGCATGGTGGGATATGAGCACAAATGATATTCATCCCATGCAGCAATGACCACCTGGGAGAAACCTGAACCTCAGCTGCCAGAAATGGATAATGTCTCCTTACTTCTGGGAAAAAAGTGCTCAGGCAACCCAAAGCCACAGTTTTAATATGGCATCCATGATACTATACTACTCACACCTCCTACTTTGAGAGCAAGTCCCAGTAGGTCCACATAGGGTCGCTGAAGTTCATCCAATATGGGGATTTTGTTTTGGCACTGATGTGATATTGAACCTGTATGTGTAACTCTGGCATTTTATGTCTGGTAGTAAACAAAAGAAATTGCATCCTATAGACCCTATTAGGTATTTCAGTGGCATTTGATATTACAAATCATATAGTGTTAGTACCATGACTGCACAATATGAAAGGGATATATAGGGCATAAGCCTCTCCTTAGGACCATGGCTATGGAGAAAGGATCAGTCCTGTATTTGATTGTTACCACGCAGAGAGCTGGGATGAAGTGTCATGCATGGACTAAAAAAACCCACCTCTCCTCCTCATTCTTACTCTGTTATGCAGTCTCAATTTTTTTGCACTTTCACGTGAAAGAAACAAACTGGCATCTTGTAAGCTGACTGAAGTTTAGTCAATATAAGACCAAGGCGGTGTTCATGGTTTAGTCATCTAGAACAAGAGTAGGCAAGACACTGGAGAAACTCTCCTGGGCAGAAATAGCTGACATGTAAGCTACCCAGAGGCATTCATGACAAATTAAGATGGCAGCTGCTAGAGAGCCCTTTGTCACTTTGAAGCAATTGCAGCTTCCAGGAAGAATCCATGAAAAAATCTCTAAAATAATGATAGAAAGGGTTGGTTGTCTCCATGGGCGTGAAGGAAAGCATCTGGGACACACTGAGGTTCGATCTAGAGGAGCTGTAGCTTCTGAACACTGATGTTTTTCAGACTCATTTGGCCAGTGGAGTGTCAGACTGGAGGAATGGTCATCTGCTGAGAGTCAATGTGGTGTCATTTTTAGAAAATCACACTAAGACAAGAAGATCCTGTTTCATATCCCCAGTGAGCCAGAAAGTTCACCAGGTGACTGGTCACTACCTCCCAGGCCTTTCCTGTGATTAAAAAGGCCAGACAAAAAGGAGAATCATGACCTAACCCCAACATGGTTCCCTCCATAAGCGATGGTCTAGAACGCCTATTATCCACAGCCAGCATGACCAGATTGCCCAAATATGAAACAAAGTCCTGTTCCTTTTTCTAGGATTGTGGCTTTTATTAATGATTCAGGAATAACTTTAGGAAGCTAATATCTACTGGAGTCATTGCTTCATTGAGTTCAGTACTGACTACCCTGACTGGATGTGCTTCCCAGGGTTTCAGGCATGACTCTTTCTTAGCTGTATCTTCAGATCCCAGGGATTGAACCTGGCACTTGCTGTATGCACACTGCCAATGAGTTTAGCTCTCCTAATTTATTTGCAAAAAAGTAACTCCAAACTTTTACTGTTAGCATTGAATAAAGAGCACATCATCAAACATATCAGAAGTTACCGTTTGCTTTTATAAAAAACCTAAAAGCAAAGTGGGTAATAACACTAAAATCAGTTTCAGCAAATAAATGTTTGGTGGATTTCTGCCATCACTTGGCAGTGCTCAGTTGCAGTGTAACTAACCGGAGAATTTATTGTGGTGGCGCTTGAAAGCATCAATGGACTGAATGATACTTTCTGCTTACCTTGATGTTAAGCCTCTATTTTTAGAAGCTTATATGGCAGGAATAATATTTAAAGGATCTGTTTTACTAGAAATCCAGACTGAGTCAGTGACTTATTTTCTCTATGGGACCTTTCTTTATATATTCCATGATGACCAGCAGACCTTTCCCTTACATGACAGGGGAGAAATCTCAGGAAACAAGTGGCCAGCTTGCACATATGATCCTGTCCAAAACTGCTTTCTAGTTACTTTTATTATTTTTTCTTTTGCACGTTATGAGGAGCTACTAGACCAGTGGTGGCAAACCTATGGCACGCATGCCACAGTGGACACGCGGAGCCCTTTCTGTCGGCACACGAGCCAAGTTGCCCCAGCATCACCCCAGCAACTGAGCATCAGGTAACACTGCACACAGGGGCCATGAGCATGCTTGGAAAGCAGTAGTGGCGCCAGACAATGATGTCATGAGCCACGACTCATTATCTGCGACTCATCTGAGCGTTCGCATGGCTGGTCAGTGCGCTGCCAAGGAGATTATATATATATACTTGGACTGGCAGTGAGTTGTTTTTTCTAAACTAAAACCTCAGTTTTCAGGTGTTATTGCAGTGCTAGCATTTTGCAATAAATTAGTGGGTTTTGGGTTACAGTTTGGGCACTCAGTCTCTAGAAGGTTCACCATCACTGGGTTAGGGTTAGAAAAACGAGGTGTCCTGGTACGATTTTGATGGTTGGAATGTGTTTAGAATGGACAGAAATGAGCTGTGCAGAAAAAGCTACTCAAGGAAGGCTTTTTCAAAATTGCATTATTTTCAATTGAACTTTAGCCCTATATTAGGGTTAGGGGAGTGCACCAGGGTAGGGCTAGGGTTAGAAAAATGAGGTGTCCTGGCATGATTTTGATGGTTGGAATGTGCTTAGGGTGGGCAGAAATGATGAGCTGTGCAGAAAAAGCTACTCAAGGAAGGCTTTTTAAAAATTGCCCTATTTTCAATGGAACTGTAGCCCTCTATTAGGGTTAGGGCGGTGCTGGTGAACTTATGCCACGCGTGCCACAGTGAGCACGCAGAGCCCTCTCTGTCGGCACACCAGCCAAGTCAGCCCAGCATCACCCCAGCGGCCGAGCATCAGATAACAGCGCACAGAGGGGCCATGCACACACTTGGAAAGGAGTAGCGGCACCAGGCGATGCCATCACGTGCTGCAACTCATTAGGTGCAACTTGTCTGAGCTATCACATGGCCAGTCAGTGTGCTGCCAAGGATACATACATACATACATATATATTTGCTTGAACTGACTGTGAGTTGTTTTTTCTTAACTAAAACTTCGGTTTTCAGGTTTTATTGCAGTGTTGGCACTTTGCAATAAATAAGTGGGTTCTTGGTTGCACTTTGGGCACTCGGTCTCCAAAAGGTTTGTCATCACTGTACCAGACAAAAACATGAAACCTCCAATTCACTATGCAAGCTTCCCACATGGTAAGCTAACAGAGCAGCAGCTGGGAACACTAAAGGATCCTCATGTTGGGTCTTCTCCTCCCATCTAGTGTGTGCCTTGAGCTCTTCTGAACAGGAAAGTCTGTAAAGTCTAATTTCCTGTTGGGAGTAGGTCTTTGCTTGACTAGCAAAGTCCTGTTGACTCTACTGTGCAGCTATATAAATTATATCCATGTATGAGTGGGCCATCACAGATATAACACCAGAGTTGCACTATTCACATCTCATTCCTTTGGATGCTATGCTTTGGCTACTTCATTTCCTCCTGAATCTTATGGTGCATAGACGTCTGTATTTATTGGAAAATTTGTACCTCGGGGATAAGGAAATGTGGTGAGATGATTTATGCATGCATGCATTCGGATGTTGAAATCCAACCAAACGTATGCAGAAAGTATTTTAGGATTTCCACTCCAGTTATCAGCTTTAAACAGATTTCTTCAGACACACCTTCTTCTAACCCAGATCAAAAGGAGTCAGGATGATGTGTTCTGAACAACTGGGCAACTGGCAGGTGAGGGAACGCTCTTAAGGGAATGTGCTGACAGTGAGCCAGATCCAGCAGAATTACAGCAGCAGACCAGTGTAGGACTAATTGATGTGTGGAAGAGAGATGATGGGGTTGCGGGGGAGTTTTTAGGAAATATATTTGTAACTTCTTCCCATTGTGTTCATTAATACAAACATGTTGCTACTGGTGTTTTTGTTGTGCCCAAAAATTCAGTGGTAAGAACTTACAAAAAGCCAGGCCAGATCAGAGCAAGAGTCCACCTAGTCCAGCATTCTGTTCACACACTAGGCAACCAGTTGCCTGTGGAATCCTACAAATGCACCTCTGGATTGTGTTAATCTGTGTTTACTGCCTCTGATACTGGCAGTTGCATATAGCGATCAGGACCTGTAGCTATTGATACAGAGAAAATCAAAGGCAAGATATTCAGGGTGCTGCATACTCTAAGCAGGATTCCATTGCAGGCAAACACTGCTTTGGGCCAGACCCGTACACATCCATGCATATATAACCCAGACTCATTCACACTCCCCATGCTCTTATGCATCTGTTCAATCATATCCCTCACACTCATCCATTCATACAACCTATATCCATTAATTCTCTCATTCATTTTCCCTCTCACACATATATCACCTTGGATGACCTTGGAAAGCTTGGATCTCTCTTCCATAAATCTTTCCTCTTCTTGCCTCAGCAGGGCTTCAAGGACTGTGCCAGGGGAGATTGGAGGTCTGCATGCTGCATGGGGGGATGTAGGAGGAATCCACACAGTTTGTAGTCTTGTTCAGTTACCAAATTCACATAAAATGGAACACAAGTCAAGGTCAATAGCCTTACTTCCCCAGCCTTTGTGATAAACTTTCACCAACAACCAAAGGATGCAAATACTATAGAAAGGTGTCCAAAACAACACATAGATTTCAGACAAATTCACTAAAGAATACTTATCCTGAGAAAGTATCCTGCAAAAATGTGTAACCTTTGAAAAATGCATGCAAAATACATGCATCTTAATAATTGTGCATAAAATGTTGACATTTTTGTTTCAACTTTACAAAATAAATTGCACACTGATGCAGAAAATGGACAGAATAAATTTAAGTTTGTAGAAATGATAAAATGAGCTAAATTGAACCTGATTGATTTGTCTGTACTTAGCTGTGAATGCACTTTTGCTGTACATGTTCATCTGCCTGTTTTCCTGTGAATAAATTCTACAAGGGTATGATGGAAACACAGGTGTCCCATGTTGTGGTTTGAACACTAGGATAACCTGTGCAAACAACAGAGATCATAACATTTTTCTCTGAATACTGGCTAATGAAAATAGATGGTCTACAAAATGGTAGGATTTGTCTTTATTTAAATATAATGTTTGCAGCTCTCTGCTGCTATGGTTTGGATAGTTTGTCAATGTTTGTCTGGAAAACTGCACTATTTAATATTGACAGTCTCACTCTTATAGAAAATATCCCTGATTTATGTAAATTAAAAACTGGTAGAAGATAAGCCTTTTTTCTAGCTGAAGTAAGCTGGAGCGCTGCATAGAATTTGATCTTCCCTGAGTGCAAGGCTATCCTTCTGAATCTAAGTCCTCCCTGTAAAGTCCACTTCTAGAATTACATGCTGTTCTGCCTCATGAAGGCATGCAATAAATCTAATATAAATGCCACGCTCGCTCTCTTTACAGAATTTTACCATTCTATAAGCTATGATGATAACACTGTCATGGCCAAGTGGCTGAGTCAAAGCACATGAGCCCAAATGGGCTTATAGCCTCACTTGTAGATCAGTAGCATCCTTGGCTTGGCATGGAGAGCACAACTATCAGGCGATCTATTTATTAGCACCCTGTGGAAAAATTTTCCTGGATATTTTCCAACCTTTCCCATTCAATTTAGAAACTCAAAGGAAGAGAAATGCTGGTGAAGGGTTCTTGTATTTATCTTACTCGTGAGGTGCGGAAGGTCGAATGTACTGTCCTTTCCTGGCAATCAAGGCTAAAAGCTGTAGCCTTCTTGGCTTCCATGGGGCTTTCTCAGATAAGCAAGCTCAGGCAGCATAGGAAACTGCAGGGTGCTGGAGAGATGTGTAGGAGAAAAGTACACAAACAGTACGCTAGCTGATCTCACCATGATTACTTATGGTCGAAAACACCAGCCAATGAGAATATGCAGAAGATGGCCATCTTTCATGAGGACTGGGGGGATTTCAGGAAATTAGAGCTCAGAATTTTTTCCTTTTCCCTGAAGCTGGGTCAACAATTCCTCTATCACACATGCATACATACACACACTTCTCTTTGACAGGACCTGTGGGGAAGGAGTGGTATTATCATCATCTGCATAAAAGATAAGATATACTGCTATTGCTCCTCAGTAATTTAGAGCTAGGAAGAGCCTGGGAAAAGTGCTGAACTTTGAAGAATGACAACTAAACCTGTGCCAACATTTATAAGATGATATTTTTCTCAGAAAGTCCTGAAATTGTTCTTTGTTCTTTTCTTACCCTCCCTATTTGGGGAGGGGTGCAATTCCCCCCCCCCCATTTTTTCCAAACCATTCTTTTTCATGGTGGCAGTAGCCCCCCACCCCCATCCCCTGGAATCATGCTAGGTGTGGGGCGTTAAGGAGGATGTGAAACCATCAGCCCAGTTGATGCTTGTTTCCATTTGCAGTGGCAGTGCAAAAATAATAAAATAAAATATGCATGGAGAAGGAAGGAAGGAAGGAAGGAAGGAAGGAAGGAAGGAAGGAAGGAAGGAAGGGGCTGTGCTGCAGCCCTTGCCAGTTGTACACCCTATTTGTGAGAACTTGTTGCAGAATGTTTCCTACTCCTCCAGAAATTTGGTGAAATTTTCTCTCCTGCAGCAATTTCTCTGCTTACAAATAAGTTGGAGAATTTAGAAGGGCTATTTGCATGCAGTTCTACTATTTACTATTGGCCATAGTAATGTCCATATTGGAATACTATATTCCAATATGAAATGCTTATATGGTAACTTTTAATAGATGCAGACTCTTGCCACAGTGATGCATTCAAGAAGGGCATATGAGCTTAGCTTCATGAGCTACTATGAACTCCATGTGCTTGGAAAGATATGATCGCTAGTCCTTCAGCCTGGCCCACTATACTTGCCTTGCTCCTGTCTGGTCCACAGAGCGACATCTTCTGTGTCCTTCACTGAAGGCCAAGGCCCAACCAAAGCTTCCACACCTGAGCTCAGGGTCACAGCTCTAGGGCTGCTTTTAGTTCAGGCCACGCGTTACTCTGGCCAGGTTCCAACACCATTTCAGTCAGCATCAGAGGCAAACAGTATGTTCTAGGGTAGGTACAGATCTGGTCCAAAAGCACAAACCAAGAACTGAAAAGGGTAGAGATGGGAAACATTAAAAATGTTTTAATAAATAAATAAATAAAATAAAAAGGTAGTTTGATAGTTGAATCCTGGGCAGATCAGAGAGGACAAAGGCATATGGAACAGATGGGCAGAAGACAGCTGAAGCAAAAAACAGCCCTGTGAGGCTCCTCAAGCAAGAAGCCAATGAGGCTGATGAGACAAGCCAATCTCTTATATAATGCGACCCATGCCTGTATTGGCCTCTGAAGCCATCTGGTTCTTCTGACAGCTGCAGTCCTGTTTCGTACCACAGTAGTGCTGTGATGTAGCAAGGTTCAAGCTAGCCTTTTTGCTCCATTTGTAAGGTTGCCTAGAAGCCCTGGAGCTAAGGCGGTTAGGACTATTGTCAGATTTCCTGGGTTTATCTTCCTGTGATTTACAGTCTTTGGCCCAGCTGGCAGAGCTATGGAAGTCCCCAGAAAGAAAGTATTGGGATAAGCATCGTAATGGCCACTATGGCCAGCACTTCCTGTACACTTTCATGATACTACTGGAATTCCTCTGCCAACCCTACTTTCTAAGTTGCACAAAGTCCTTAACAGCGTAAAACACAGCATATAGAATTAACTTTCCCTTATGCTGGGTATCATGCTAGTAATGCTGCCTTTTAGGACAAAGTCCTCTCAGCATGGCTTACATAAAGCTAGATGTAAAACCAACAATCCCATTCCAATAAAAAATACGATTGTTTAAAACAGCAGTTGAAAACAATTCACAAGCCAGCAGCATACTCCTATACAATTAAGTTAAACAATTAGAAACAATTTAAAAGCAGCAGCACTATAAATTGCTACATGATTAAAAATTCAGCCCAGTATCTCAGTCAAAATCAACCTGAAATAAATGGGTTGTCAAGGCCCATTAAAAGTCTGAACTGATGGGACCAGGTGTAGACCCCTTGGTCTATAATTCCACAGATATTTGACCACTACAGAAAAGGCCGTGCCTCTCATGCATGCCAATCTGATTGGTCTTAAATGTATGGTCATGATCAGGTCCTCCAAAGTTTGCTCAAGGCCATACAGGTTTATACAAATGCAGGAAGTCCTTCAAATAACCAGACTCCAAGCTAATTAAAAGATCAAAGTCACAAACCTAGCATTTTAAATTGGGCAAAGAAGCACACAGACACCCATCGGCATCCCACAACAAACATTTTCTTGACCAGCTGAAGCTTCCAAAGATCTTTCAAGAGTTCTTCAAGTCCCTTGGGATGGCATACATTGGGTTCTTCCACTGTTCTCATAGGAATCCTATTATTTGGTAGAACAAAAATAGTTTACTGAAGATTCTTGATGAACGTCATGACTTAGTGGGGATTTGAATGCAAAGTCCTTTGGTCCAAGTCCAGCATGCCATTCAATAGCATGCCATTCATTGACTGCAGTTCCAGCATGCCATTCATTGACTGCAGTTCATCTTAACTCAGATACTTTGTCATAATAAATGAGTGGATGGGTTGCTTCAAGAACTATGTTCAAGGAGGTTTGTTGGGAGATACATGTGCTGTAGAGATTAATTAGGAGCTGACAGATAGATGCTTGCCATTTTCAGTTTTAATTGTAGTTTGGTTTTGATGAAGTTATAGTTTCAAAAGTTACTGTATAACCATCCGAAAGTGATTTCTATATTTGAATGTGGTTATTTCCCTCTGACTCCTCAACACTGTCCTCTTTTTGATTACACAAAATTTTGCAGAGTTTTCCCAAGACAGCAAATTACTGGTGCACAAAATTTCATTGCTTCCTTGGTGTTCCTTTTCTTGTAAATATTGCTGATGCTCTTCCAGAGAATTCATGACTTCTGCTTCCTACTTCTAGCAATCTCTGGTGATTTTGATTTGATATATGAAGCCACATACAATCTCTGTCAAAATAAAAGACATCCTATTCACATCCCCTCTCTCTCTTTCTCATGACAAACCTTAATTTTTCCATTTGGTAAAAACTGTCAGCACTTGCCATTTACCCAGTGCCAAAGTTTTATTAATCCATGGGAGGAAAGCTTCAAATAGTCCACAAGAGAAAAGAAATCTCTGCCTATTGTTTAGGCAGAAACAATGCCACAAGCAGTTAGATCTTTGTACTCAGAGGAACAGCTGATCTGACTTCACTGAGGCCGATCTCAGTGGTGAATATTCAACTTTTTGACAGATTCAGGAATGAAAATGGCAGCTCCACTGATGGTTTCTCCATCTAGGTCAGCTAAATATTACTCTGTGTTGATGCCTGCAACTGACAACAATTTATTTTTAGACTATTATGCACATTAATCATCATGGAAAACAAGCATAATTGTTTAGGTCCGTTTTCAATAATCCTGTTACAGTCAATTTATCATTTATATAGCATTCTTGATCTGTAAAATGCTGTATAATGTTGTTTATGCTCATTTTGCTATGAGTGATATAGATCACTATTCTTTCCATGTTAAACAGTTAAGCAAGGTTTATTGATCACATTAACTCCTACTATTCTTCCAAATTGTTCAGGCTATCACACAGGGTTCATGGGTGTCGTGAGCAGGCCTCTCTCTGCTTTACCCTCTCCAGCAGACTTAGACAAAACCGTAGAAGGACAGTCCTTTACTTGAGCTCCTGAGCATACAAACAGCATAAATCAAGGCAATAATTTTTTTGAGATGTAGCAGTAGCATCTACATAAATGAAGAACTGAATCCAAACTAGCATCCTCTCCTTTCTTCCTTTTCAGAAAGATCCTGACTCTGCCCTTCTGCTTGAGGACTAGAAGGCAGGAACAACAGAGACTTTGTAACTGGTTTGCTCATTGCTTGACCAAGTCCAGGAGCTCCTCCTCAATCTGCTTCTCACACTGTTCTGAAATGTCTCCCTGTTTGTCCAAGGTGGGGTGATTCTGATGTTCTGCCAAAGTATCTTCCCTTTGTAACCTTGAAACTGTGAAGTCATCTGCCCCCTCCCGCCTCCTACTCTGAATCTGAAAAATCCCTCTGGGCAGCCTGTAACTTGAGAGAGCTGGTGGGGTCCCTCTCTACACTGAGGCTAATCTGAAGGTCCAACCCAGCCCAGCCCCTCCATGTTTGGCTTGATAATAGGAAGCTGAATATTGGGAAAGGAAAGGGGATGCTTAGGACAGCTAAGTGTTACAGAGGCAAGCTGCTGCACTTGGTATCCTCGTCTGTTAAGAACAGCACTGAGAATAACACAATGTAATGATGTAATGTAATTCCCAGTGGCTGCAGGGGGCAAAAACAGCTGCTCCCATGGGAAACCTGTAGTGGACGAACCCATACCCATGCAGTGTTAGCACACCAATTATGTTTCCACCTAGTCCACTCATAACAGGCATGCTAATGACCTCTTCTGGAGGGCTGCTCTTACAAAAAGTAAAAATTGGTTCGATGGCTCAGAACACCCTATATCAGCTTAGGCTAAGCTTAGGCTGATATACCAGCTTTGCTGCTACCTGGTCTGTTGTTCACACACTGGTAACATCCTGTTTGCATTATGGGAGGACCTTTGAAAATGGTCCAGAAAGGCAGTTCAAATTAGGACAGGTAGGCTGTTCACAGTGATTGGCTAATGTGATCATATAATGCTGGTATTTCTACATCTGCACAGGGTCCAGCCCAGTTCTGGTCCAATGTAAAGCACTGGTTTATCCATTGAAGCCCTAAATGGCTTGGTCCAAGTTACCTGAAGGTGTCCTCCCATACTTAGCTACCCAGATATCACAATAATAATCTGGGCTCCTTGCCGGCTAAAAGAAGTGAGGTGTCGGCCTACAAGAGAGAGGGCCCTTTCAGTGGTGGCATCCCATTTATGTACAGACTCAATTGTCATCTTTTTATTTCTCATGCATTTTCAGTTTTTTAAAAGTAATTTTAATACTTTAATACTTTTAATGCTGCTGGTTTTATGACTGGTGGAATGGTTTTATTCTTCACTTTGGGTTTATTATTGTATTGTTCACTGCAAGTTTTATTTTGGGTTTATTGGGTTTTGATGTTGGTGTTTTAAGTTTTTAATATTGTGCAAAGAACTCTGGCTAATGGGTAGTTTAAGCTTTCAGTAAAAAAAATGGAGTTAAATAAACACTGTATGCATGTGGACTGATATTTTCCGAAAATGCTTTGTAAACGTGATGCTAAAAGACATGATGTTGTACTCTTTGTCTGCCCAGTAATGCCACATTTGAATCAAGCCTCTGTGATTAGCTAATTCTGTTCTGTACATTTCCTTCTTTCTTTCTTATGGGGCTTGATGCTGGCAAATGGGCAAAGGGCCAATCACAGGTTCTGTTAATTCCTACTATGCCTGTAAAATGAATCTATTACAAAATGAGGACTTACTTACTTACTTACTTACTTATTTAAAACATTTTATGCTGCCCCCATCGCAACGAAGCCTTGGGGCAGCTCACAACAGAAACAAAATACAAATAAATAACAATATAACAATAAAAAAATTATTTAAAAACCCCCGGTGCATCTCTGCTAAAAATTTTAAATCCTATTAATACAAATAATTTAACAATTAAAATAAGTTTTAAATAAAAAGGTCTTAGCCTGCCGCCAAAAAACAAATAACGATGGTGCCAGGCGGACCTCTCAGGGGAGCGCATTCCATAGATGGGGCGCCACCACAGAGAAAGCCCTCCTCCGGGTACTCACCCTCCTAATATCATTCACAGAGGGTTCCCGGAGAAGGGCATCTGTTGCTGATCTCAAGGAGCGGGAGGGCATATATGGATGCAAGCGTTCCTTTAGATATCCAGGTCCCAAGCCATTTAGGGCTTTATAGGTCATAACCAACACCTTGAATTGGGCCCGGACTTCAGTGGGGAGCCAGTGAAGCTGACAGAGAACTGGGGTTATATGAGAACAATGCCCAGTCCCCACCAGCAACCTGGCAGCTCTGTTTTGCACCAATTGAAGTATCCGGACTGTCTTCAAGGGTAGCCCCACGTAGAGCGCGTTACAGAAATCTAATCGGGAAGTCACCAACGCGTGTGTCACTGTCACCAGGCAGTCATTCTCCAGGAAGGGACACAGCTGATGTATCAGCCAAAGCTGAAGGAAGGCGCTCCTTGCCACCGCCGTCACCTGAGCTTCTAGAGACAGCTCAGGTCGAGGAGCACTCCTAAGCTGTGAACCTGTCCCTCAGAGGGGGTGCAACCCCATTTAGGACAAGGCCCAAGTCCCCCATCCCGAAGCCCGAGCCACCCACCAACAGAACCTCCGTTTTGTCTGGATTGAGCTTCAGTTTATTGGCCCTCATCCAGCCCATTACCTCAGCCAGGCACCGGTTCAGCACAGCCACTGCCTCACCTGGATTGGTCGAAAACGAGAGGTAGAGCTGGGTATCATCAGCGTACTGATGATTCCACAGCCCACACCTCCTGATGACCTCTCCCAGCGGTTTCATGTAGATGTTATAGCAAAGGGGACAAAATGGACCCCTGCAGTATTCCATGGCTTAGCTGCCATGGCGCAGAGCCATAGTCCCCCAGCACCACCTTCTGAAATTGGCTGTTGAGATAGAAGCGGAACCACTGCCACGTGGTGCCTCCAACTCCCAATCCCGCTAGCCTATTCAGAAGGATACCATGGTCGATGGTATTGAAAGCCGCTGAGAGGTCCAGGAGAACTAACAGGGACGCACTCCCCCTGTCTTTCTCCCTGCACAGGTCATCGTACAGGGCGACCAAGGCAGATTCAGTGCCGTACCCGGGTCTGAAGCCGGACTGAAATGGGTCCAGATAATCAGTTTCATCCAAGAGTGCTTGGAGTTGTCCCACCACCACCCGCTCTAGCACCTTGCCCAGGAACGGGATGTTGGCCACCAGTCTATAATTGGCGGCCACCTCTGGATCCAGGGATGCCTTCTTTAGGACTGGCCAGACTACCGCCTCCTTTAAAGGGGCAGATACCCGGCTGTCTCTTAAAGAGGCATTGACCACCTCCAGGATCCAGGTCCCAATCCCGTCCTTGGCTTTCTTAAGTAGCCAGGATGGGCATGGGTCTAGTAAGCAGGTGGTAGGCGTACTTGTCCAAGCACCTTGTCCACATCATCAGGCTGCAACAACTGTAATTCATCCATTAATTGTGGACTAGATGGCGTTGATGGCATCTCCCCAGTAGAATCTGGTTCAATAGTAGAGTCAAGCTCGTGGCGAATCTGAGTGATTTTCTCCCTGAAATGCTTGGCAAAGTCGTCACAGCGGGCCTTTGAGGGTGGCACAAGATCCTTCTTTGGGCCCAGATGTACCAGCCCCTGCAACACCCAAAAGAGCTCCGCCGGATGGCATTGTAAGGAGGCAATGGAAGCGGAGAAGAATTTCTTCTTCACCATCCTCACCACCACAGCATAGGCCCGATAGTGGGCTCTTAAGTGTGTTCAATCAGAATCACCCCATGATCTCCTCTAGACGTCTCCCAACCTGCTTCATCGCCCGTAATTCAGTTGGTCTGCCAGGTGGGAGAGGAGTGATCGTGTCAATAGCCCTGGTCATCTCCTCATTCCACAGGTCATCTCCTCATTCCACAGTTCAACCAGGGCATCGACAGGATCACCAGCTTTGTCAACCAGAAAATCCCCCAGAGCTTCCAGGAATCCATCAGGATCCATCCAGCTCTGGGGGCAGACCAATACAATCGGGTCTGCACCCTTACAGAGGGAAAGGCCGCTCTAGAGCTCAAACCTTATGAGGAAGTAAAAGGACTTAAATCCAAAGCAGGTCTCATCTTTCTGCTACCCGCTTCCCTCTTCCCGATACTGGGATGATTCCTGTACACATTTCTTTGAATAGCCCAAAAGTAAGAATGTTTCATTTTTATTTGATAATGGTGGACTACAGAGATAAAGATCAATGTCTCAGATCTAAAATTAATTAGGAATATACAGTGGTAACCTTTTATCCAGAAGCAAAAGAGCACAAGAGAAAAATGTTAATGCAAAGGGCAACTCAATCTAAACATTCATAGCTGTAATTAGCTGACCGCTGGTGTAAATGTCAGCCGTAAGGAGTAATAGCCAGCCGGGCTCTGGTTCTACAGGTCAATCTCTTCATAATCTTGGTGTCCTAATATTTACTGATTCTGTGGTCAGGAAGCAATTGAGGGAGGCTCCTTTGCAATTGAACTAGCAAACACTTGGCAGCAATGGATAAACTAATGAGACCATCTGCAGTTGTGATGGTGCAAGATGGCCAGAGTGTGTTAAAGACAAAGAGTGAATGATGCTTTTGATGACGAAAATCATGGCGGGAGGGGTTCATTTTGAGTGTAGAGGGTTGGGAAGGGCTGCTTGGCCCTTTCGCCTCCAGCCAGTCTTCAGCTCCCAGTTCCTTCCTCACCCAAACCCCACCAGGCTATTTACCTTTCCAGGTTCCTAATGGATGTTCACTTAGAGTCTTAATGATGTTTATCTCTGGAATGATGTTCATTGTTTATTCTTCTCCACCTCTGTGTCTTTCTTTGGTACTTATGTTGTCCAACTGTCCTGCCTCATTTCTGGCATTTTAGGGAAGGTTTAGAAAACCATGTGAACAACTTATAGTCAGCTTCTGAGCTACATCAGTCCTTGTTCTGACCACCAAAAAATCAAAACATTAAAATTCCAGGAAGAAAGGAAAGAGCAGAACAGCAGTGCCATTTTCCCAGGAATGGACAGAAAAGATGCATTTAGAGGCACAAGGGAAAGGAACAGCAGTACCTGGAGAAGAGGATGGCTTATTGGGATGCCCCTTTTTTTCTCTATCATTTACTCATTATTTCTGGTTGTAGGGTCACTGTATGTCCTGCAAAGCAGGGAATGGTCCCATTAGGCACAGCAGTGCTCACTTCTGTGTAAACACTTAAGTTCTAGCTCTAAGGGCAAAATCCTCTTACTGACGCTTGATTGGTTTTAGTTATTTGTTTTACATACCTTTGGGGAAAAAAACAAAATTCCTGTTTGCTGGAATAGAAAGACTCTGAAGTCTCTCAAAAGCTTTTAAAGAAATAGCCCAGAAATGTTTCAGTTGCTCTTTTCACACAAAGCTTGCTGCTCCCTCATGCTAGAGGCAGGGAATCTGAATGAATCAGCTCCTCTAACCAGAACCGAACCATTTTATCCCCCATGGAGAAACTCTGCAGAAACATCACAGGTTTTTGACACTGCTTTGTCAAATGTAAGATTCTAGCTAGTATTGCCTCAGAGCAACTCACAATTATAATTCTATTCACAGAAAGCGGATAGGAAACCCCTAACAATATTCAACTCCACCTGGCTGTACATAGTTCTTATCAAAGTTTGGAAGGCTCTTTTTTCTGAAAAGGTACTGTAGGTGTCTTCATTTTTGTGTCCCACTACCCTGTGAGTCTCTCTCTCTGACTACTGGATCCGTTGTTGGCACTGTATAATTGGAGAGGTTTTGTCCTCTTCAAGCAAAGGACATTTTTAGGGTATCGTCTGAAGGCTTAAAAAAACCCTTTAATCTCTTAAGCATCTTAAGACACAATCCTATGCATCTTTAGATAGAAAAGGCTTTATATGTCACAGCATGCCCTAACCTTAGGTGTTTTAAATGTTGTATTCCGGACAAATGTAAATAAAATCATGGATGTGTTCTCCCTCTCACCTTGAAAGGATGCACTTTTACAAACTAACTAAATAAATAAAGCCAAACTGACACTGCAGCACAAATTAAATGTACATATTAGCAGCAGCGGTTGCATGCAGTTATAAGCAATCTGGTTGTTGATAAAAATAAACCCTCAAAATGCTCTACTACAATATAAAATATGAAAGCCAGAAAAGACAATGAAATGGATTAAGAAGGAATGTGTCATGAAGACATCTCTCCCCTTGTCACTTTCCAGCAGATCAAGGCTTCTAGCCTGGAGACCTTTATTGAGCTAGGTTGGCTTTGCAATACAAGATGAGCAACGACAAAGTTGTTAACAAGTTGCATCTATCAGAGCAGAATCTGTCTGATCGATGGAGTTATCCCTTGCCCATGTCTGGCATTGAATCCAAATGGAATCCCATTCCTTCCTTTCCTCAAAAAGAGATGGCTGCATCCTTAGGGAGGTTTATGCTGCTTGCGGGCCTGATGATGGGCACACTGGATATTACTAAATTGGTCTGCTCATTTTGTTTGATGAACTCACACCCCCACCCTCTGACATTATTTTTTCTTCGCTGTCTCCCTTTGAATCAGCCACTTGGATAATCTTGCAGATCGTTAACCTTGGCATTTCAGTAATGCATTTCAACCCCTCCTCTTTTCCTTCTAGTTCACCTTCAGAGTCTGAGCTTTCTAACTTGAAATGCTGTAAGTGAGCTCAACCCCTATAGACTGTTAAATGGAGAATTTAAAGAAATTTCTTTGTCTCCTTTGTATCCAAGCATACTAAAGTGAAAATTAACTACCTAGGAAGGATGAAGCATGCTGCATATATGCAGTAAGAAATGTCCACATGTTTCCATAACATTTGCATCTATTGTATACAAAAAGCATGATTCCAATCCATTTTTGTTTCTTATTTTAAAGGTTATCCATAGAAACCTAAAAGGTCCCCAGTGCCCAGTGAAGAGCAATTCAATTACTCACTTTACAGATGTAATTCTTCAGAGTTGAGTTTGGCTATAGCAGCTTCAATCAAACCTATCTTGCCTTATCTGGAGAAAGTATAGAACGAACTGATGCATTCAAAACATGGTGTTGGAGGAGAGCTTTGCAAATACCCTGGACTGTCAGAAAGACAACCAAGTGTATCCTAGATATCAAGCTGGAACATTCCCTGGAAGCACAAATGATGAAGCTGAGGTTGTCATACTCTGGGCACGTCATGAAAAGGTGAGACTCACTGGAGAAGACAATAATGCTAGGGAAAGTTGAAGGCAGAAGAAGAAAGGGAAGACGATATATGAGATGAATGGACTTTATAAAGGACCCCACAGCCTGGATTTTACAAGAACCGACCTGGATCGTTAAGGAGGGGATTTATTCATAGGGTCACCAAAAGTCAGAGACGAGCTGACAGCACATCACAACTTATCCTTTCAGACTGTTGTTTCCTTCGGTATGTTACATTCTACATTAATAAGCCAACAGGAATTCTTTGTAGTGTGTGTTCTGAAGAGGCTAATAGCCATGGAATCATATTCATAACCTCTAAAGAATGGTAAAAGTTGCTGAAGACACCGGTTTTCTGGAAAAATGATAATAGGCAAGAAGAAATTGCTGCTCAATGCGACAAGAGGTTTATACTTTTTGCCTATTTCCGTTAGTCTTTCTTTGAAACTGTTTAAACATCCTCATCAATCTCATCTAAACACTTTCCAATCTGTAGACATCCTAGTTGGATCCCAATGTTCAGAACTGAATCTAGCATTCCAAATCAGTTTTCATAACCTGGGGTGAAGCAGAACTATTATTTTTTGCGATAGGGTCATTATAAAGACAACTCAAAATGCCACTGAAAAATCAGAATGACCAGCATTTCGTATTTCTCATTAATAATGGGCAGGATCCAAGCTTGTTCATGTGCCAGTGGTACCCCCTGCAAGCACAAGGGAGAGTTGGTGGCCCTAAAAGCACCCCAAACTGAACAGAAGTGCTCATTTCTGCAATGGGGTAGGTCAGCAGAGCTTGCAGAATGAAGTGCCACTGATGTGTCCGAATCCAGAAACAAGTATTTTTGACTGTTTCTGGGAATGCTTTTAGAAGTGCTATCATAGGATTGAATGACAAGCCCAGGAGGAGGAGCTGCAACAGTGACAACTGCCAGTCTGCCCCCTTTTTATGGGCAATTTGGAATGGTTACAGGTCTGCCTTTTCTCCCCTCTCATGCATGCATGGGCTTGCAACCTACAGACATAAAAAAGGGAAGGATGCCGTCAATGAGCAAACTTGTTAGATGTGCATCCTGGCAGGGCTCTGGAGTTGCTGTGTCAGTGCTGCTGTGGTGGCTTGCATTCCTGCAGAGTCTCGCCTGCTTCCATTAATGTGTAAGAGCACACATATATTTTGCCCATATTAGCCCTCAGAGCTCTGGCACAGCAGGACAATAGAAAGGACAATAAGATCAGACTATCCTTCCAGATTAGCTTTCCCCAACATGGTGACCTTCATTATTAGACTACAGTGTCCATCAGGTCCACCCAGTGTGACTAACAGGATGATGGGAACTGGAGTGCACAACTTTGGGCAAGGCTGGTAGAGATGCATTTGTGTCATCTTGAAATATCTCTTATTCTTGATTCTGGCCATGGATTTTTTTATTGGATTCACTCAGATTTTATTCATCTTGCTTACTGCAGATGTAATGGAAATGCATGCCATCGCTGCAGTGAAACAAATAACTCCTTATGAGAATATAACAGAAAAGAAAATTAGATATTGACTAAGGAGAGGAATTTCTAATTGGCTGTGAAAAGTTAATTCGCTATGGAACAGAGAACGAGTTTTAGAATGGATTCTTTCTCCGCTGTTCCTGTGTCCTTTTTGATTGCTAGTATATGTGGCATAGGAGATGATTATTCTCTCGTCTCAGTTATTTACTAACTTCATTCTTTTATAGCTAGCATTGCTTATTTCCATATGAGTGCCCTGGCCATATGAGTTTCTTGTAGCTCCAAATCATGCAAATTAAAGGCAAGGATCTCTTATCGAAATTACACCAGAGAGTCATTCATAAAGTATATCACACATCCAGGGAGAAGGTTAGGGCTATACAGTTGCAAAGAGAGGGGCTCCAGAGTCTCTGCTAGGGAAGAAGTCTTGAAATATTTATTCTAATTTCATGTTGCGCTATCTTTCTGTAAATGCACCAGGACAAGTCACAAAACAATCTTCTAAGTTATTACTTCCAGTGACCAGAATTCAAAGATTCTCTTTTGCATGTGGATATACACATTTTTGTACAAGCTACATGCACAGTGGGGTGCAACTAACATTGCATGTGCTTCATTCCACTCATGCAGTAGGACTTCTCCTTCCTTTCTCTTCCCCTTGTAGCCCTTGAATCTACTCTGGAAGATCTCCCAACCCTCTGGAGAAGATTTGCTGCTGCCCCCACAACATGATAACCTATATTTAACTTTCATTTGTATTTCTATATGTGTTAGAAATGTACCCCCCCCCCGCAACTATTTAGATCCAAATATTACACCAGGCATGTTTTGAATTATAGAAAGAAAACTGTAAAAGGCAGGAGGCTGGAATTTGGGGATATTTTTCACTAGGCAGATTTTCACAACATCCTAGAAGGACTAGCCTGTAGGGTTAGTTTTGTGTAAATTTACAACAGAATGTGAGTGAAGGGAGGCCAGCGACTCCAGCACATAAGTCGAAGTTAAATACTGTTATGGTTGCTGAGGGTGTGTAGGTAAAATTGTTCCATGAGCTAAATCCATCCATAAGTTGCTGGTGGCCAACCTGGGACTAGTTCCTTGACAAGGAGCACCTGTAATACATCAGTTTTGTGCCTGAAAGTGTAAGAAAACCAAGAGTGAGTTCCAAAATCTTATATAAAACAGTGCTTTTGAAAGTGTTAAGCAAACAAGCCACTTTTCCCTGTCATAGACCCAATAAAAACACTGAATTCCAAAGTAAATTGACAATACAAGACAATACGATTTACCAGACTATGTTCCATTGAAAAAACAAGCCAAGCATAGAATCTGAACTCTCAAGGACATATTTATATGGCCACTAGACATCTGAAGTAAGTGTGTTGAGGCACTTGTAATGCAGAATCCTTCAACTAGTTTGGCAATATGACCCAAATGAAATTGAATTGACTCTAGCTGGCATGCTTCACAAATTTATCTCCAGATCATGGTAATGCAACAGCATTTTCCCTTTGCTGTATCTAATTTTTCCTGTATATAAAATTTATATTGTAAGTCTGGAAAGTTATATGGGAAGACTTTTATTAAATGATGGGTTTTCTTTGTTGTGCTGAATTTTAAAGCCATCAAACACTGAACCTTTAGCAAACAGTCCTAGAGTTTATTCATCCCAACCTGGTGCCCTCAGATATTTTGAACTACAACTGCCAGGAATCCTTGTCATTGGAAACTGATGGGAGCTGAAACCCTGAACATTTGGAGGGCACCAGACTGGGAAAAGATGATATACAAGCAGTTATAAATGAGTTCTGTTCCCAAGAAAACAGAAATTCATCTTTAAGTCAAATTTGTACGTAAGTTGGATCACATACCTGCACTCCAGCACTGATCAGCATCTCCTCCTTGCAGCAAGGAATGCCAGAGAGATCTTCCGCTCCAGATGGGTGGGGCAGGAAGGCATGCTCCAGAGGCCTCCCTCTCTCCCCTCTCACTTCCCCTCTCTCTATGGTGATGACAATTTTCTGCATGTTTTTAAGTTAATAAGCTTTATGGCAGTTCGTTTGAAAGTAAGGGTTGACCATAACTCAGATGTTTGTAACACAGGGGCTGCCTCTACTGCCTGTAAGTAAATCTCTGTGAACTCATGTATAAGGTTGTATGCTAAGCAATTCAATTTGGACATGGCAAAATAATTAATGACTGAATTTTTACCATTCCTGTTTTCAACATTTTAAGACTGGATATTCAGCAGGAGTGTTGTTTGGATCTTGGTGGAGGAGAAATCACTGGCGAGACAGGCTGGAAATGGCACAGACAAGCTTGAAAAAGTAACGGGTTTAGCTACTCTTGCTGAGGGGCTCTGTAGCTCACCCCAGCAACCCCTTTTAACATCTGGATGCCATCACAATCTGTCGTGGGTGGGATAATGCTTAGAATAAGCCATAGCTTGTCAGGGTGGCTTCTCCCCAAATGTAAGCTGCCCTGCAGAAAATGGTCCAGGTCTGGATGACATGGCAACCCATCATGGCTAGCTGCCCATGATGGGGTATCATGGAAACCTTGTGAAAAATGTCTGGAAGCAGGGAAATACATGCACATTTACTGTACAAAATTTACTCATAGTGTACAATTACTCATATTGTACAAATATACCGTACAACAATAGTTCATTACTCTTACTGCCCTTTGGGGGAAGCAGAGTGAGGTCTAGGTTATCTCCTGCTAGCTATTGTTTTATTTTAATTAAAATATTTTAAAATTATCCTTCAAGAGGAAAAACATCTGGCTAAGATCATTGTTAAAACAGGATGCAAAACCAAATGCACAAAAATAATGAGAGATGCTGAACATTTTTTCATGTATGTAACAAAGCTCACAGAATGCAATTTGTAAACAAGCACATTTCGCATACATGCACGGCATGTACATGTACACAGACACGCACACTTCATAGCATTTGTAAAAATTGATGCAGATGTGCTCACTATCCCACCTGCACACTTGTGAGCAATATTTAGGGAAATGAATGGAAACTGATGATCAGCAGTCTCACAGGATGTATCACTCGCTGAACTAGCTTGCCATAGATAACGACACAGAAGAACTTTTCCTGTGCTCCACCAGTTTTCTGTATACAGAAATCACTCAGAGTATCGGTCTTCTGCACTGCACTGCAAATAAAGCAAGTGATGCATTGTGTGAGGCTCTTTGTTCAAGCTGGTGCCCAGTGCTGGCTTTGTCCTGCTGGGCCTAGAGCTGCCCTGATGGATGAAGATGAATGTCTGCTATGGAAAAATCTCACTGTGCATGCTTCAGGTTTGCTGAATCTCAAGTGTCCACTGAGGTCTGACCTTGGCATCTGCCCTGGTGACATGGACAAAGTGCATCCCATATTTGCTGAGCTGCCAGAGCAACCATAGGCATCACCGCAGGTGTTAATTACTTGGGCTGCCTCATAAGATGATGTGATGTGGAATGTGCTTATGAAGCCATGAAAGGAACAATGGTGCTTTTTCCTAGAAAGGTCATGGGCCATGGAGGGTGAACTAACAGATCCATGTGACTGTTATCAAAATGACATAAACTCTGAGATATGATACAATCCCATTTCTGATCAATATCAAAAGGTCTTCAGAATCAATTTTTGTAAGGTGAACTCACTAAACACCTCATCTCATTCCACTTCTCCCCATTGTTTTGGCCTTTTCTTTTCCTTCTTCACTTTTATTTCTTTCTATTTGTTCAGCTCTGATGAAGATGGAAGGATCCATGACCCATTGCATTGGATTGGTAGATATAAATTTTGCTTTTAGTAATGGAAGAGTTTGACGTAGCCAGGAAACATATGGCATGGGCGGGAGAGAATCTTAGTGGTGAAATGCAAACCTAGGAATCTTGTTCCAATTGTTTTAATTGATTCATGAAACCATTTCCATCATTATACCATTCTTAATCAATTTGTAATATGTTGCTTTTTATGATTCCATTCTCATGCTGTCCACAGTATTCACAATAAAGCAATTTTTATATTGAGTTTAGATTGATTGCATTGTTTTTGAAGCTTTGTACATTAATAAACGGATTTTCCCCCTATTAAAATCTTTTTAGTCTTCTACACTGGTCATATTTGTACACATTGTCCTGTACACCTGACTTTCAAAGGTAAAAAAAACTGCAGTTGGATTAACACTCTGTTGCACCTACATGTCAAAGTTGAAAATACTGGCTTGGATCTTAGGGGACCTTCCATGAATGGAAGAAATCCTTCTGCTGCAAAAGAGACTTCAGTAGATTTTCAGAAATGAAAATGGGACAAGGTGGCTTCCTTCTACAGCCTCCAAGTCACCTTCTAAGCAGTTTCTCCTAACCTCCTGGGCTACAGGCCATGGGAGACTGGCAGAGGACCCCAGTCCATGAACAGAACTCTGTTCACAAAACTCTGGATCCAGCCTGTTCCTGGGTGCAATTCTATGGGAAGATGTATAGAGTTGTTATTCACCATGCCAAACATCAGATAAAAGACTAGCAGGAACAAGCAATTAATCATGCAGCAATATAGCAGAAATACTTCCTGTATTTTTTGCTCAGCTATGTTGCCTGTAGGAGAGAAAGGGTGCATTAATAAATGATCCTTTAAAAAGACAGAAGGCAAGAGATCTCACGGGGCCATGTCAAGACATATGAATACACTGGCAATTTGTCTCTTGCTTCTTGGGAGAAACATACTTCTTTGTTAGTCTTGAATATTGGACCACATCCTTTAAGTGCAGGCCAGAACAGTAATTTTGGAAAAATAAAAATATCATCTGAAAAGTACACATTTCAGTAATTATTTCTATTTCCATTTTGTCAATGAAATGTATCATAGGACAATTATCACAATGGATTTGGCAGGTCACATAAGCAAACATATCTGCCTGTTTATTTATTTGTTGATGTAGGTCTAAAATAATTTGTTAATTTAGAACATAATTATGTAATTTGGTTTTAATGATATGCTATGTATACTCTGATTTATGGATATTAAAATATTTAGAACAGGGAAAAAAGAAATTCTAGTAATTAGTAGCAATTACGTTATTTGTTATGAAAACGGCCCTGCATACATTTGAGTATTGCAAGCCCATGGAGAGAGAAGGAGGACTAGGCGTTCCAACACAATATAATTTTTTAAAAAGTTTTAAAAAGTGTAAAACTGAAGTAAAAACAAGCAGCCAGAAATATAAAATAGTTAAAAAGAAAAAACTGACAGGCTAAAAGACCGAAAAATAATTTGGAAAGCAGTGCTTCAGCTGGGAACAGACTTACAAAATCTGGGGAAAGACTGTAGGATAAGATACAGGTCAGAGCATGTAGAAAGACATGCTCTGACCTGTATATTAGTTCTGGAAATGTGAATTAGTTTGGTTGGCCAAACGAGGCCACACCAGACGAAATGCTCTTGATCCCTACTTCAGTCCCACAGAATCCTGAAAACTTCCATTCCACCAGGGAGCTATTGCGGCTTCATTGGAGTTCCAGCCCAGCTGGGATATGACAGCCCTCATAAACTTAGCGTTGCAGATGGGAGACTATTTGGGAGTACCGCCTGTCTAGGGACAGCGGGAGCTGCCCATGTGTTTGTTTTTTTCCCCAGAAAACCATCTGTGATAGTAATCAAACATTCTGGGACAAATTCTATTCTTATTTACCCATGTATTACTTCTTTTACTTGGAAAATGTGCCTCAGTGAAATAAGCTCAGAATTTATCTCAATGTGATTTAATATGCCATGTGTTAGAAGATGAATGAGGAAATTTCCTTGTAATCCATCACCCACACAACAAACAAACAAGCTAGTGTTGGATGAAAGTCAAGCTTGAAGATATTGTTCTAAACAAACAAGCAGCTGATTTTTTTTAAAAATAGCTTATAAATTGTTGGAAAAATATATGGTTGGATAAAAATAAAATTTCACAATTCCTGAAGGATTCCTATTTATAAAGTGAAACCAATATACTATGGAGGACTTTTGCAAAAAAATATATATATATTTCTATTTAAGTATGTTTTTATCCATGCAATGTGGAGAGATTGCAAAACTGAAACAGCATGATGATAACTTGTTTGGGAAAGAAATAACCACTCATATGGCTTCTTTTTAATTAGTATTGATGGGTATCTTGCTGTTACTGTAAAGTTCTCTACATATAATCCCAGATCCTGCTCTGTACTTTTACTTATGCATATTGGAAAAATCTAACTAATTGGTATAGAGTATCTCAGACCTTTCAGATACCTAAAAAGGTCCAATTTTCACCTACAGTGACCTGGTGCACAATAGCATGTTATCAAAAAGGAGGGAAACCTATTTAGTGCATTGCCTCCAGGCAGGTGTAGCACTATCTACCTAGTCATTTCATTATACCCCAGCCTCAAAACGCTAGTCTAGAGTATGCCTCTGCCCACAAGGAGTTGGTAGATCTTCAGATGCTTGTGACTTTGACTTCCAGAAACTTTTCCCAGCATGACCAATAGTCAGGGATGATGAAAGTTGAAGTCCAAAACCTCTAGAGGTCTACTTTTTGCCAACCCTGGTCTAAGGCATCAGAGAAAATGACTTCAGAGTAAAGAATCTCATGCATTTTAAAAATCCTTCCCATCTTCCTCCTTCTAAATAAATATTTAGACAAAAAGACTAGAAGATAACACTTATATGAATGTATACTACTTATACTGTCTTATACTACTTATACTACAGTATACGATCTTACTACTTTGATGCTGTAAATTTCCAGAAGGAACTCTTTGAAATCTAAAAGTTTGGAGTCAGCACAATAACTAGTTTTGCAATTATCACACATCATCTAAAATAAATATACTAAAAAGTAATATAATAGTTGCAGTGGAAGTGGGGAGTAGCTGAAAGCATATGTAGGAACCTAGTCCAAACTCAACTGATGCAAGATTCTGATTGAGGTGAATCTATGCTTGATGTCATGGGTCAACATGGTAAAGCATGGTAAAGCGCCTGCACCTGTATATGGTAGGGCATATGCTTTGCATGCAGAAGGTTCCAGATTCAATCCCTGGCTTCAACATGTGGAACTAAGAAAGAACTATGCCTACTCCATGTTGACAATACCAAGCTTGATGGCCAATAGCCAAACCCAGTATAAGGCAGTTTCCTACCTTCCATCCCATACCTGGAGCTTACACTGAGTGACTCTCCCTTCCTGCTATAGCCCTGCACATCGAAAGCCACACTGTGCAGGAGCCCCCATCGAGCCATTCTGTTGTTGCCTCTATTCATCCTCTCTACAGAAAAAATAGCTTCCTGGCTGAGAAGATGCTGTGCCTTCAGGTATTACCTTACATTGGTTTCCAGCTGGCATGCATCAGGGTGATGATTCTGTTCTCTTGTGATTACTGAGGAACCATCAAAGAGCAGCAGTTTAGGGTTTCTGTGTGATCTGTTAATAGCTGGACACCCAACACTGAAGTGACGCTCAGGATGGGACATTTGCTACTGTTATCGAAGGCACTGTAAACCACTGAGAAGCAAAAGCTGCAGAGTCTCCAGGTGCTCAGGCAAGGAGATGTTCAACCCTAGGGACCCAAATTCTGTGGTCACCCATACCTAGCATACTTTCATTTATTATGGCAACCATGGATCCTCTGAGGAGCAGCAAGCAGCCTATCACACTACCAGCAGCTGTTAAAAGCCAAGAGATGGACTCTGTCTATCCATATCCCCATCAGAGCTGCCTTCGTTCTCCACTGCATTAGAAAAAAATAATCTGATGCAGACTACATATTACTTTTCAGTTACTGTTCTGAAGACTGATTGTCAGGGAAAAACACAGGTTAGAAATACTTTAAAATAAATGATATAAGTCATCTTATATTGAACTTTCTTGAGGTTCTGGCACAGGATTTATTTGTTTAGCTATTATATATACAAAACCTTTCATTTCTGCATCATTAGGAGTAGATGAGGCAGCTAACAACAATGAAAAAACAGTTCAGCCTTAAATCATTGGGACATTATCAGCAGGTAAAATGTCTCAGAAACAAGGACACAGGCAAATAAAAGAATGCAAGGATCAGTCAAGCCACAGGTTTCTGGCCTAGATCAAGGTGCTGGTTCCTACCTATAAATATTCCCAAATGGTTTGGGCCTTGTATATCCGAAAAACTGTCCTATCCTGTATGTATCTGACTGTAGTTCATGATCTTCAGAGGCCATGTTGTGTGCCCCACTGACCAAGAGATGTTTGGTGGTGAGAACAGGACAGGACATGGAAGCATCCTGATTCTGGAATCCCATTCCTGGAATGGTAAGATTAGCCCCATCATTGGTCCATTTCAAGAGGGCAGAGAAAATGTTTCTGCTCAAAACTAAATTAATTTTAAGATTAGCATTCTGTGCTCTGGAATGTTTTAAGATACTGCTGTGTCCTAATCCGACTGTTTAAATCATAAATTATTTTAATACCTGTTAAGGACATAGTGTTAGGGATTCCAGATTCAGCAGCAATTTAAAAAAAATTACATTTTTCAAAGTGGAAAGCTTTGGCCCAGCAGATTCTTCCAGGGTAGTCTTCTCCTGCTGTTTCTTCCTAGCCATTGGTATTTACTGGTATTTTTGTCTCTGCATCTAGAGGACCCAGATATCATGAGTAAGAGCCAATGAAAGATGAATCCTCCATGTACTATATTTTTCGCTCTATAAGACGCACTTTTTTCCCCTTCAAAAGTAAGGGGAAATGTCTGTGCGTCTTATAGAGTGAATGTGTGTGTGCCCGACGCCCGGGACGCTGCCGGCCCGCCTGCACCATGTGGCACCACCTGGCCAGCACGCGCTTGGCGCGCGCTGCTCCGCCCTCCCCCTCCGGTGCAGGTGAGAGCTGTGCCACTCAGGGGGAGCGGTGCAGAGGAGGACGAGCCGCGGGCTTTAGCCTGTCGGCCGCACGGAGAAACGGACTGGTCACCCCCACCACCTGGGAAGACCTGCTGCCGCTGCTGCACTGTCCAGAAGACCACCGCCGGCACATTGCCGGCCCGGCTGCACCACACCTGGCCGGCACGTGCTCGGCGTGCCCTGCTCGGCCCCCCTCCTCCAGCGCAGGTGAGAGCTGTTAATCACAGGTCAGTGTGTGTTTTCAAATGGCAACCCATCTTTTAATGAAGCCCATGGAGAAGTGATGGGGAATGTGCCTGTGATTATCAGGAAGCTTTCCATGGATCCCTCCTCTAAAAACTAGGTGCGTCTTATGGTCAGGTGCGTCTTATAGAGCGAAAAATATGGTATTTGAGTGAAGATAGATGAAAAAATCTCACCTCCCATTATTTTGTATTCATTATATTTTTGCTGCCACTCTTCCATATTCTATGTACTCATTCCAGCTAAAGCCACGAGTATGTAAAGTGCCAAGTGTTTATCAAACGTCTGAGCAATGGAGCCAGATTTCAGCTGGATCAAATAAACTAGTGGAAGTGGATTTCTCTGCTTCTTCCTTCCCAAGGCAGTCTTCTGGAAATGCTATCTGGAGAATCAGGAGTCCTTGCTAAATGGTGTGAGCTAAGATTTGTGTGGGGGATAGAGATTCCCCCCACCCTGCCCCAAATCAGGCAATGGGACTATTCAGGAGGTGAATAGTCATCCTTACTCTTATGAAAATCACATCCTGAATCGAGCACACTAGCCACATGCTTCAAAGATTTTGAAAACTGAGATACCTCTGACTTGTAATTTCACTCTGTGATTGTCAAATGCTGCAAGTTCACTAGTTCTTTATCATCCTTTCAAAATGATTTCTTTATATAATAAGACATTTAAAAATAAACGCAGAAGTATTTAATCGCTTAAGAGTTGCAGGAAAACACACGCTGAGTTTGACCTCTTACTGTGATTTGGTGTTGCCATCCCAGTAATTATACATTTACAGAACAGAATTGTAGCTCAATCCAAATGTTTAATTAGCACATAATTAAGATTTTATACTGAATATTTTAAGGTTATGAACATTGCTCTTTGATGTAGTTAATTCATTTCCCCATCAAGCTAATTAAACATAGTCAATGAAAATCCCCACACAAAGCTATTTAATTAAATATAATTATTTACAATGGTCAGGAGATTAGGGTTCCACTAGTGCAAGGGGGCTTTCCCATCTCCTCTCCACTGCTGGAGTGCCTTACAAAGTTGAAGGCCAGAAGACCCTCAAGCCTGCCATGGGTTGTGGAGTGGGAATCAGTTGAAGGTGGAAATTGGAGATCTCATCTTGGGCTGAGAGAAATGCCTTCTTGTCCTGCAGCAGACTCCATGGATCTACCCAGTATTGCATTATATTTTCTGTTTGATTAATTAACTAATGTTTGAGTTAGATCAGAAAAAGCAAAAGTGATTGATGATGAAGCAGGTTTTCATGCATCTTTTGCATCTACAGTTCGGGCTTCCACATTGTTCACTGATAGAGGTGCACACTAAGATTTTTGCAGGCAGGAACTTGGTGAGAGTGAAATCTTTGCTAAACATCCATTGACAGCACCTTCATTTTAGTTCTGCCCTATCTTGTTTCAGTATGGTTTCTATCCAAACTTCATGCTGCGTAAAGTAGATCCATCTGAAGGAATGAGGCTTAACCTAGACCAGGGGTCTCAAACTCGCGGCCCGCGGGCCAATTGCCGGGATGGGTGGGGCACGGGGGAGGGGCCCTGCGGCCTTCAAAGCGCTGGCGGCTCCCGGGCTGGCCTCTGGGAGCGACGCGGGATGAGCGGCCCACCACCACCGCGGTGGTGGAATACTTGATGCGGCCCAGCCTCACCCGGACTCTACTTCCAGCCGCCCCCAGGTAAGTTGAGTTTGAGACCCCTGACCTAGACCGACACTGTATAGAATGTTATGCCAGTTTTCTGGAACTAGTGACTGCTTGGCTGGAATAAGTCATCTAGTCCCTCTCAGTAAAATCCCTGATTCTTGACCTCCCACTGCAATAGTACCTGCCAAACTAATCCTTGCACAGGATTCCGACTTCTCCTTTTGATCAAGCCCGTGCTCTCCTGCTCCTGCAAGGATACCTGTTAGAGGAGCTACCCTAAGCTTTAGCTTCTGGATCATTTTCTGGGGTCGGTATTTCTTCAGTAGCCACTGTCCTGAGTCTTTGCAGGGGAATAGGTGTTATAGCATAGATGAGTGTACTTTTATGCATGAACTCCATCACCTGAACCATCTCCAGTGTTGGAAGATAGCCCAGCCAATGGGAGCCATGCTGGTCAGGCTGTCCTGGTAGTCACATGTCCAGTGTCAGAGTGCATGCATGCAGAGCAACACATGTGCATAGGGTTGTAGCTATGAAGAAGATCATGTTATGGAGGTTCACAAAAACCCCAACATGTGTTGTGTGTTGGTGGGGACACAGGGTCATGTCAGCTAGACCATTCTCCCACCAATGACAGACTACTAGCTGCATGTTCAGCAGTAGTGTGACGGAGTCCCACATTTACAGATAGGGCTCCTCTATCCAAGGGGAACCTCAGACTGGTTAAGTGTGTTTTCAAGGTGAAGGAGGATGCAATGAACCTTCTAGAACCATCCTGAACATCTTTTGGAGGTTCCTTCTCGGCACTTAACTTGGGTGAGATGATTTGGTATCAATGCAAAGCTTATAACTGACAGCCTGCACACAATGTGCCTCTAACTACATGACTAAGCATATCAAATGAAAATTAGGCAACCTTCACAGAAATTAATTCTTTGTAGAAAAATTTGACAAATGCTTGTGTAACAAAGAATACATGCAAGCCATACATTTCTAACTCAAGGCTCATTGATGCCTTGTGCTGAACATTAAGCAAACAGACCAAGGACAATATGAATACTACTTCTCAATAAGGATGTGTGACAAATTTGCTTCAGTTCATTTCTGATCAGAATTTACCAGGTTAAAACCTTCCAGATCAAACACAGAACTGGACGTGATCTACAGCCGAAGTCCATAATTTTCTGAGCTTCAATACAATTTCTGGACCAAAAACAGCAGCATTCACTTCCAAAGACGAATTGTGTTCATTTGAAGAAAGTGGGTGAAAAATGCTTATTTCTGAAAATTGTACATTTAGGGCTTTGAAAATTAATACCAACCCATTGAATTGGACCCACAAATTTACTAGGAACCATTGCAGAACACAAATAACTATATTAATGGATCCCTATTAACAAACTTGTGGCCATACTTTGGAACAGCTAAACTTTTTGGACTCTTTTCAAAGGCAATTCTACATATAGCGCATTGTAGTAAGTCAATGAGAGGTTACCAAGGCATGGATAACTGCATCCAAGACGTTGCTGTTCATGTAAGGACATAGCTGGAATATGAGCTTAATCTGATAAAAAGTGACAACTCTGGATGCAAGAGCATCCTCAAACTATGAACCCAATCCTTCAGGGAGAATACAGTCTCCTCTAGAACAAGCACATGGCTTGAATATTATGTAGCCAGGCAGACAAACCTCCCAAAAAATCTGTGCCATTCAATTTCTTCATCAGGGTTTGCTTTTGTCTCCTGTTCTAGTAAAGTCTGCATGAAAGTTCACATGAATTTTTGTGAGCCTTTTTGTGTGCATGAGAGTTTATACACATTTTTGTATGGAATGTCACCATTTTCTCTAACATATGCATTTGTGTAGATTTCAAAAATATATGCATTTTTGTAATTACTTTCCTTTAGTGACCAAAAATGTGTATTTTTTCTATAAGATAAAGTGTGAAAATGTTGCTTTTGTGGGGATTTTGAGCATTCATGCAAAACTGCACTTTACAATTTGAATGTAAGTTCAGGAAATTGTGTAAAATGCAATTCTATCAATGAACAGATAATGAAACAAAAGAGGCTTGACAATCCACAAATGACAGCCACAATGGATTTAATGCAATCTGTAGATCCCTAATCAACACAGACCAGCTGATGGCACCACACAGAAGAAACGATGTGGCAGTAAAGGAAGACATTTCTACTGTACAACTCTACCAGAAGACCTATTTAACCTTGTACTATTGAATTCATCATACTTACTGAATTATGTTTATACTACAGGATCAGCGATGATGTCCATTGTCAGCAATTGTGCTCACTATCAAATTACCCACCATAAACTCTCAATTTCACTTGGTCTTTCAGGTTCTGATCTAGATGTGGAAGATGGTAGTGCCTGGGACCAGCAAAGATACCCCATGTTGTCCTGGTCCTGTATCCTAGCCAACAAGCACATGGCTAGAAGTGGGTGGAGAAGGGGCATGCACCACGTTGAATAAGGCATTGGATGTAATTCCTAATTTCCTGGCTCTTTGGAGCTTGAGTCACCATGAGAGATCCTTGACTTTGGTCTTAAACGGGCAGGTTTCCATCATTGCATTTTGCTATTTTGTAAAAAAGGAAGTTTATAAACACAGTGCTGTCAACCCTCTTCTCTCTCCAGTGTATCTTAATCTGCTTTCTTTCAAATCTACTATATGATAAAGGGGATTAAAATTAATTTACTAATGACAATGATTTCTTTTCAGCAATCAGGGTTCTAAATTACTGGGGAGAATGCCCATGGACAGAGAGCCTGCCCCAGCAGACAGTTGCCCTCCAATAGAGAAAGCAATGAAAATGTTGCAGGACTTGGGGGCAGGGGGGGGGCTTGCAGGCTCATCTGGCTTCCTTTCCTGTTGTGTAGATCTTATGCATAAGGACACTGAATGCATAGGATAAGGTTCTCGCAGCCATGTAAATGAACGTGCATTGAATGTGAACTCTTGTTCAGTGTGAATATACCACTGAACAAGAGTGCAACACAATTTGCATGTTCTTCTCCCTGCACACAGAAGGTAAGAGGAGTAATCAGGGCCCTGCACAGCGTATCTGCTTTCAAAAAGGTGATGTGAAGCCTTGATCCCTCTGTTCCCACCACAAGTGCATTCCATTCATATTCCTCCCAAATTCTCTGAAGTTCATGTTACTTCATGAGTTCATGTGACTCCAAAGATATAGTTAGGCTCTTCTTCTTCCTCTTCCTCCCTGTTCCTCCTTCAAAGTAAGTGCAAAGGCCCTCATATGCATCAGCCTCCTTGAGTGGTAGGTAGAGGGTGTTAATTCAGATAGCTACTGTGGGTAGTGCAGGGCTTAGTTCTTGAATGCGGGTGGGGAACCCCACTCCCCGCACAACATGCACAAAGTTTCAAATGCTTTCCTGAAAAAAGGCTTAATAAGACAAAAAGTTTTACACTTAGGATCAATACATATACAACACACACAGAAGCATACAAGCAGTAGGGATAAACACATCCAGGGATAAACACATGCAGCTAACCTAGTTAGACTGGGTCCCTATTTTATCCTGGACTTGTCCAAGAAATGCTTTATTATCATTGATCCTACTCGCTCAACCAACTTCCTAGTTCCAGAAGCTCTGATATTTTCTTTCCTTTATGATTCAGAGCTTCCTTCCTTCCTTCCTTCCTTCCTTCCTTCCTTCCTTCCTTTTCTGCTTATCTCATCCTTTTCCCATTTGCTGTAGGCAAAATACTTTTTTCTGTCCTCAACACCACCCAATCAAGAGGATAGCTTCCTATTAATTTCTGTAAACTAAGTTTCTATTATCTAAGTAAATCTGTCTGTCTGTCTCTCATCTGCTAACCTTCTGTTAATCTAATATCCAGGCTTTCCATAATTCTACAGTCTAAATAAATTTTCCAATGTCTAAATTGTTATGCTTCTGGCTAGTTAGCATTCATAGAGAAAAAAATTAAACTAATGCTTCCCTGCAATCAAACAAATCACAAACATAGACAATAATTATATTCCTTCACAGTACCATTTTAAATTTGCAAACTGATGCAGAAATGGGAAAAATGTGAAACTACAAAAAAGTGACAGATTAGATCATCCCTACAGAATGATGCCTACCATAACACTAAAACTGTTTGCTGTGTCTTCTGGATAAAAAGGCCAGACATGGTGTAAGGCCTTTTATCTTTGCTCTGGTTTCAAGGAGGCAGGTTTAAGCTTCTAACTATCAATTGCAATGCATTGCCCATGCTGGCTAGTAGTGATGGGAATTGTAGTCTAGTACAATTGGGAGGAACCAAGTTTATGAAGCAGCTTTTGAGTGGTTACATATATATGTGATTCAGTCTGTTGTAACTCATTTTCTGAGCCGGTGGTCTGTCAACTGAATGATAAAAATGGTATTCTAAGGAAGAGGGGATCTACATACATATCTTGGACAAATTCAAGCTGTCACTGATAATATGACATATTCAACTGAATTGAAAATGAGTGAAGCTATTTAGCTTCTGTTTTGAAAGCCGAGCCAACAGTCAATGCAAGCGAGTGTTTTAAATCCTCATCTTTCTCTCTCTCCTTTAATTGCACTTGAGAAAAGAACTTAATTGATACACCACAAAGGCCTTTTTAATGATAAATCTGACAGAGCTGAATTCTACAATGCACAAAGTCTTCAGCTTGAATATTTAGAGTGCTAATAAAGCATAACCTATAAGCAGTTGGCATGGGGATGTGAAGCTGTCATAGGCTTCTGAATTAGTTCCACTGTTTGAGTCAATTCATATAGTAATGAACTCAAGCATCTACCAGTTCCTAGACATCTGTGATGCCAATGGAAAAAGTGTGTTATTATCTTTGATATCTGGGTTGTGAAGCTATGTTACATTGAAATTCTCTGGATGTCCTTATGCCAAAGCATATTATCATAGCAGAAAAATTCATTTACATCTTGCCAACAGGAGGCTAAGAAAACTCTGTGTCCTCAGATTTGCTTCTTAGCAGCCTGAATATAAATCTTGCAGACATTGTGCATGAATATTGTGACAGCCTCGGATCAACAGAGAAGTATGTCACATTCAAAGCCAAGAAGGGATGCAAGTTACAGACAAAGCAGGGAGCCAGAAAAGTCAGTCATGGACCTCTAAGCCTCCAGGGTCAGCCCTAACACGCGTGGGGTAAATTTATTCTGACTGAACATGTTGCAATGGAAGTATTATTTGATCTTAATCAGTTTCACTGTCAAGGGTCACATTTTGCAGGAAGATAGGTCTGGAAATAATGATTTAGTAAGCAGATATCAATGCAAATGTTGCCTACCAAACTATTCACGGTGATTTCTATTCAGCAAAAACAAATCCAAATATTTTCCAAAAATACAGTTAACGACACACCAGGTTTTCAATCCAGTAATGCTTTCTGGACTGAATGGCAGGAATGCTTTCTTCAACAGAATAGTTTCATGAATAGAACAATTTTCTGAGCTGCATGAAGTTTGCTGGCTAGGTAGGTTTGCTGCCCAGCAAATGTTTGTGAGGAAGACAAGGCTGCTTCTGGGTTTTTTTAAAAGACATTTATTTTTGGAGGGAAACAATGATGCTAATCATTCAACCACCACAACATTGCAGATAGCATTCTTAGGAGGGTGCTAAGGTGATCTCAGCTGGCTGTAAAGATTGCTTAGGATATAATTTGTATCCACTTCCCAAAAATCCAGAGTTAAGTCTGAAAGCTTCCTAGGGACAGAAGACAGTGAATGCATACTTATACTAAACAGAAGATTTAAACACACAGGAAAGAAGCATCTGCATATGAATAGCTTTGCTCGGTATAGCCTATAAATGCAAAATGGTGCTGCATGACCAGGGCTATCTTAACAGCATTATGGGCCCCAGGCAAAGCAGTGTACTGGGGCCGCTACGACAACTACAACTACTGTCAATTTTGGAAGTTTTCCAATTTTCCAAGGATCAACATGCACAGATTAGTATGGGGCCCATGGGCAAGTGCCCATCAGGCCCATGTGTTAAGACGGCCCTGTGCATGACATCGGATATACACAGCAGTTCATGTGCTGATACTTACTGACCTAGGTCTGTGAGCAGTCAGTTTGAAAACAACCATGAGCTCTTGTGGGTATTAGAGATCCATACCAAACATTTTCTTCTTAACTACAACCATTGATAGTTACTGTCAAAATAGACTTCACCAATTATTAGTTGATCGATGGACGAATAATCTTATATATAGAAGATATCATTTTTGCCTGCAAGCGTCTCTGGTTGAGAATACAATGGAACTATTGAAAATTATTTTCTCTTAGTAGAAATTCAAAGCTATTTCCAAGGGAGATAAATTTTTAGTTCGAGACAAGTAACTTCTGTGGGTTAGAAAGTATATTGCCCTTTTGAATTCATCAAGAGTGGGCAAGAGGCAAAAACTTCCCCCCACCCCACTTAAGCCATTCTAGGTTCAGATGTACTTCTCTGATTAATCTTTCATAATGTTGCATTTTTGAAAGAAACAAGTTTATTCCATACCATTTCTGCAAAGGTTTGTACAATGAAGTCAGCACAAAAATGAAAACGTATTGTACAAGCAATTTCCTCTACATGCCTTTTATACTCAATTTTTTATGAATGTATGCATTTTACACATCAAAAATGGAGCGTTTCATTGAAAAATTCAGAGAAGTCCAAAAATCAAAGCATAATTGCATTTTGGTTCCATGTTAGTTTGCATTACCATGTGAAATAAACCAATTTCTCCTTATTCCCTACACCGGAGCAGGATACTAGTTTGGTGTGGTGCACATACAATGTTCAATGTTCAGCAGCAGGCTTCATTAAACCTTCATCCCCAGTTCATTTTCTGTGCTGCTTTTTCAGGACAAACTGTACTGAGAATCTCTCACCATGTTTAAAGGGTTTGCATAATATACTATAACATTTTCAAGATAATTCACTAAGGACACAATCAGACTCTTATTTATTTATTTATTTATTAAAACATTTTTATGCCGCCCCATTCGCCGAAGCCTCAGGGCGGCTTACAACATCGATAAAACAATAAGTTAAAATCCATATAAAATAATCTTAATTAAAACACACATTATAAAATAAGCCGCCCTGGCCAGATAAAATTCAATTGTATTTAGCATTTAAAATGTTGCTTAAATAAAAAGGTCTTAGCCTGGCGCCGAAAAACAAATAACGACGGCGCCAGGCGGACCTCTCTGGGGAGCGCATTCCATAACTTAGGCGCCACCGCTGAGAAAGCCCTTCTCCGAGTAGCCACCCTCCTAATTTCTCTCACGGAGGGCTCCCGGAGAAGGGCCTCTCCCGCCGATCTCAGGGGGCGACTGGGCAAATATGGATGTAAGCGCTCCTTCAGGTAACCAGGACCCAAGCCGTTTAGGGCTTTATAGGTCATTACCAACACCTTGAATTGGGCCCGGACTTCAATGGGGAGCCAGTGAAGCTGACGGAGAACTGGCGTCATGTGAACATAACGTCCAGTCCCCGTCAGCAGCCTGGCAGCTCTATTCTGAACCAATTGAAGTATCCGGACTGTCTTCAAGGGTAGCCCCACGTAGAGTGCGTTACAGAAGTCAAGACAGGAAGTCACCAGCGCATGAGTCACTGTTGCAAGGCAGTCGTACTCCAGGTAGGGGCGCAGCTGATGAATCAGCCGAAGCTGGAGGAAAGCGCTCCTCGCCGCTGTTGTCACCTGAGCTTCAAGTGAAAGCTCCGGGTTGAGGAGCACTCCCAAGCTGCGGACCTTGTCCCTAGGAGGGAGTGCAACCCCATTCAGGACAAGGTTCAGGTCACCTTCTCCGAAGCCCGAACCGCCAACCAACAGGACCTCCGTCTTGTCTGGATTGAGCTTCAGTTTATTGGCCCTCATCCAGCCCATTACCTCGGCCAGGCACCGGTTCAGTACAGCCACTGCCTCACCTGGATTGGTGGAAAACGAGAGGTAGAGCTGGGTATCATCAGCATACTGATGGGTCCGCAGCCCACACCTCCTGATGACCTCTCCCAGCGGTTTCATGTAGATATTGAACAGTAAAGGGGATAAAATGGAACCCTGCGGTACCCCATGGCAAAGCTGCCATGGCGCAGAGCCATAGTCCCCCAACACCACCTTCTGGAATCGGTCGTTGAGATAGGAGCGGAACCACCGCAAAGCGGTGCCTCCGACCCCCAATCCCGCCAGCCTATCCAGAAGGATACCATGGTCGATGGTATCGAAAGCCGCTGAGAGGTCCAGGAGAACCAACAGGGACGCACTCCCCCTGTCCTTCTCCCTGCACAGGTCATCGTACAGGGTGACCAAGGCAGATTCAGTACCGTACCCGGGTCTGAAGCCGGACTGAAATGGGTCCAGATAATCAGTTTCATCCAAGAGTGCTTGGAGTTGTCCCGCCACCACTCGCTCCAACACCTTGCCCAGAAACGGGATGTTGGCCACTGGTCTATAGTTAGCGGCCATCCCTGGATCCAGTGACGCCTTCTTCAGGACCGGTCGCACTACCGCCTCCTTTAAAGGGGCAGGCACCCGACCCTCCCTCAGAGAAGTGTTAACCACTTCCAAGATCCAGGTTCCAATCCCGTGCTTGGAATCCTTTATTAACCAAGACGGGCAAGGGTCCAATAGGTAAGTGGTGGGACGTACTCGTCCAAGCACCTTGTCCACATCATCGGGCCGCAATAACTGAAATTCATCCAATAATTCTGGACCAGACGGCAGCGTTGGTGTCTCCCTTAAAACCTCTGAATCAATAGTGGAATCCAGCTCGTGACGAATCTGAGCGATTTTCTCCCTAAAATGCTCGGCAAAGTCGTCACAGCGGACCTTTGAGGGTGGAATCAGCTCTTCCTTTGGCCCTGGGTGAACCAGGCCTTGCACCACTCGAAAGAGCTCCGCCGGACGGCATTGTGAGGAGGCAATGGAAGCGGAAAAGCGTCTCTTTTTCGCCGCCCTCACCGCCACAGCATAGGCCCGATAGTGGGCTCTTAAGTGTGTTCGGTCAGATTCATCCCGTGATTTCCTCCACCTACGCTCTAGTCGTCTCCCAACCTGCTTCATTGCCCTCAATTCTGGAGTGTACCAAGGGGAAGAGCGGGCTCTGCCCGGTGGGAGAGGACGCTTAGGAGCAATCGTGTCTACAGCCCTGGTCATCTCCCCATTCCACAGTTCAACCAGAGCCTCGACAGGAGCACCCGTCTTGTCAGCCGGAAACTCCCCCAGAGCCTTCAGGAATCCTTCCGGATCCATCCGGCTCCGGGGGCGGACCACACAATCGGGTCTGCACCCTTACAGAGGGAGATGTCGCTCTCGAGCACAAACCTCACTAGGAAGTGATCTGACCATGACAGGGGAGTCAAGCATAAATTCCTCACACTCAGACCACCCTCTTCCTGCCCCGTCGAGAAAACCAGGTCCAGAGTGTGTCCACGTTCATGGGTCGGGCCGGTGACATGTTGAGACAGCCCCATGGCCGTCATGGAAGCCATGAAGTCCTGAGCCGCCCCGGTCAGACTAGCCTCGGCATGGATATTGAAGTCCCCCAGGACCAGCATCCTGGGGGTCCTCAACACCATGTCCGAGACAGTTTCCGTCAGCTCAGGCAGGGAGACTGTTGGGCAGAAGGGTGCACGGTACACCAACAGAATCCCCAATCTGTCTCGGTCGCCCAACACCAAGTAGAGACACTCCAGCCCTGGTCTCGAAGGGACAGGAAGTCCCGTGAGAGTGATGGAGGCTCGGTAAACCAAAGCGACCCCCCCTCCCCTCCCCTCCAGCCGTGAACAGTGCTGGACCATATACCCGGGCGGGCACAATTGGGAGAGGGCAACATCCCCCCCCTCTCCCGCCCAGGTCTCCGTTATACAGGCCAGGTCGGCCCCCTCATCCACAATCAAGTCATGGATGAGGGCAGATTTGTTATTGGCCGACCTGGCATTAAACAACAGCACCGTCAGGCCCGAGGGGCGACTGACTAGACTCCCTGGCACCTTCTGGCTGGGAGCGAAACCAGAAGTAGGGACAGGTGTCAGCCATCTGTCCCTCCTTCTTCTATGCGGACACGTTAAGCCCCCACCGCTATTACGTCCATTGCCCATCACCACACCAATGGCGGCGCCAGTGCGCTCCCCAGGAAACTCAGGCGGCAACATGGCCAGGGACGACTCCATAAAAACAAGTTAAAACACTTTAAAATTATAAAACATTTAAAATTGGCCGTTCAACAGAAGGGACTGCCACAACAAAAGAGCAAGTCCCCTGGCCAGCCTAGCCCCCCCCGAACGGCCCCCCCCAAACGGCGGCGACCGCCCTTTGGCCGACGCCCTTCAGCCGCCGGCCCCGGCCGCTGCCGGTGCTTTGTAGCCGCCGGCCGCCCGACGCCCCACCCCGTCCGGGCACACCTGCCACGTGTGCAGGGGCGTGGCAGGGCAGTCAGGTAGCGACAGAGTCGGCGGCGCAGCGCGGTCTTCGTGCGGTCTTCGGGCGCGTGCGCGGCGCGGTCTTCGGGCGCGGCGCGGTTCTCGGGCGCGGGCGCGGTCTCCTGCCAGGTGTTGTTCCTCCCGCCGGCGCTCCCCCCTGCAGCGCTTTGTAGCCGCCGGCCGCCCGACGCCCCACCCCGTCCGGGCACGCCTGCCATGCGTGCAGGGGCGTGGCAGGGCAGTCAGGTAGCGGCGGAGTCGGCGGCGCGGCGCGGTCTTTGCGCGGTCTTCGGGCGCGTGCGCGGCGCGGTCTTTGGGCGCGGCGCAGTCTTCGGGCGCGGTCTCCTGCCAGGTGTTGTTCCTCTTAAGGCCAAGCCCCTGCCCGGTGCCTTGCAATCGGTGCAGCAAAAATTGTAACTGCCATGGCATGCTGGGATGGAGACGGGAGGAAGCTGGGGACTCCGAGTTTGACCAATTCCAAGTGGCACCCCAACTTCTCTTCACTGGCTCTAAATCTAGGTGATAAAAAATAGTTGTCTGATAAAATGCAATGTGTGAGATGTAGTGGAGATCACCACTGGTTCCCCCCTCCCCTCCTTGCATGGGATGCTCATAAGCCTCTGCATTTGGAGACTTACACGCATCCGACATGAGGGCCATGCAATTACCCCTACCAGTTGCAAGTTCAAATATTAATAGGCTAAGCCAAACATCTCATATTAATAATATGCACTGAGATTAAGCAAGATACTAGCAATGCTGAAGCCTAGCTTAACTGCAGAAAAATGATACAGATAGACTAAATAGGAGCAAAGAAAAATTGTCCAAAACTCCCACAACAGTTCCTAAACCAAACTCTGTCTTGATGGTGTATCAGCATCCAAGGCTTGCAGCTATGAACATACAGACCTGGTTACTCTCAAGGGAAGGTGATAATTCTCCTCGCCCACCTTTCATCCATTCAGTTCAGTTTTTTCTACCATTTTGCCAGGTGGTTTATTATCTTGCCAGCCTTTTCTCTCAGCTGATGCAGTTCTTGGCCGCACTGGGGCTTTGTCCGGGAGAAGTTCCAGAAGCTCCAGTGGTGCAAGAAGAAGGAAAGTCCCCAGAGCTCCTGCCTGCCTGATTTAACATCCCTGCTACTTGGGGTGGATGGTTAGTAAACCTTTATCTCATGGGTCCTCACACTATGGCCTGTGGGCTGGATCCGGTCCACCATGCCCATTTATCGACCCGCAGGCGCCGGCTTGCTCGCAAGGAGATCATTTTAGACTCGCTCAGAGAAAAGGAGCTCTGCACACACACGTCCCTGCCTTGCTGCGCATCGCACGCGCACGCTTCACCCCCCCGACCCGTGCCACCCGCCTGCACCACCTTGGTGGCCCACACACATTGCCGACACCTTTCGACTGGCCCTCTGTTCAACAAGTGTGAGGACCCCTGCTTTACCTGAAGGCCCAGACTGGAGCAGCAGTGCCTTGGTGACAAGGATCCTGAGGGAATTATGCCAGAGGGCATTGCCCTCTTTGGGGAGCTGCTTCAAGGAGATGCAAAGGCAGCAGCCATCCCTCCAGCTCCAAGTTGGTCATCTTGTTGTTTGCTTGTCTGTTTTAAAGACCTGGGGTGCAGGGCTTGCTCCTTCTTTCCAGCACTTGAGTATATGCTACAGAGGGAGGTTGCAGCCATTGCCTTCCAAAACTGCTTCAAAGAAGCAGAAAATCTTCTAGCACAGAAAAGAAATACAGGGCTGCAGATGAGAGACAAGGGACAAGTCTGAGTGAAAGTTTGCTAGTTCAAGAGTGGATTTCAGTGTAAGCATCTCATCATTTCCAGAGAGGTCAGATCAGTGGAAATAACAGCTTTAGTCACAGTCATGAGGATCAAATTGTTTTAAACAATGCTGATAGATAAGAAATCAAAGCAAACTGTAAAATGTACACCTCTGTGTTCATGAAAATATTCATTCACTGCAACTGAATAAAACAGAATTGACTTGAACTTGCTTGATTACTTTCCTTGAATACAAAAGAGTATGAAATTTGAATAGAAAACCAAACACAATCAATTATTTTCTGTACCACTTCTCTCACTCTCTTCTCTTTGTTTCTAAGAATGGAGTCGCTTTGCCTTTTTGCTGAAGGAGAAACAAACGTGCTAACTTTCAATTTCATTTCTTTCACATTTTAAGTACTTGTTGCAAAATATTTCTCTGCCCTGTTCTAATAGCCTGATCCCAGAATCAGCCTGCTTCTTGCCTTGGAAGCAGCAGCTGATGACAGGACACTAACTTGGATACGTGCCTGTTCTAGCAAGTGATGCCAGCCCAGATCCGGCTGGCTTGTCCTGATCCTCTCCCACATGGCTTACACAAGGTCCATTGTGGCAGGAATGCAAAAGCACTATGGAAAAGTTCTTACAAACCTTCCTCCTACAAACACCCTAAGAACCCTCTAGCTTTATAGAGTTGAAGAACACCACTCAGTGCTTCTGTCATTGGGGTTAAGTTGGGTCAACGTGCCAAATAGCTTCGAAAATAGCTGTCCACACAAGAGACGTGCTGTTTAAAGGAGCCAGTATATGTTAAATACCCACAGCGATAAAACGCAAGGGGGAACTGTAGATGGCCAGGATACGCGTACACATTTCCAGCAGCATTACAAAAAGTGTCCACTTCAGCGATGCAGTGCTGAAGAGGAATGTTCTGACTGGTCACAAGCAGAGTTATGACAATTTAGGCACCAGGCAAAATTGTTTCTGTTTTCCCAGGCTTTAATGAACTGCCAATGCTAGCATTGTAAACTCTGAGCCATTTAATATTACTATCTGTCTAAATCCTCATTGCTTAAAAAGTTTGTTGTATTATTTGCTTTATTAATAATCAATCAGGTAAATGAATTGAATTGTGCTATTTTTTCTTATTAGTTTGTGAGACACCCTGGGATCATACTTTGATGCTGAAGGTACAGGATATGAATAATGCAGATCAATAATGTCAGCAAACAAACAAAATATCTGGCACGTTCAGGCCAGTTACTGTGATTTCTCTAAGACAAAAGGAAAACAAACAAAAATAAAAGGAAACATAGTGACAAAATTCACACTTAATTGCTCCAGTATAAAAGCGCATCTCATTCATCATGCTCAATGATATTGAGAATCAAGGTCCACTTCCTCCAGATCATCTTTGCTAATTTAGAAGATTCTGTCCATGTGCTGACAGAATCCATGGGCCAGTTGCTTTAATCCATGTGCTTTGGATGTGCAGGATTCATCAATGTTAACACCTCACTGATTTCCATGAACTATGTGACAAGACCAGCTATGGTGCCCCCACCCCAGGTCCATCTGGGTCAACCCAGAGTGCCAGTTACATACTTTAGAGTTCTAAATGGTTAGGATCAAATACCTGGAGGACAGTCTTTTCCAGTATGAATTGTCCACACAGTAAGAGATGTGGAAGAGGCTCTCCTCTGTGTCACACCAATTCTTGGATGCATGAGGTGTCTTCTCATGCAGGCTCTGAAACTTCCTCCCCTGGGCAGCCTTTCTAACCCTCTTACTTCAGGCTTTTTGCCAAATGGGAGACACTACTTCTGTTTAGATTTACCAGATTAGTTATTTCTGTAGCCCATTGCCTTGTTATATTAACTTATGGGCTTGAGCTCAAGTTAGTGCTCTTTCTATCTTTCTCTCTTCTGTGACATGTGGTATATGTGATTTTCTTGCAGTTTTTGTGATGCATTGCTCTTAGCCACCTTAAAAACTGAAAAATGGTGAATCTGTTTGGGTTGGGGATTGTGATCAACTGAATTTCCAAGAGGATCTTTGCTGTGCAGAACATGTGAAACAAATTACAATTCTCTGTGGAAAATATGATAACGTTAGTGAAGTTATCAGCTGTGTCAACCTCAGAAACAGTGAGGGAACTCTCTGGAAATTGATAAGCTTTGTGAAAAAGGTATGTAAATGTCAAGCGAACTTCAAATCAAGTTGCGTTTGCCCACTTGCACAAATGTGCCCATTACTAACAAAAGCCAGTGGTTGTGTAAGAGGAGGGTAAGAGAAGAGCCAGATTCCACCCTATTTTCCAGCCCGTATTGCCATCATCATATAAGTACAACTGCCAATTTGCTATGCATGCAAGTGGGAAATATGAATGAAAGCACCAGTGTAATAATGCTGGGGGGGTGGGGGTGGTAATTGATTGAAAAGACAACCTTGTTCAGGACCTGAAAGATATCTCCAGGATGTCCACAAGCAGGGTATGAAGCCAATAGCCATCTTGTGTTTCAAAGCAGCTGGCAGACAACGAACATGGGCATCCTATATAGACATCATGAGAAATAGCTACTGATTAGCCTACCCTTCTGTTACGTGTCAGTCCCTTTTTAAGGTGCAGGACCATCAGTTCCTAGCAGACCACATGATCTGCATGTATCACAGCCCAAGTCTGGTTCCTGACATTACCCAGCATGCTTGGAAAGAACCCAGCCTGAAGCCCTAGAGAGTCACTTCCATTCAGAGTTGGCTGCACTGAGCTAGATCATCTGACCCGGAATGAGACAGCTTTGGCCTTTCCTATGTAAGTCATCTCAGCTGCAACCATCACATCCTGTGGCCATGAGTTGTCCACACTGAGAACACTCTGTGAGTAAATATATTTTCTTTCGCTTGTTCTGGATCTGCCAGAGTGGATCTACCACTCTATTGCACTGAATGACTGTGAGTTCCAGTATTCTGAGAGAAGGGAGAAGAAGAACATCTCTCTATCCACATCCCTCAAACCATGCATAACTGGTGCACACTCCTCAATCGTTGCCTTTTTATCTCCTTAAAATAAAGTATCCAGTGTATGCCTGCAATGATGATGGGCATTTAAATGGTGCCTTTCAGGAACCCCAGGACTGCTGAAGTCCTGGTCCCAAACAACTGTGATCTTACACAGAATGTCTTCAAGAATCAGGTCAATTTTCTGCAGGAACTTCTACACAGTCATTTCCCAAAGCGGAATCCATTTTTAAGTGTTGCACAAATTATTCTGAGCTGTTGTAAGAGTTGTAGTTTGAAAGGATGCCTCAGGTAAATATGCAAGTGGTGAAACACTGATATAAACATTTGACATATGGATCTTAAGGTAATTACTAAAATTCCTATTTCTAGCAGCTCCAAGCATATAAGCAGGATCTTGATGAAATTTTAATTTGCAATGTACTTTAAGGGCTAGCAGTGCTTTAGACTAATTAAATTTTATTAGTACAAGGGTATGAAGTTAATTTAAAGTGAATGTTTTCTTTATTATTTTGGAAGTTGAAGTCTAATGTTTATTAAATGTAAATGTTATTAAAGCTGGTTGAGTTGCCTAACAAGACTATAAGTGAAATTGGGTAGCATGGTCCTAAACTGCAAAATTATTCTGTCTGATAGTGCTATTTTTTGCGAGGGAGGAATCATGATGCAGGGAGAGGTATCTGATGCTGCCACAGTGGAAATTTCCATATAGATGTTTTCAGGGAGGAATATCAACACAACTAGTAAGGCACACACATTACGCTTCTCCTGGGTTTTCTGAACCCAATTTTAAAAATTCTAGTTTGCATCTGTACGGCTGAAAATTCAGCGATACTTTGTTCATCCATTATTATATTACACTCCAGGATTCTCTCATCTAACTCTCTTTCATCTAGTAAAGCATGAAATAGTGGGTTATTTCTTTGCAGGTTTGGCATGATCACGCGGTACTTATGACATCTGCATGCCCATGACTCATCAGCGCTTTGCAGCCCATCCATTTTCAGCTGTTGAGGGGGATCACAATTTTGGAGGTCTTCTTTACAATCGGACGAAGGATCAACACATTCTGCACTGTAAGTTCTTTTTAAGGGATCTTCCTGGGCTCATGGTTTTTGCCAAAGAACCAAAAGGAAGATGCACATGTTAGCATGGCGCACATCCTTGCTAGATTACTTAATTTTAGCAGTCTGTAAGCAGGCGTCTGTGCATTTTCATCAAATTTTGTTCAGCATCTGATGACTATCAGCCTCAGCTAGCATGACCCATGGTCAGAAATGCAAGGACTGTAGTCCAAAACCTCTGGTGGGTACCAGATTTGAGAAGGTTGCTTTAAATCTGCTGATGATGAGTAATGATGATGCTAAACTTACTCTTCCATGATCTCTGCTTTATGATTTTAGTTGTATATGAAATATTTCATCATTTCCAGTGCAGGGTAAGTCCAAAAGCAAAAGGTGGCAGGGAAAAATACCAGCAGATTGCAATGGAAAGTCCTTCCTTCCAATAAGGAAGCCATACCAAAGGCATTGCAGCACCTGTTAGAATGGGGGTGTGGTGAACTCTGCAAAAGGCAGGAAACCTCCAATTGATTAGTAGCTGGGGAAAGGGCACCTCTCTTGGTGAGCTGTTGAGCATGTGATGCTCAAATTAATGCCTGTTCATGCCATAAATGCACACAAAAGGACTGAGCGGTAAAGTTGTGAGGACTGTGGAAAAAACATCAGAGGAAAATTGTATTATTCTTCAATGACTGTATTGCAAAAAACAGCAAACAAGCAGCACATTTTGGCACCCCCACAGCAGGGTAAGCATTGGAGGGTATTCCTCATGGCTCTGCTGCAGTCCGTTGTGCGACTGACCGCCTCTCCTTTCCATGGCCACAGGCTGTGGCAGGCATTCCTCAGTTTCCCTTCCAAATTATGGACACACTTTACAAAAGTTTTGAGAAAAATTATCTTGCAGTTCCCAGTATGTCCAAGCTTTTCTTTCCCCCTGACCAAATATAAATGTTTCTGTGTAAATGCACACAGGATCGTGCCCTATGGTTACACACTAATGGGGTGGTGGGACAGGGGGAGACTCTTGTCTTCACAGTGAAATGACAAGCCATGAGGGGGAAGTCTGACCCATTCCAGCGAATCTGTGATAAATGTGTACGTACGTACATATGTATGTATATGAATAATACCTGCATTCACTCTGAGCAGATGTTCTATATAACTTGGAAGCTATTATGCTTCATATCAGCCTGCTCTTCTATGCCTCTTCTTATCTGGGTTCTTCGCTGCAATAACTCTACATAACTGAAGTATTCACGCTGAGGCTTGTGAACTGTCTGCCTCTGTACACCAAAATTGCTTACAAAGCTCACATTCTAGGAAATCTACCTGAATGCCTAGGAACCACATTCTTTTGCTTTTTCTGTATCTACCAAAATGCAATAGTTCGTTTTTATGAAATGTGCTTACTTGCTTTTGTTGTGCAATGCACAATCCGTTTGAAACTGATTTAGCATCAGAGCTAAGGGTAGCTTTGGCTGACCTTGCTGAAGTGGTTCTTTAAATTCCAATTGTGCAGTAAAGTCAACCTTTTGCTTTGAAGTGGATGTTAAATTCACAGGTTCATTAGTGATGCTGGCAGCAAGATAGAGCAGTATTATTGATATAGGTCTTCTGTGGAATCAAAAGAGCTCCCTGAACACCACAGAGTTTCCATTTCCAGGAGATACTACTGAAACCCAATATGCTCTCCATCTGCTCTGTCTTCCACTGCACTGGTGGCACCTCTGTTTTTTCTGGCAATGTGTCTCCATGTGCAATGTGTGCACCAGGCTTTGCTAAGTGAATCTAACTGGCTTCAGCTCATTTCACTATTATAATTCTATATCACTGAACAGCAGAAGCTCTCTCAGCAATTATACACACACACACTTGTAGCCATATACACAGCCACATACATATAAGATTATTTCAAACCATGGGCAACAAGGAAAATCTGAGACATGATAAAAACCTCACCATATAGCCGAGAGAAGAGGAAGTTCTTCACCTGGCACCAGTGACGATCAGGAGCACCATCGAGGAGGCCTTCATTCTTGTTGCTGCCTCCTCCAGGAGAAGGACCGTAGAAGATGTATGGGTAGCATCATGCCAGGAGACATACTCTATCAAGTACTGGTGTACCAAGCTCTAGAAGTCAAAGCCAGCATCTTGAATCAGGGCTTATATGCCTTAAATGACAAAGTATATAGCCCCTATTCTGACCCTCTTGCACTGGCCAACCCTCTGTTTCCAAACCCAAGTCAAGGCTCCAGGAGAACCCTCAAAGCTAATGTGTACCTTCAGGTCAAGTGTAACTGTATGCAGAAGAGCATTCTGTGCACCTATTACGAGCATCTTGGACTTGTCCAGATAGAGTTTTCATTATTAGCCCCCATCCAGTCCATTATCACAGCCAGGCATCAGTCTAGCACATCCACCTTGATGAAGATGAAGAGCAGAAATAGAGCTGTAGATGATAAATAGCATGGGGGACAGAACCGCCCCACCCATAGAACTTCATGCCAGGGAATCCATGGACACAATTTCCAAGCATCACCTTCTGGACCCAACCATCCAGGTAGAAGTGAAGCCACTGCATGCAGTATTGCTCACTTTCACCTCAGACAGCTGCCCCAGGAAGATATTGTGGTTGATGATAGGGTTGGGGGGAAAATCATTGGAATTCATCCCTCTAGCATTCACGGACTTCCTCTTATGCATGCCCTGGCCTTGGAAAGCAAGCTGAGATGGACAAAGCCTGTGAATGCTTGTGGAATGAAGTTTGTGTGAGCGCCAATCTAATTCCACATTAGGTGCAAGAGCACAAAAAAATGCTGCTCTGTGTGACATGGAAGAGTGATGGTGCTTGCCAGTGCTTGCATGGGGCTCCATTACTGGTGAGCACCATGGGAATGCTGGGAACTCAGACTCAGACTGCAACAAAGTGAATCAGAGTGTTGGATGGTGAAACTGGTTTCCACCGCCCTGGTATGCAGCTACAGAAGAGTCCCCTGAGGAAAGTTCAGGAGCTGCTCCAGGCATCCAGCATGGGGTTTAATTTTAGGAGTGATAGCTGATGGGATATATGCCAAGAGCAGGAGGACTGGGAGAGGAGGGTGGAAACTGTGCTAGCATAGAAACAACTTGGCCATCTGTCAGGCACATCCAGACAAGCCACTGTGCACTGTGAAAACAGAGCAGGACTGCTTGTTGTGATGTGAATCCAGCCTGGCTCTGTTCAAACAGCTCACCAGGTAGTAAAATTGCTTCATATTGCTAATTGGGAATTGGGAAACTGAATACTTCACAATCTGGAGTAGGGCCACTGCACACTGAAATCTAGAATGGCAGGGAAATGTTAAAAGTTGTTCTCTCCTCCCTGCAGTGCCAGGGCAAAATGACATGTGATACTAATTGTGAAGTCTTTTACGTTCTAATGCCAGTGTACATGGTCCTGCTTCATACTGGGACCTACCCCCCCCCCCGACTCTTCGCTTTCTGAAACCTCCCCTTCCCCTTCCCTGGGAAGGCAATGATTTGGGAGAGGCTAGACTTGACGATAGCACAGGCCCACACCAGCTCCTGAGCATAAGATGCTGATTAAGACAAATCGCACCAACCCTGATTCATCATATCCATGCCAAAGTGTTCTTGTAAAACGATCTGAAAATTTCCTCTCCCTTTATTTGTGGCTCATGCAGACTGCACCTTCAAACTCAACAAAGTGAGAGGTATTGATTCATTCCAGATTTAACAAGTGATTTGGAAAGTTTTCTGTATAACTGAATGTTTTGCCTTTGTTGTGAGGGTGGTAATTTTTTCTTCTTCCAAAATTCAATATGAAGCCTGCTGGAATGCTTAGCTTGTGCCTTGAAGCTGTCATTTCAAATAAAGACAGACACACTGCATTCCATTTAGCAGGCTATTGACATTTGCCTTCTCTATTATTTTAAGGACATAAAGATGTATCTTGTCTTTTCAAAGAAAATAACATAATAGAGTTTAATGTAGCAACTAAGTCAATCACCTAACAAAATGTGTTTACCAAAAGGTAAAAACAAGTTTAGATACAAGGTGAGATATACATGGGAGGCCTTGATTAATGTAAGCTTTTGCTTTGGCAATTATTAAACAAAGCTTCAACAGGGGATAACCGTTAGGAAGTTATTTATAGTTAAAGGTTTGGTAAATGTGAAATCCAAGAGATTTTAACTTGGCCAGTACTGATCAGTCAGACATGCTACATGTAACCAGGTAAGACATGCGGTTTTAAGAAAGATTCTTTTTGGTTGCCTGGGTCTCCTGATTCCTGTTGTGCTCAGTAGCAAGAGTGCTCACATACTGAGTAGGAACCATATCACAGACCTTTGCCAGTGGGTCCTTCTTCCTTATACCTTGCACCCTCTCCACTTAATCTCCAGGGTCTGCCAGCACCCTTTGACTCTGAGATGAAGACCTCAAAATCTTTCAATGAGTACGGAGCCCTGGGGAGCATTCCCTACACACGTCCTCAGTCCCAGATCCTCAGCACCCAGAAGAAACCAATGACTGTGTGAAAGGGTACTGACCCTGTACACACAACACGCACGTATATATATATATATATACACACACACACACAGAGCATAGGTGTGACACTTCAGAAGGTGGAACTCTCCTGACCTCCTGTAAAACCCATCAGTTGCACTAAGTGCGTTATGTAGCCAGAGGATTGCTCTCCATGGTGCTGAAAAGAAGCCCACAGTACAATAAGCCATGCTGAAAATAAGCCACAGTACGTTGGTTGTTCAGTCACTTACCCATTTTACTCCCACATAAATTTGAACATGTTTAATGCTATAATTTTGACCTTCTGATAGCTTTAGAAAAATATTATCTTCTTTTTAAAAAGGACTTTAAGAAGATTTGCACAAATTCAGTACACAAAGTGCAATACTTTGCTCTAACCTTCCTGAAAGTTAAAAAAAGTCAGAGTTGCACTTATTTTCTTAATAGGAAAATAATCTTTTGATTTGTTCAAAACTCCCTTAAAGTGAAAAATGAACAAGCAAACAAGGTTTAATATGTCTGCAAATTTCCCTGATGGTAGGGAAAATAATATTAAAGTTGTACAGAGCTCCCCAATGGTGAGAAAAAGTGTCAATGTTTAAGGAGGTGATGAAGTAGATGAGTTAACTGACAAGCGTCATGACTCACAGGAGGGATGAGGGTGGGAGGGTGGATGGAAGCAGTGCTAGCACGATCATGAGCAGAGACCACTCAGGTTCTCCATCATACTTGCCAGGTGGCTCTATAGCCCTTTCCAACAAGCCATGGATAAGCAACTTGCCTGCTTCACTTGTCACAACAAATGACTGAAAACTATCAGTCATGAAGAAAGCAGAAAGGTGCTATAGGTTTTCAGAAAACTATGCCAGATTCAGAAGTCACAGTAAGCAACCCAGAGACAAATAAGGGTGACAGCCTACTGGGCACATTTACACGTCATGCTAAGCTACCCGGTAAATAATCCTCCATGACTCGGCTTGTTGGTTAACCCACAGTGCTCCTCGTAGATGATTGGGCTTGCCATGGCTTGTTCTACCCCAGTCTCAAATTTCCCTCAGTCCTAAAACTGGCTTCAGCATCTATCTGAGGTGCCTTTGGAGAAGAATTCTTCATTGCCTTGGTCACATCAGTACCCTTTCTGCAACAGGTCCACTGTGGTTGCTGGCCACTGGGAAAAAATCCCCCAACACACTGCATCCGCTTGCCAAATATATTTATTTATCTTAGCACTTACAAATGTGTTCGCCATCTTCCACCAACCACTCCCAGGGGATTTTCAGCCTTGTACGAATCTGCCTCCCCAATATCCCCAGTAACCAATTATCTCCATATTCTCTCTCACTTTAGCAGTGACATGGCTATCCAGCAAACACTGTTTCTCCTCCCCACAAGGCTTCTTCAAGTTAGTGTAAAGTCATATACCCACTTCCCAAGATAAGAATACCTACTTCTCTTCAGTAGCTCTTGGCTTCTCACCCTTTTCCTGTTTGTCGCTTCCTGTGACTGCTTGTTATTGTTAGTCCTGAAGTCACGTCCAACCCATTGCAACCCCATGGACAACATTCCTCCAGGCCTTCCTATCCTCCACCATCCCCCGGAGGCCACTCAATCTCACACCGACTGCTTCAGTGACTCCATCTAGCCACCTCATCCTCTGCCGTCCCCTTCTTCTTTTGCCATCTATTGTTCCCAGCATTAGGATCTTCACCAGGGAGTCCTTCCTTCTCATTAGGTGACCAAAGTATTTGAGTTTCATCTTCAGTATCTGGCCTTCTAAAGAGCAGTTGGGGTTGATCTCCTCTAGCACTGACCAGTTTGATCGCCTTGCAGTCCAAGGGACTCGCAAGAGTCTCCTCCAGCACCACAATTCAAAGGCCTCAATTCTTCGGCGCTCAGCCTTCCTTATGGTCCAACTTTTACAGCCATACATGGCAACTGGGAAAACCATAGCCTTGCCTAGACACCCTTTTGTTGGCAGGGTGATGTTTCTGCTCCTTGGGTGCTAGCTGTCACATATTGAAGTGGGTTATGACAAAGCAGGAACATGGAGAAAGAAATTGCAGACATATAAAGGCAGTTATTAGCTGCAAAAGATTGAGGAAGGATGGCAACAATCCCGTGGTTTTTACCACTCTGGCTGGGGAGGCTAGCTAGCTGTTTCTTGAAAAGGAGGATAAAATTACCCTGCTGGGTTTGAATGATACAGCAAGACACCATGTGCAGCACAAACCCTAGAATGACCTATGGGTTTTCAGAGATGCTTGCTCATGAAAAAGAACCCATCCTTCAGAAACTATGATTGGCTCACTTGGCACAACAACCCACAGTATTCTGTGAACCAGATCAGTGAGAACTGTTCTGTTTGCAAACCAGCCATATCCAAGGTGCTGGACCTGCTCTATTCCAGGTGCTCCTATGTCCCCCTTGCTTTGTAGGGTAACAAAATCTTCAGTAGAACATGGCAATTCCTTCTTGGGTGACTGGGTGCATTTCCCCTTTCTGACACTGTCAGGGAAGCATTGCGAAAAAGGCCAAGAGGTAGCTCCATCTGTAGGCTATTCTTATCACACAGAGTGTAAAGTAGCTCAGCTCTAGAGCTGAAATCTCTGACTCAGGCCTTTCTAATGTCTTCTTCATTGAGACCTCCTCCTCCTTGCCCCCTCTGTTCCAATACACTCCCATGCAGAGAAAAGTGTACATTGACCTGGTTCGCACAACATGGCACATCATCCGTTATTTAACTTACAATGAGCTGCAACACACATGGGTACTTCTTTTCCATATCAATCCCCACTTTAGCCTTGTTGTATCTTGCTAACCTGGTGAGTATGTTTTTGTGAGATTAAACAACCCTTGCTTAGTCAACAGTCTGTTCTAGAGAGCTGCTGATGCAAAACAGTGGCCATATACACCACAGCCTCATCAAGGGTTAAATCTCATGCTGTGCTCTCATGTCATGTGAACAGCCCATTGGATAAATAAAGGCAGGAATGGCAAAGTAGGAAAGCCAAGCTTGCACCACAAGTGCTGCTCCAAATAGCTCAGGGTGTGCTTTAAAAAAACAGTTTCTTTTTAACTTATAAAAGAGCTGCCTTGCAAGCAAAAAGAACTGGGTGATTTTGCCTTTAGTTGTTGGATATGCAGCAGTTTAAAAGCCCGTCTAATCCAGCTGATCACTGCATAACAGCTAGCAGAACACACTTACCATTACCCAACAAAGCCAGCTAGATTTAGGCTAGTAAATCAGAAATGAAAAGCTCAGCATGCTCATACTAATACTGCAAGCCAGACATGTTCTTAACCTTTTTGTTCAGAAGGTTCCTTTTGCATTATTTCACTAAGCTGATTCAGATGATGTTATTTACTCTTTAATGTTACTCCTAGAAATAGCCACCATAATGTTTTCATTTCCTGAAGGGAAAAAATCACCTTCTATCCTGGTGAATGCATTTTTATCCCTTCCTAGAGTAAAACCGTTCCTGGAGCCACAGTGAGGGGTGAGTGAGTGGAGGCAATGCATATGCTGGTAGCTCCTCCATCTTCTTTAATTCACTATCTTTATTGATCATAGATTGGGCCCAGGATCTGCCTTCCAAAAAGGGGAATGGACGTTCTGCAAGAGGAAGCGTCCTGCTCCTGGAAGGTCACTTCACCTGATTTTCAGCATCCTTTTCTTCAGCACACCATAGCTGACCCCCATTCAGCAAAGCTTCCTGATGAGCAGTTTTCAGGGGGCTGGAGGGGCTGTAATGGGAAGGAAGGGTGGGGAAGTCCACTTCCAGCAGCTCACTTGATGCAGCTTAAACCAGCTCTGTGCCATTGGTTCAGTTTGCTGTCTGAGTGTGCATTTGTGTGTTGCACTGCTTCCGCAAACTACTTTTTTCTATAAATAGCAGTGTAAAGGGATTGCTCTTGCCTATAGTGTCTGCCTGTGGCTTCTGACTCCCATCCATGTCAATGGAATTTGAGCAATCACATTTCCTAGATTTTACCCTTGATCAATCATCACAGCAAGCAGACATACTCTGATTTAATGCAACTTGATTTCCAGGGAAAATAGGTTGCTTAAATTCAATTGGGGCTTTTAAAAAGAAAAGGAATTTTCATGGAGCAGATTAACTCAAAAAAATTAAAATCATGCAAAAGGTTATTTTAATTTTCATTTTATATGATTAAATGCAATTATTTAAGTCAAGAGATGTCCTGAAACATATACATTAATATTAAATTATTGCAATTTCAGTTAATTTGGCATTTAAAAATCTGCTGAAATGTCCAGAACTATTATTTTCATTCATTCAATCATTCTACAAATTCCCGTTCTGCATAAATGTTGGGGACAATGATGTTGCATTCTGCCTTGGTTGAAAGAAAATGGACAACAGCAGACTGGATATAATAATAGAGCTGTAGCTCTCTCATTTAGAATATGCTTAGTTGTGCATTAACAGACTGTGCTTTTGTACTTATTCATGTGTCATCCACTGGAAGATTATGCAGAGACGTGATTCTTTCAGTCTGCATCAACTATAGTGAGAGAGTTGTGATTGCTGCCAGAAGGTTTTGAACCATGCCTTAAGTTGCCCTGCACTAGGGTCCTTCTGGCATTTCTGTACGAGTAAATATTACTGTCCTCTGTCTGATACTATCCAGTGGAAGGGGTCCCCCCACCTGTCTGATGGAGCTTTGCCTGTCTGATGGAGGCCACCTTGGCCAGGAACTACAAGGTCTGGGATCAATGCTTCAGATTCCTTCAATGCAAGCTTTTCAAGCTTTAAGTAGAAATTTCAAAAAGTTGACAGACTTCCTGATCCAAAACCTTCTTCAGTCCAGGACTTTGAACTTTCATTTGCTTCTCCAACCTTCCTATCTCAACAGGCAGTACTGCTGAGAAAGGGGAAGAGTCCTAGTAGGGCAGCCTTACAGAAAATCGATTTCCTAACTCACAGATGCTTGATTTCCTAGAAACAGCAGTTAGAATTAAGAACACTCACAGAATTATTTTAAATATCCTCCTCTCCATATGGATTTGAGAGGCCCCCAAGATGATGACAATGAGAACAAGGTAAGAAAGAGTTATCCTTTAAAATGGCTAGTAGATAACACAAAAAGGGCTGCAAGAGCAAAAGCCATCCCCCAGCATTGTCCCTTTGGTTTATTCTAAGCCTCTGGTGTGAGGATTGCTTTTTCCCTTTGAGGGGATGTGTCTTGGAGGGAAAATAGGGGGCCAGGTGGGGGATCTGTAGTTGCCTCAATCAGTGTAGTGACCTCTCCCTCATCCACAATTTAATAGGGAGTCTGGTCCCAGTCTGGCATGTATAAACATGTATAATCAAGACTTGGGAGGATGAGGAGGGAGGAGTCCATCTCTTGCAGCTGTGCCCACCAGGCTCCTTGCCACAGCATCAGGATAGGCCGGAGAGCAGAGCAGAGCTGATCTGGGTGAGGCAGTGCAGGTGCTGTGGCCTGTAGGGATTGTATCTCTCTCTCTTGGGTTCTCTGGGCACTCTGTTCATCTGACCCCAGCAGGGAGTGTTGGCATCTGCAGCAGGACTTATTGGGGATTGTGCTGCTCTACTGTACACCCAGTGGCCCAACAATCTTCCTATCAGAGCTGACAGAGGTTGTCTCAGTTGTGATGTTGAGGTCCCCCAGGCTATTGATCTTATCAGAGGGGAATCAGGATTTCATGGACTCTTCAGTGACTATAGGCCTGTCCCAACATATCTTCAGTTCAACAAATAGAGCAGGGCACACTCTAGATTTGGATTTTTAAGCCAGGCAAGGGGATAGTAATCCAAAGATAAGTAATTCGAATTGGAACTACCTACTGAGATTTAGACTAAGAACTGCTTTTCAGGGTCCACCCTGAAAGCTAATAATTCCAGGGGCAGAGATCTAAGGGACTGGTTGGGGTCTGGCTATGTGTTTATTCTCTAGAAAAGAAAGATAACCTGGACAACTGATATCTGTGCTCCCAAGTGCCTTCTCTGTAGATGTGAGTACAGCTCATATGGCTTCATGGTACACTCCAGAGCTAGAAGCAATGCAACAGAGTGAGTCAGGCATATTTAGGGTACTGAAGGTGGCAAAGTAATAACATCTCACTGCCTCTATTCAATCTTTTCTTTACCTCCCAGTGGAAATGTTTAAGGTCATCTGGAACCTATTGCATCCTGGCTCAAGGACATCCAAGACCCATCTGAGGTATCCCTGCTATATATTTGCTAGACACTTCCAAGAAAAAAAAAATTATATCCACAGGGACTTAGACTCCAGTGTGATAGCAATAGCATCAGGTGAGGTAGTTAGAGCACAGCCTGGTCACATTATCCTGAAAACACTGGTGTTAGTACAGCACAAAGATCTTGAGAAAGTACTTGGACAGGTTGGTGCAACCAGATCTCTTTTCCCAAAGAAACCAGCAGGGAGGGAACAGCCAGCTGGGCTGGAGAGCTGATCAATGACTCTTTGTGTTTAAAAAGTTCTCTGAATTCACCTGTTGTATGAGCATTACCTAATTGCAATGTCTTTCGTATATGTAGATCTAAATATAGAATTAAGAACTCTAAATGAAATATTCAGTTAATATGACTGCTAATAAATTAAATCAGAATCCTGATGACATGGCACACAATTTGCTCCTGGGGATTAATATGCTACGCATATTGTAAAGGGAAACCCAAGGTGAGGGATTTATGTGAACAAAAATTGTTGAATACAGCTAAAAAGCACACTATATTTTGCTCTGAATAGTCACACAATCACTACTCTTCGTAATTCTTTTGTGGCATTTAAGATGAATAGCTTCAAGTAGAATTTCTTCAAGGGTTTTATTTATAATTTGCTCAGGTGTGTGTAATTCAACTCTCATTTCTGAAAAGAAATAGTCTTTAAAAACTACAAGTGCAAAAGAACTATAATCCTGATCTCATTGTAAATGTCTACAGGAGCATTATAAACATGGTTGGCTATTAGTTAGATAGTTTCAGATGCATTTCAAGTGAAGATCTGGACCTTTTTTCTTGAGATAAAACCATCCAACCTTCTAAAGGGGGGGAAAAAAGCAAATACCGGCAGTCATTGAACCACAGTTTCCCCATCCCAGCTCCCATTCACTTTGAAGTAAGTTCTTGACTTGAATGCTGCTTAGTCCTAAGTAAATGGTGCAAAGTTTCTTAGATCCTTTGCAGTGCTGTGTTGAATACCTGGAGTCCTACCCACCTGTACTGTATGCCTATTTGGAAATTACAATGCTGGGGGCAATGAGGCTGTTCCATATTCAACTCAAAGTGAGCACCAAGTACCCTGTGTGAACTGATGCATCCAAATTTCTTCACATCTTACTAAAGAAGTTTACCTTCCAATGAATGTTGGAAGCGGTGCAAGTGTGCATAAGCTTGCATCTCCAGATATATTTAGTAGCTGTGATGCCATTCCTAATTGCAGGTATGAGCTATCTTCTAGGATGGCTCTGTGGATTTCACATGATAAAGAGACTGGTTGCCGTTTTAAACTGATGTTTTAAACTGATTGCTTAATTCGGAGTTAATAAGCATCAACTAAAAATAATACACATTTAGTACAATGCACTTTGCGTAATCATCTTCCCCATCTTTGAATGTCCTTTGCAGCTCTGAACAGGCTTCACGGAGGGTGGCTCCTTACTTCCAGTGCACTTCCTCATATGTTGAGAGCCTATCAGGCACTCTTGGCAGTGTGGAAGGACCACGGGGGTTCCAAGGACGGCTACAAGCAGTTATTTAAATTTCCTGCAAAGTGCCAGATGCAGTGCCATTGCAGGCATTTGGGGAGGTCTAGATGTTGGCTTACCAACTCAACTATATGGTATGGAGGTCCAATCAAACATCTGGGATGATAGACCCCACTGGGGCCCTTGCAGCTGCCTTAGGATGCCAGGTGCTAATGTCTGGCCTGGCCATATATTGTTATCTTCAACTGCATGGCAAGTAGTAGTTATGCTACTGAAGTACAGTAGTATATTCTTTCATTGTTCAAACCAATTTAAATTCTGTCTGTAAGCCTCTGTGGGTATTCGCAAGGTTTGGAGGTAAGGCTGAGAAAGAAGCCTGTGGGAGCAGCCCAAGCCTCTAAAGTCTGGATGGACAACCTGCACAGAATGAAAAAGCTTCAAGGGAGAGCAGCAAACATGATCACAGGACTGGAAAGAAAGTCCTGTGACAAAGACTGAAAGAACGGGTCACATTTAGCCTTGAGAAGAGAAGACTAAGGGGAGGCATGATAGCATATCTATCTTGAAAATACTTGAAAAGTTGTCACCAAGAGGAGTGCCAGGGTCTCCTCTCAATCATCCCAGAATACAGGATACAGAATAATGGGATCAGGTTATAGGAAACCCGGATGACCATCAAGGAGAACTTCCTGACTGTTAGAGCACTATAATAATGGAACCAATTACCTAGAACAGTTCTGAACTCTTGCACTCCGGAAGCATTCAAAATGCAGCTGGAATGCTCTGTTAGGGATGGTTTAACTTGGGAGCCCTGAATTGAGCAGGAAGCTGGACCTGGTGGCCTTATTGACACCCTCCAACTCTACTATTCCATAATAGACCTGAGGGCTAGAAGTTGCCCACCCTTGCCCTATCTCATAAGCTTTCCCTGGAAGGCTGATCCAGCTTTTTCCAGATCTTTCTTAGCTCCTTCCATCATTTCATGCACATGGCAGACTTACCCAACTAAATCTGACCACGAATTGACATTAACCGGGCAGGTTAAGTGGCATGCTGATCAGGCATGTGGGGATTCCAGTGACGGGGCAGCCACTGCTGCTAACAGGATTCGCAGACACTAGAACTTCTGTCGAGTAAGCTAGTTAAACAGAGCGCTGCTCTCCAGAGTGCATAATGGGACAGAGGCAGCCTATGTGGGACAGAGAGTGGCATCTCAGAGGTATTTGCCACTCATGCATTATGAATATCATGGCATGCTACAGTGCCATATTTGGCTTTAATTACAAATGAGGCAGCATGAAATGTAAGTAGTGTAAGAGAAAGTAATGAAGAGATGTTAAGGATTCCAATCAATCCTCTAATTTAATTTTCAGAGCAGACAAGGGAACAATGCAGAGAGGGTTTGTATTATGAGTTTGTAACTGGGCCCAGACATATCATGCCTACGTCATTTTAATTGGATGTTAAAAGTTTAATCTGTTGCATTTTTAACACAATATAGGAACAACAAATCCCTGGCAGCATAAAGCCAGCTGATATCCCAATGTTCTTCTATTATTGTTATTTAGCAAGGTCAATGCTCCATTTTCCTTTGCAATATTTAAGTAATGCAGAGAGATCTGCAGGTCACCTCGATGCAGGCTGAATGCCAGGCACATCCTCATCTTGTTTAATTCATTTCCCCTTTAGAGGCATGATGTGGGAGAAGGGCCATTAAAAGTTCTTGTAGATTGAAAACTAAAAGTTAGCTGGAGTCCAGGAGACTTCAGAACACAGCAAGGCTTTCTTTGGTGTCTGAAATTCAAATGTCTATCATTGAGATTGCAAATTTGCACTCTAGAGGGACTGGTTTAACTAAAGAGCATTCCTGAGCAAATGGTATACTCAGGCCTTCTTGGTCTATGCTCATTAAAGGGCTGAGGAACAGATTTATTTATTTATTTATGGCTCCATTTCCTTGCAGCACAGTCAAGTTAAAGCAACCACCATTCTACACTCGGAGAAGTGAACACCTGACACACTTCCATAGATACTAGCAGCACAGTTCTCTTAATTTTAATGCAGTTTTAATGACATCATAGTGGCTGCAAGGAGTTATAATAATGGAGCTGAAAGTGGCTGAGAAGCAGATGGTTGCTAAATGAGCAATCATGAATACTGTACAGGCATAAGAACACACAAAGCACCCTGTTGATAGAACAGAGCAAGAACTATTTAGCACAACATTCTGTTTTCCAAGACTCTTCCTCAGCACCCAGTATTCAGCCCCTAATTATGGTTAGTTGCTAATAGATATTACTGCTCTTCAGCAGTTCCCCCTTGAGATTGGAGGGGTATGAGCAGGTTGACCTCTGGTGAACTTTGTCCACCATTGGGGTGGGGATGAGCCTGCTTGGCAGAAGTCGGTGCTCCCCATTTCTAGATATGGGTGCTATTTTAAGTTTCCCACAGTGCCTCAAGGCAGGCTTCACCAACCTGGTAGCCTTCAGCTGCTTTTGATTACATGTGCCAGTACTCATAACTATGGGTCAAACAGTCTAGCTGAAGTCTGAAACAGCTGGAAGGCTTCAAGCTGGGGAAGGTTGTCCGTGAGGCAATTGTGGGACGATACACAGATACCCTGCAGCACTACTCAGAGCACAGAGGAGGAGATTTATTTTGAGGCACCCCAAGAGAGGTGCTAGGGCACTGGATGCCAGGTGTTGAGGTCTTGGTTCTCACATGTTGAACCACACTGTGATGCATGAATCATGATGTGGCTGCTCCCCAAACTTACTGGATACCTTAGAGACATTGCAATTCACAAGGAAGCGACTGAGCCACGAATGGAATTCCTTTGCTGTACTGCAGGCACCACAACCTACAAGTACAGAGGAAGCAGGTGATTCCTTAGCAATTGCAGCTTTTATTCTGAGCTCTATGGGAACTATCCATCATGCTCCATGGGAGTCATGCTGTTTTGGGGATGAAGTTTGGCACCATGGGTCACTCTTCTAAAACTCAGAATAAAAACTGCCATTATTAAGGAGCCCGTCTGATACAAAAATCACCCATCTCCCCTGAATGACACTATATCTGCAGTAACCACCACACTCCACCTTGGATTACCATGCAGAAAAAGCCCCTATCAGGGCTGCTCCAGCAGGATGGCCCATGACAAGCCTGGAGTGGATTCATACACAGATATGTCTTTGTGGGAGGTGTCTGCCATTCAAGGTTCATCTGCTTATATCTCATACTAGATATTACTTGATAAAAGGAAAGCTAAAAGTGCAATCCAAGACTTGCTTACCCAGAAGTAAGCCCCAGTGAATTTGGTCTTCCCAGAGTTCCAAGTAAGTGAATACCAGTTTGCAGGCTAAATCAAAGAAAATTCTCTGCTCATGCAAGAGACCATAAGAACTGCTACTGGATCGACATATCAATGGGTAAGTTTTGTGCAAAACCTGATTTCCCTTTATGGCCTTGGTGTAGAAGGTATTCATGGTTTGTGTATGAATTCGCCAACAGTTTTAGCCAAATAAGACAGAGAGATCACTCACATATGGCCTTGAAACCATTCAATGAAAGTGAAGGACAACAATATTTTATGTGTTGCTCATTTATATTGTCAGCCACTGATAACCATATAATTAAGCAACTGGTGAGCTTGGAATCATTTGGAGGGGAGGCAATTGACAAATTGTACAATGATACAATTATTGTTGTTTGTGGATTGCCAGATCACTTAGGTTGACCACATTTTTAAGTTGCACGGATGGGTTTATTCAGCTTTCCAATCAAAGATTAATTTACTAGAGTTTAGGCGAAGTAGTGAGTAATGCTTGCCTCTTTAACCTATTATCTTTATATTTTGTCAGTGCTAACTTAGATTTGTGATGTTTCTGTTTTTTAGTTCTTTTTGGCCCTGGTGAAACCTACTGTTGAAATGCATTTGGCCTATTATGTTATAGCTTTTAGGGTCTGCACAACCAGTTTTTAATGTTTTATATTAATAGATGTATTATTTTTATACTGCCTTATTTTGTATTCATTTGTATGGAAGAATATAATTTGGAGAATGATATGAAAGAATATCAATTTTCATTACTTAGATTTAGGTTAATATTACAGTGTGATTCAGATTATTTTTCCTATGTTGCTTAGATACACAGCATGTCTGGGCTCTACTTATAACAGCCCTGTAATATAATAGTTTTTGTAATAGTCTTGTCTTAAAATTCTGCATAGGATCCAAGTCTGCCCCTTTCATTTTCTGCTGTACTTGCTATTAAATGCACTTAAATTTCATCCATTATTGGTCTGCTTTTTGAGCTAAATTTGATTATACCCATGATCATAGCTGAGTCAGTATTGATGATGACACAGACTAATAATTTCATGTATAAAATTAACAACCTCTCTCCTTTTCCAAGACCTCATAAAATCCATTGCATGAAATCAGCTCTTCAGAACTTTCTAGAGATAATCCTTACCCATGAGGAAATGTTACAGTATACATTTTTACTTCGAACATGCGTGCGTGCACACATATGCACAGAGAGAGAGAGAGAGAGAAGAGAGAATTCAAAGACAGCAGATCATTGTTTCATCTCTGCTAGTCCAGAGTCAGACATAACCATTCTCTTAGGATCACATGATTGTGTCTTACTTTCACATAAAGGGAAACCGCATGGAGGATGGAACAGTGGAGCTGAATCTCTGGGACCACCTCCAAAGCCACCTTGAGTCTACCTAAGATGCAGATGTTTCCACCTAAGGTGCAGATGTTTCCAAGAATAAGCCTACTCTTGGCAGGGCCAAGGCACATGGGCCTTGTTTATACCCAGTCACTCTTATACTTATTAGGTCTTCAAATGTTCTTCTTTAGATGTGTTTGAGCTCATTTTGTGTATTCCTGAATAAATTTTAATATTAGTATTCTAATCAGAGTTAAATAAGAAGTGTGCATAGACTGATCTCATTTGAATTTTATTTATGACTATTTTCTTCTTTATTTTTGTGAGTATTTCTTTATCTCCCCAGGGCACATGAGATATATGTATGTGTATGGGAGGGAAGGAGGGAGAGAGGGAGAAAGTCTAAAATTTGGGTCCAGAATAAAATTTGATTAAGTTTCTGCAATACATCCTACAAGTCAATTTGCAGTATCTCCAAGAACACAAGTATTTTATTTCATTTTTATACCTCCCAATAGTGAAGGCTCTCTAATATGTCAGGTGATCCAGAGCACCTTCTTGACCATAGTGGTGTTATTTTTATGTAGTTTAACTATTGTATTTGTTAATGCATCAGTATAAGAGGTTAATCTCACTTTGGGCTGTTTGTGAGGTCAATTGCTTTCAGAAATTGTGAATATTCATATTCTCTATTGCTCTCACTCTACCAAGAAGTTATTGTAGTTATTATTAATGATGAGCAGCTATTGAGAATCCCAATTCAACCTTAAATTCAAGTGTCCTTTGAAGCTTCCAAAAATATTTAAAAAAATAAAATCGACATTACTCTTTTGTAGTAAAAGAAAAAATATTGACTGGCACTTAAATTGCATCCTTCTTAATAATTCATTTCCCAGTCTTACTGACTCTTTGGTTCCTTTCAAATGCTTCCTAAATCTAGGGTAATAATGGCATAATTGGTATTAATGGTACACTATGTACTTCCACATTATCTTGACTTCCATTCGCTAATGTAATTCTCTTTGAACTCCAAGCACTTCAAGTAAATCTCAACTGAGACATCTGTCTTCCAGTAACCAAGACTAAGGATAATATTCAATTAACCCTCTCCTGGATTTCATAGATCAATAAAGTATCTTTCTCTGCAAGAAACTGTTGGCCCACAAATAACCCATTCCCACAGGTAATTAAGCTGTGATGTAAAATTTAACTCTCGCATAGGAGAAATACACATAAAGACCATTTAAGTTGAATCGGAGGGTCTGAATGAAAAGAATTCTGACTCTAGGTTCACTAAACACTTTAACAGAACACAGACACACACAGAGACACACACAGACACTGTATGAGTATGTTTATGCTATCAGTTAATGCCTCCTGAGGCAAAAGAAGAGGAAGGGAGTTTTTGAGTACATTCTCCACGATCTGTCCTCATGCTGAGGGGAATCTATATATCTATACATGTATTTATGTCACTACATAACTCAATAACTGGACTGACATCCAGTCCCAGTGCAGATACCATGGACAGCTTCATATACCTTCAGCTTGCTCTTATGCACACTTACTGGGCAGTACAATTAAATTCAGAGGATGTTTGCACCTAGGACTGCAGCACCATAGTCTAACAGCTGTGTGACCCAACACCTCACGTGCACACTGGAGCTCCTCAGATTGCACGCAGAGTAAGGGGAAAGTGTTCTGCAACTCTCTCACCCCACCATCTACAAAACCTGTGACATTGTCGATAGGACAGCCAGCACCTTGGGCTTGGAGGGAACCAGGCTTTATGTCAGCCAGACGCAGGTTTGTATTCTTGTTCCTGAGGCTCATTGTGCTGTCATTTGAAGTTGTTATTATGTGGAAGATAAGATTTAACATAGTCTGAGGTTGGAATTTCTGTGTGCAGCTGCTAGGAAAAAGGCAACATTCACATTGGGAATCATTAGGAAAAAGAATAACAAATGAAACTGTCAAAATGTATTTATTTACAACACTGATATACAGTTCCACAACTAAACAGATTCTGGAGTGAGGAACAATAAAAGATAAATGAATAAAACACTTTATTAAAACAGAATATCAGTAAAAACTGGCTAGTCGGTCAAGGAAAGCGAGTTGAAGGACTGCTGTTTGTATAAGGCCCTAGAAACTTGTTTGTGCCTGCCTGATATCCACAGGCAGGGAGTTCCAGAGAAAGGGAGTTACTTTTAGTTGGATGGGCTACAATTGGGATCCATGCAGAACCACCAGGAAAGGGCCATCTGAGAGTTCCAGTGATTAGGGAAGTTGATCAAAGAAAAGGCACTCTCTCAAATATTCTGGTCATAAAAATACTTAGGGCTTTATGCACTAGTATTCTTGCCAAGATTCAGTTTTAGTTTATTGGCCCTCATTCAGTCCATTACCGAGTCTAGTCCCTGATCCAGTACTTGCACAGCCTCACCTGATTCAGGAGCCACAGGTCATAGAGCTCTATCCCAAGAACATATTGATGGCACTTGGCTCCAAAGACCTTCTTCCTATTGTGGTTGAACAACATTGGGGACAAGATAATTACTAGAGGAACCCCATAACTGAGTTGTCAAGGAGCCAAGAATGGTCACCTAATCTTACTACCCCAAAGCTAAGAGAACCACAATGGTCAGTAACATATGGTCAGTATCATTTCTGAAAACATCTTGTCTATGTCCTTAGGCCACATCAACTAAAAGAAAATACTACAACATTGGGCAGATGTTGGGGTCAGACACTTGGACTAGAATTGTGCTAATCACAGTGTCATGTTCTCTGCAAAGACAAGTGTGATGCAAAATAGGTCACAGTGGGTTCTTAAGGGGCCAGTGATCCATTCACTGGTGAGGGTGTAAACAGCCCTGGACCATTCAGAAAGCATGCTCAGTCTTCTTTAGCTTGATTTTCATGCTATTTGTTCTCTAGCTGATGTCCAGCTTGTTTCACTGATTGCAGGCCCCACCACTATTCCAAGGAGCAGAAGAGACTAATATAGTGTGAAAGAGGTGTGATCCAATTTATTTTATATCTCACCACTGATTTTGTATTTCACCATTGATTTTGTATCTTGTTATTCTACAGAGAAACTAAAGCCTCAGCTGAATTGTATCTGTCTCTAAACAAAAACTCCCAAGGAGGTTCAGAAATCCATTGAATTCCATCATTCCCTGAGGCAGAGCATCCAAATGGACCTTGCACTGCTTCAGGAGGGAAATAACACTGACCTTTCAAAGCTTACCAGAAAATAGTCTGATCGTGACAATGGGAAACTTGGATATCCTGCTCAATTTTAAATTACTCATTTTAATGCCTGGAACAAAGATTAAAACAAGGGGCTACCCAGCTTCATGGCTGGGGCAGCCATGGTTGTTATGGAGGCCATGAAGTTCCAACCTGAAGCTCCAGAGACAGGCTCAGTGTGGAAGGTCACCAAAGTCAAAGGAGCTATCATCCTAAATTTCTTCAACACCACATTTGAGACTACCTCCACCAGCTTGATCAGGGAGATAGCAAGGTAGGAGGCACATCAGCATCACCCCTAAATTGTGTTTATAGCCTTATACCAGGTGCAACCCCTTAAATATGGAAATGTTTCCTAGAGAGAGAGAGATGGATGTTGGTGCTGCACCAAATACCTATGTTAAGCCAGTTTGAGTCAGGTCAGCTTGCCCGTTCAGTCATACATGCCAGATCAGCCTTCTCATCCATTATTAAATCATGAAAGGGCACAATCTTATCTGGAATTGTCTGGCATTAAATAGCAGCACCACAAGACAAGAGGACCCAGTGGAAGAACTTTGAGTTTCATTTGAGTTGGAAGAGGGATTGGAAGGATGACAATCTATAAACATCTGCAACTCATTTTACTCTGATGACTTGGCATTTCAAACACATCAAACACATCCATAGTTCATCAAAACTTCTCTCACATGTCAGCACCCATTCATGACTCTAACATGCCCTCAAGCAGACTCTTGTATACTCCATTCATCAAACCATTCACACATAACCAACCTAGCACAGTTCCAGGTTACAGCTTGTGGTTATGCCCAGCCACTGAACACATAACATAATGCTTAGCAAATCATCAAGCAACATAGAAAACAACCAAAGCCCCCCACCCCTAGTCATGCAAACCATATGATAATGCTTTTATATAATCCTCTGGTGCAATTATACAGTACTTGGAATACAGTGTACCCATTGGGTTTCCATACCTCAAGATGATAGCAGAGCTGAAAGAAGTGCATAAAGGGACAATCAAAATGATCAAGGATGGAAGTGATTCCCCTATGAGAAAAGGTTACTATGTTCAGGGCTTTTTAGTTTATAAAATAGTAGGAGGAAGGCATGGGAAAGATTGTGCATGGACTGGAGAAAGCTGATAGGGAGATGTTTTTCTTCCTTTCATAATCCTAGAACCTGGGGCCAGCAAATGGAGCTATGTGGTAGGGAGAGATAAGATGATGCATTTCTTCAGACAGCTGACAGTGTAACTGTGAATCTGCTGTTGCAAGATGCATAATGAGTACCAGTCTGAGGGCTCTGAAGAAGAGTGGCCACATGTATGGAGGATACAGCCATTGGATACAAGGTACCACAAGCATCAGAGGCAGTATGTTTATCTAGACCAATTGCTTGAAAAACATTAGTGGGAAGGTGAGGTTGCACTTGTGCCCTGCTTGCAGCCTCTTTTGGGCATCTCATTGGCCACTGTGTCCCCAGAATGCTGGACTAAATAGGCCGCCAGTCTCAAGTTTGTATCTAGGACAGGCTTTGTGGGATAGTTCTGCTGCATCACTTCTGAAATGGCACTTAAGCATCCAGATGGGCCAGGCTCATTATTGAGCCACTGAAGAACTGCAGCTGACATGGTCCCCACAATCACTTGCATCTACAGATTTGACACTTCTATTGAGATGAATGGGAGGAACACTGGTTTTCCTGTGCACACTGGACTTCTTATGCTGTTGATTTTAGCAACATTATCCTGACAATGTTCCAGAAAGCTCTCACTAGAAGGTGAATAGGCATCAAAGTAGTTAGAAAGAACAGTTTGTGTTTCTGGAATATTTGTAATGTGTTTGCTTGCCACTATATACATCACTTGAATATCTTTGAAACAGAATGTCATGATAAACGTTTTTGCTTTCATCCGGAAAGCAGAGAAAGCATAAAAAAGCAATCCTGTCCATCATGCAATACTATAAACAAGTTTGCAAGAATAAATTCAAATGAGATTAGTTAATGAATGTGGCAATTTAATAGAACAATTTCAAGATAACATCAGCTTTATTTATTCTGTAGAAGCATAAAGGATTAGCTGCAAGGCCCTGCCAACTGCTACCAAGAGATTCCTAAATGGGAACAGAAATGTCAAAATATAATTATTTCTACAGACAGGGCCAGATGAACAATAAGTGTATCACCCCAGTTGGCCCAAACAATCCTCCATACCTATCACTGGCACCCCTGTGTTGTGAGGTAATTACTTTTCCCATCGTTGCCTTATTTTTCCTGTGCTTGACAAAGTCTCAAGGGAAATCTTACAGCTGTCTTATACAAACCAGATGGCTCCAGCACTGGGTACTGCTAAAACAACTCACCTGACCCCTATTGGATGGTGGCATGGTTGAATCTGAACACTCAGCTAAGTGGCTAAAAGTCCCTGGAAGTTCCCCAGGAGTACGATTCCACTTCCAGACAAGGTGTTCCCCATATGCCATCTTTGAAAGCAAAATCAGTATTTTCTTGCCCACACTGCCAAGTTTCAGTAATTGCAGCAGGGTGAGGGATGCAACACACCTTCCAATCCAAGGAGGTGTCCCTCTTGCATTAAATCATAGTTTAACTTTATGTCCCAATGACCTCATCTGCCCTAGCAGCTTCTTATGGTGGTATTTTATGCACATCTGACCGGCCGCATTGCATACAGTAGGAATTACCTTTGCGTATTTCTTTGTGTGTGTTAGGGATTTATACCCTTTCTTTTGATAAAATCCCTTGGGTGACTACCTAAACATAAAGAGAATTTATGTACTGTAAATCTCAAGAGATTTTAAACTATACAGCAAAGTCTGCACCTTAATAGCCAAGTATCACTGTGTTCACAAATGAGCAGAGCTTGGTTTTAGTCGTGACTGAAACTTTTTCCAGGGCTGGAACTCAGCCATGGAACTTCTGAAGCATTTCTTGCGGCAAGAGCACCACTGAGCAAGTGAAGCCATTTTCCAGCACCCCTATCCCGAATGTATGGGGATATGCAAGTTTCAGCACCTCTCTTTTACTGCTATGGACAACTGAGCAGGAGTACGTGAAGCTGTCTTATAAAGAATCAGTCTAGTCATCCATCCAGTCCATCCATTAGACTATACCAACTAGCAGTGGTTCTCTAGGATTTCTGGCAGCCCACAGAGATGCTTGAGATCAAAATGGGGATTTTTTTCCATGCAAAACCAGTGAGCTTCTGACACCCCTTCCACCCTGTGGAGCAGTGCATCCCCCGGTAAGCTTAGTTCTTGATATATTTGAAATGTAAACATTAAGTTCAATTTGCTGTTCCATCTCATCTCCCCCTTAAATGGAGAAATGGATGGCCATTGGTTCTAGGAGATTGTTCCAAGACTGCCATGTTTGTGGACGTCATTGACAGTCTGATGTACACACCAGTCTATAGCCGTATGTTTTCTTGCCAGAATTGTGTCCCGAAGGTAACAGCAGATGAGATTGCTCTTCATATTTATCTGCCTTTGGAAAATGCAAGATGATTCATTGTCTATTAAACACAGAAAGTCAGTATGAACATGAAGGCAATTGATCTTCCATGCAAGGCTAAGTGTGTTGAGTAACAAGTCACTTACTCTTAGGCAGATATATTTAGAGAAGGTGACTAGTGTATCTTGCAAAAGACTTGCACCCCACAGAAATGTTCTCACACGCGGAATTTTTTTCAAATGGGTAAGAGCAATAAGATCACAATGAGAAAAGAAGCTAATCCAATTAAATATATTAATGGTCTCTCAGTCCCCAAACCAAGAGATCAGGAACATTGTTCTGAAACACCAGGGCCAAGGGGGCACTTCGTCTGGTGGAACGTTAGAATTTGCAGTTGATAAAGGAGTCAGTTCTTAGTGCTTAAGAGAGTCAATTGGAGACTTAAGGACCCAGTCCTTAGCCTCTGAACATCCTCCGGGGCACCATAGAATTATTCAGAGTCACATATCTGAGGTTCCTGCCATGCACTTCTTTCAGGTGGTATGGAATGAACTGTGCCAGCTGCCTCTTTGAAGTAGGAAATTGGTCTCAGAGTGGAAGGAAGGGGGTTTGGTTCCTTCTGAGACCTGTGGTGACGGCATCTAAAAGTTTTAAGTAAATAAATATGCAAGGAAGAGAGGTGGAGGCTGGGGCTGATGGCTTTTGCTGTGTCCAGACCATGCCTCCTTTCCTCCCATGCCACACTGCTCCATCTAGAGAAGTGTGGGGCACAGCAGGCAGAATGGACCCTGCCTCCATGGCTCATTGCATGAATTGGATGAATGCAAACCTGTGAACTTGGAGGATCCCTTGCATTGAGGGTGAGAGAGGACAATAGATTGCATCCTAAGGTGATGAAGCTGTGTATTTACATGGAAGGAAACTTGTTCAGGATTAAGCTGCCTAACAGACAATCTTGAGTGATGTGACTTTGTTCTGTTTTGCTCTCTCAGGACTTCTGTAGTTTTGCAGGTTGGGCCACTATGGATACACAAATTGGTTGTTTATTGTATTTCTATACTCTCCAATGGCCAAAGAAATTCTCAAAACAGAAATGAAACTATAAAGATGGAATTCAGCATGGAAACTTTAAAAAGAAATTAAAAAATTACACAATGAAATAAGAAAAGTAAATTCAGCAGCAGTGCTCAGATGACTTTGTTCCCCTTCACCAAGAGAAGAATCGAATCTCCAGAGAAGATTGCAAAAGAGGAGACCAATTTGCTTTAAGACTGCAAGTGCTTATTTATAGGCACACATGCACATTTAGAAATGACTCTTATTTCATAAAAGGGGCCAAGACTGTGACGAAGTGAGCTGTATACCTGCCTAGCATGCTTGCTGCATGTTAACTGTTGATGCGAACCTTCCAAGTCCCTTCCAGGCCTTCTGTTTAGGGTTCTTTGATATTAAACCACACTTGCACAGTTCAGCCCTTCCAGTAGTACATGCTTTTAAATACAGATTAAAAAGTAGGATGTATTCCATCGGTATGTCTTTGCCATGGAATTGCAGCCTGCCTCAAGAGGGTTGACTATGCAACAAAAGCAGCCAAGGTGAGCCATGCCTGCTATTCACTATCCTTTATTCATTGAGCAGTACCCCTGTGACCATTTCTTGGACCTGTTTCACATGGAGGTAATGGAAGCCCTTCCCAGGGCATTCCAAAAGTGCAAGGGGTACTCTGGACAGGAGAAGCCAGGGCTGCCTTATCTTCTGCCACACAGTGAGACAGAAAAAGGCCTTTGGTTGCTTCCTGGCACTGAAGCTGAGCATGCTGGTAGCACCATTTCACTGGGGTGGCTAGATGCTTATTCAGAAACACTGAGCAAAGGAGCAGAGGGATAGAGCATGAAGAATCTCATGGGCTGACAAAAGGTTTTGAGGTGGAACCTGGTGTATCCACATACTGAAGTCATCAGGATAAAGAAAATGGATAGAAAGAAAAGTGGGGTAGAGGGTTATATTGGCTGGACCAACTCGAAACTAGTCCCTTGGTTTTTCAGACCTTAATCCAGGATGCCTGCCAGAAAGCAGTTGCCATGGTCTGATCAGTAAAATGATGTGTGGCTGACTGGAAATCAGACCGGGGCTTTAAATTGTAGCATCCCCATGGAAGGAGGGAGTGCATGCAATGCTTTCAAAGATTCCTTACTTCCTTACTTTCAATAACAGCTCTCAGGGCTACTTTCTTGAGGATGCCTTGACAGTTCAAGCTAATCTTGTTGCATAGTTAAAACTTGCAACGGGCATGAAACGATGCACTCCCTGGAGCTGAAAGGCCAGGATCTGCCTGTCCTGCTCCAGTGGATGAATGATGCTTATGCAACAGGCCTGCTTTGTTAAAAGGATCCTGGATGCCAAGAATTTCCATCACTTTTATAGTGAGAAGTCGGAGTTTACAGCAGTCTCTTTGATCTTGGTTCAAGCTGCAACATTCTTGGAGACGTTTTTACTATTATTAATTTCTCTCTCCTCCCCGCTCAGTCTCGGGGCTCATTTAAAATGAGGAGCATGCTTCTTGCAGAGTTTGGCTGGATGCAGGTATCAGCACCTGCCACTTGTCATTTGGCTCGTTCCTTCACGGGATGATTTCAGAACCTCTTTAGCAATGCATATTCAGTGCGAGCTATAAATTCATTGTAAACGGAGGTATGGCACTCTCTCACCTTGGCAGCAAGGCTGCTTGTGGATTAATGTGCAACACGGTCACATTATCTTTCAAATATATACCTTTGCCATAAACACATTTAGAAGGACAAGATGGCTGTTGACACAATAGAGAGATTTTAGAAACAAATGATGAGGATGCAAAATGGAAAATGCATTGATTTAGTGGTAGCAAAGAATACTGTAAATGGAGATGGCTGATGGGATTTTTAAAACTATTTAAGGATATCAGAAATGAGGGGGAAACCAGTTCATCACATCCTCTCTGAGTCAATCTGTAACAAATAGGTTTAAACTATCAGATGATGGAATTAGGCTAAACACTAGAGATACCAATGTCCTAATTAGAAGAGCAGTTAGGCTGAGGCTTGGCTTCCTAGAGAACTTTCTCCACTCCCTAGGCACTGCCAAGAAAAGGATGAACAGGTCTCTGTCAGCATAGAGACAGTGGCCTGTGTGGAGGTACTCAGTCAGGTAACCATCTGTCACAGTAGTACAGCTGCCAAAGAAAATGAAAGAAAGGGAAGAGTCTGTACAATTACCAGCTGCTACCACCAGTGTATAAGAAGGGAGGGGAAATAGCAAAGCCTCAAGAGAGATGAGAGGATCTTTACCAATGTGAGGAAGGTAATTTTTCACAGTGCCTTTCTGATTTGCATTGCAGGAAAAAGACTACCCCAAGAAAGTCACATGATTTCATTATTTTAAAAAACCTTGCAGGTTTAGGATCCTGAATTAAGGCTATTGGGTGTTGACTTACACTCCACCAAGCCAGGACACTGGAAGCTAAAGCTAGTGCCTTCACATGTGTGTCCCGTGAACCATGATGGAGCTACACAAAGTCACAAATTGTACATACTGACAACTTATTCCCCATACACCCACACTTTTTCTTGGTCTTTCAGGCCCCAAATCCAGTGGAGCTGACCCATGAGGATCTCATCCTGTATTGAAGATGTTATATTTGAGGCTAACTGCATAATTTGATCATGCCTAGCCAGATGTTACCTGATCAGATGGCTATAAGAACCAAACCCAATTATGGCATTTGACAGGTGTGGAGAAGAGATGGCATTCATCCATACATATACCCCAGCCTTGTTGATGAGTAAGCTTCTGAAGGGAACACAGTTACAGTGCTCCACACAATCAGGAATGCTGATTGTTTGGGCTATCTGTTATTTTGGTGTACGACCCATGGATATGCTCAATGAACATGTTTCTGTTCAGCCAATAGTATTTACATTGTCTCTTCAGAACATCTTCATCAACACTAGGAGGTCATTAATGGAAATGGTGCAGCTGAGGCTCTCCTAAAACATGTGAACACCTAATGGCATTGGATTGTCACAACCAAGGAATGAAAGGGCCACCGAGCAAAAGTTGTGCCTTCCTTAAACAATGTGATAAAGTACAACAATAGTTTTAACAGCAATTTTAAAGAAATATATGACACGCTTGTTATAAATCTGGAGTTAAAAAGGTAGATCTGACAATTTTAGCACTTGTTAACTTGCTGTATATATAATTGTTATTAAATGTTACAAAATTTGGCACATTCATAGATCTCATCTAGTGGGTCATGGATACCAAGTTACAGATTAAGGTTAATAAATTAACAGGTTCCATTTTTATAAGCAACTGGAAATCATACAATGGCAGAACCTTTACATTTGCACCATGCCTTAAGTAAGAGGGTATTGATATCCAATGCAGACAAACTAGAATATGGGTTGTGTCCAAACATAGTTGTACTTAGACTTAAGGATGTATGAGGAATTTGTTTGGAGGATCGGTACCCGTTGAATTCCTTGGGCTTAGCTCCCCAGCTTCAGGTCCACTTAGTTACAGCCCTGAGCATGAGTTCTTGGTGAGCATCCCCAGCTTCCATTGGGTGCTCAACAGGAATCAAGTCCTCTGTGTTGAACAAGCAGCCTTTTTGCTGCTGTAGCTGACATGGAAGAAGGTTGCTGGTTGTGCAACCTTTGCTCTGTGAGCATTTATGGACTTCCTCTCTGTTCAGCTTGCTTTCTAAGACTGGGATGAACAGATGAGGAAGCCTGAGAATGCAAAAGGGACAGATCCCAGTAGGTTTCATCCAAACCCTACTGGAAGACCAATTGAAAGCAATGGGATTTATGTCTGTCATAATTAATTTGAATTCCACTGATTTCAGTCAGTCTACCCTAAGTCTGAATTTAGCCCATATTCTAGCAAAACAGACTGAACGATTGTGACACGTTTTATGACATTGCTTTGACATTTGGCACAGTGGTAGAGCATATTAAGTGAACCAGGAATGCCAAATGTCAAGTTCAACAGTGAAATTTTTATAAGTAACAGAAATATGAGGCTTATTTATAATTCATGTATTATTAACAATTATACTGACTTATCTGCTAAAAAGGCCTCAATGCGGTATACAGCAATTTAAAACACAATAAAAAGATAAAGACAAAATAATCAAATGCTATATTCAAGCTGAATATTTCCCCAGGAAGACCTCATGAAATAATAATATTTATATTTTTAGGATGCACTGGAAACAACACAATGTTGGTGCCTGCATGACTTTCAGAGGAAGGACGATTCCTCAATAGAGGCCCACTCAATGAGGTCCCTTTTCCAGGTGGACTCCAGCCAGACCATAGATCTATGGAGAGCCACTAGAAGCTTCCTCTGTAATAACTTCAGTGACTGGCAGGTTGTTAAGGGGAAAGGCACTCCTTTAGGTATCTGGGTTCCAAGTTTGTTTAGGGCAAAGGAATTGCATAAGAAGGAGCTGAACTGCTGCATTTTGTATTTCCCTCAGTTTCTGGAACAGCCTTAAGGGCAGGTCCAGATAAACTGCACTGCAGTGACCCAGTCTTCACATATAACAATGGAACCGTTTTTGTGCAATTTACCTTTACTCCTTTGCTTCCTTACTGTAGGGCTTTTCCGTAAATTCAGAAAGGAAACATGGAGTTTCTGGGATGAGAGGGCTAGAGTTGCAAATCAGTGGTAGAGCACATGTATTGCATGGACAAAAACCTCAAGCTTCCATCCCTGGCATCCCCAGGTAAATGCACCAGATGGCAGGTGATTGGAAAGACCTCTTTCTGCTAAGAACCTGGAGAACTGCTGCCAGTTGGAGGAGACTATATTGGGCTAGATGGACAAATAAGCTGATTTGCCATAAGGCTGTGAGGTTCTGAGGCAGCACCAGGGCTTCCTCTTTTGGCCAGAGACCAGAGTAGCTGCCCTGGTGGTTGCAGGATCAGGCCCACAGCCACCTGGGATGTTATGAGCACCACCCAGGAGCCCTGAGGAAAGAGCCATATAAAAAACTCTTATAAAGGCTCTTTCCTTCAGAGGCTGCCTCAGTAATGGAGGTCTTCAGTGTTGTTTGAGTGCTCTGTGCCTCCTGGAACCTGTTTCTGGAAACTCTGCCTCTTGTCTTGCTCCCGCCCCTGCTTCTGGACCATGCATAGCTTCATCTGCTCCACCCTCTGCTCCACTACCAGGTATCCACTTCTCCTAAGCTTGTCTCTCTGGCTTTTGACTCCTGACCAGCTTTGACTACTCTGCTCTATTTGGACTGACTTGCCTTGTCCTGCTATTGCTGGCCTTGCCCCTGAACTGCTTGACTGTGATTTGGAATAGTCCTGGTATCCTGATCTGATACCCAGCTGCCCACGCCCTGAACTGCTGACAAAGGCAGCGGCCTGTTTTATATTGACAACAAGGCATGGAAATGACATTTGATGGTAGAAGGTGAGATGGACATTAATGCTACATGGTCTGGAATTACCATTAGAGATGGGCAAGAATTGTTTTTCAGTTCACACATCATGAGAACATGTCTGTTTTTTTCAATGCTGAATGTTAAAGCAATGCCCAGAAAACTTCTGCAATTTCCTGCAGGTGTATTTGCAAATGTGCACATATTCACACATGCACATTTCTGGAAATGCATGCTCCTCCACAATTTCATGTTTCCATGCATTAACCTATGGGGATAAGTACATTTTTAGGTGCGTTTTCTTAAAAAAAGGGGGAGGGCATTTACATTTTGTTCTAACTGAAAAAAAGAAAGAAAAAGTACCTGTGCTTGGGAATGCAAATGAGGTCAAACAAGCTGGGAAAAGGGATTCAGAGAACATCAATAAGATTAAATCTTGCATGTTTGTCCATCTCTTCTATTAGCATAACAGGCAAACAATGGTTCAAGTGTGCAGTGTTGTTTTGTCTCGTATAACAGGCAAATGTTTCTGAGTAAAGGAAATATTTCCAACTCTTTATTACACCATCAGGAAATTACACCATCCATATATGCCAGGCTGCCCCTTGAGATCGGCAGGAGAGGCCCTTCTCCGGGAACCCTCCATGAAGGAAATTAGGAGGGTGGGTACTCAGAGGAGGGCTTTCTCTGCGGTGGTGCCTAAGTTATGGAATGCGCTCCCCAGAGAGGTCCGCCTGGCGCCGTCGTTATTTGTTTTTCGGCGCCAGGCGAAGACCTTTTTATTTAAGCGGCATTTTAATTGTTAATATTATTGGATTTTATCTGGCCAGGGTGGCTTATTTTATATTGGTATTTTTATATTTTATAATTATTTTTTAACTTATTGTTGTAAGACGCCCCGAGGCTTTGGCAAATGGGGCGGCATAAAAATGTTTTAATAAATAAATAAATCTTCTAGCCTACCTTAGTAGGGTGCACAAAGTCTTTGTTTCAATAGATGTTTTTGCCTTACTTAATTAGGAAGCGTGGGCTCCCACCCATGAAGTTGGTACTGTGCAATTTTATCTTGCAAGTGGCAAAACTATTTTCTGGTTTTAAGTTGCTTTTTAAACACTTTGTTTTCTAAATTTACCCCTTAGTTTTTAATCTCTCAAGAGATATTTCCATAATCAAGTTGTGCAAGAATGAACTCTCCCCCTACACACACACTCATGCACACACACCCCACACCTACACAGCTCTTTAAAAATGAAAAGCTGAAGTAAACAAGGTATCAAATGCAAACAAGAAACAATTTCTTGTAACACCTGGACTTTTTTTTTTTTTTTTGAAAATCTAAGATTATTCAGACTTAAAGTCAGCACTTTTCTTTCTCTTTGAAAAACTGTTTTGGTGTCTTTGAAGAAATTATTGACATTCTCCTCCCACAGCAGCCCTTTAGGTTCTTACATTCATCAGTGACTCTTCATATACAGATAAATACTGTTTGTCTTTTAAAGTCCAACTTTTTTAAATGGGCAGAACCTACTTAGTGGTGAAGTCAGCAGGTAATGCCTCTTTCTTTTTGCTCTCCATAATTTCTAAGGCCCATTGCTGTATAGCAGAGTAACACAATTTTACAAGTTTTTAAAAAATGTATCTTCTTCCGATTTTACAATTATAGACCTCACTTTCCCTGCTTAAAAAAACCCTCTCCAACAGAAGTGTAACAGTTTAAATAAATGATAAACAATCATGAATAGGATGTTGCAAAGCATGTCTCATGTAGAAAAGCCAGAATATTTTGTCTTTATCCTCACTTAAATCTTAGCACCATCATGAAAAAAGGAATAAAATGGAGTATTTTTACTGCTCCGATTTTAAACATAATGGTTCAGGAATAAACAACATCTTTGTTGTAGATAAGTATAATATGCCTAAAGGGACATGTAATAAATGAGCACTTGTAACCATGGCTAGAAAATGTAATAACATTAGAAGGAACACAAGTCATGGCAGGCACAGATGTGGACACTGCACCTATGCTTCTGTCCCATCAACTGAGACTCTCAACCTCAGCCCAGAATTCATACATAGCTACTCCAGTGAGCAAAACACCTTCATATGCTGACATCTGCCCCACAGCAAAATGGTCATTCTTTCACCACTAGATTATGACCCTGTCTATGCTCAGGCATTTGACAGCATGTGACCAGGTCTTTCACAACTCCCAAGGTTCTTACTGTTGAGATTTTAAATGGTCTTGGAAATGGTTTTCTATTATGTTTCATATTGTATTTTTAATCTTTTAATCTTTTCTAAAATGTCCAGAGAGCTTTGGCTACTGGTGGTAGCAATGTAAGAAATCGCCATCATATAGGCAGCAGCATTATGGAAAGATGCATCCTAGGAAATAAAAACACAGGCAACACCCTTGGTCAACTCAGTGGATTGGTAGGATGACTGACCCGCTGCCCTCAACTCAACATAAATTATGAAATGACCTAAGAATGAGGGAGAAAAATGGAAGCCATTTCCATGGGGGAAGAAAACCTTTAGGATATTGAGGTATGGCATAGCTCCAACCCTTCCCTAGAGCACTGCCAATCCCCCATAGGCCCAAGAAGGAACAGTTTTATCAGCATCTATACTAGTGACTGTCAGAGATGCAACAATTGAAAGAGCCCAGGAAAGGTGCTGGACCTTGAAGAATAGCAACTAGAACAGAAGCAACATTTTTCAGAGGACATTTTTCTTCTCCTCCCCTCCCCTCCCCACTTGAGCTCACACTAGCTGGACTTCCCAGTCAATACATCCCTGGGTGTGAGGATGTGAGTGCAGGAAGACCAACTGAATACTGAAAAGGAATGGAAGCATGGAGAAGAAGGGGGGAACATGCCACAACAGTTACTTTAACCTTTTATTTATTATGATTTGGAACATTATAATATTCTGATTTCAAATCCTTAATTACTAAGGTGACCTAAATAAACTCTGTTATATCCAATAATTCCCGAGTCAAAATCTGGTAGCTTTCACTTGGATTTTCTTTTGCAGATGTCAAGTTTACTAAAGTTTGATCCCCTAATATGAGATCAGGATAAGCCTCACAGTTCAAGTGGTAAACTCCAGATTTGTTTGCAAGTGTTACCTGTTCACTGTAAATAGGTACATATTTATTCCTCCTTCTAATCAAATGTATTCTATCTTTGTGTAACATTGAAATCAACAATCCATACAATGCCTGTCCTTCCCTCCTTCTGAGGTTCAGGCTGTGAGTGCTTTTGGCTATCCATGAGGAGGTAGCAGCAGACTTGTAGGTTCCTAAGATATGCAGGACAAAACATTGTTTAGGGAAAAAATAGCCCAATAAGAACTGTGTTCAGTGGGCAGAATGCTGACTGTTTGGAATAGGGAGAAGAACTTGGGGGGAGGATGGAATTGAGTAGCTAGATTTCTAAGCATTAATACTTGCAACACTTTGCTGTAGGTCTAACTTGTCAAATCACTTTGCAGTAGTCTTCTAAGTATATTTTTTCAACAATTCCAAACTGATAATCCTAGAGCTAATCCACCTTAAAAGCAAAATCATCTAGAAATTATTAAACCCACCACCTTTGGAATTGTTATTAAATATTTAAATATTAAATATTTAAATAATTTATTAAACCATAAAAAGATTCAGAATTTTCAGTTTAGGAGATTGGACTCCATGGATCAACTTAAAGGCGAGTTTGTTTTGCTGAGTTCAGTCTAAAAAGTTTCCAGAATATTTGCTTTAGTTCTCCAATCCCACAGACATTTTTACATTTCTCAGCTTTGCATTGAAAGCAGATATTTAGATAATCTTGTTGACATTATATGCATGTTTTTGAAGATTTGGGTCACCAAGGGCTGATGTTAATAATACATTGTCAAGATACAATTGTTTTCCCATCAATAGATCAAGCTAATTTGTGTGCACGTACAGATTTTCTTTTACAAAATGCTTCACTTTATTGGCACAGTGACAGAGTTGAACATTGGTCAGAGATTATGTTTCCTTTTAGTATTTTTTAGAATAGCATCAGTGAATAACCAGTAGTTCCGAGTTCCAAGATGCCAGTGAGGGATTCTCTGAGGATTCTTTGGAGGAGATGTACAGAATGGAATTACGGCACAGGCCATTTCCCAGTCCTAAATTGGTTAATTTGTGCTTGAAAGCTGACTTGAGAGCTGTTCTTGGTAGAAAAGTGGGGTGCAAATACATAAATACTTAAGTTGAGCTTGGGCTATTGGTGGTATAGAAACAACAATGACAACAACCACAATACTACTAATAATGCATTCAAAGAGCAATGAACCAGGTTTCCTGAGTAGAGAACCCCCAGTTCTCTGATAGAAAAATGCCCAAGCATTTTCAGGAAAAGTTCTCCTCTATTTCCTACCAACATCTGAAGTGCATTTATAAAAATTTAGGTGATGACTTAACTAAGAATGAAATAAATATATCTAGCATGGGAGCAGAAGAGGACTTCAGTGGGGTGATCACAGGCTATGGAAATCCCTTCTAGTGGATTCCTATCCATATCCATCTTGGATGATTTTTGTTCTTATGGGAAGGTCATCTTGTTCCAGTAGTTCTTTCGTCTTTCGACTTGATCATTTCCCAACCTTCTGAGCTATTGATGGTCAATGCTTTTAGCTGGCTGGTGGTTCCTCCATTGCTTGTTTTCATTTTTATATGTTATTTTACTGTGCAGTGGTTTTATTATTGTCAAGTGGTTGGGGTTTTTAGTATGGACAAACACCCATCCACATAAATAAAATGCAGGCTAGTTGCAAAGCCCCAGAGTTTTGGCCGACAACTGCAGCCTTCTTCAGCACCACTTCTTAGCATCTCATGCCTTTCTGGGGGTCGCATGGGAAACAAAAGCTTGCTCAGCTGCTTGGTAGATTGGAGCCTTTAGTTACCCCACCTGCTGAGAAAAATATAAGATTAATTATCTTGAAATATTATTTTGTTTCGTATATGGTAGAAAGTTGCTCCCTTCAACAGTAACATATGAATAACCCTTCTCTACAGAATTGCAATATTTTGCTTGACTGGATATTGCCTTCTGTTCTTGAGAATATACCTACGGAAGGTAGATGGCAGTTGCCTATAGAGTCTTACGTAGTTCTGAATTATAATATGACTATATATACAAATCATACCACAATAATTATTTTTAGTATTAAGAGATAAGAACTCCTTTCTGCAAAAAAAAGGAAGGAAAAAAAAACCCTGAAGTGCTGTCATCCTGGCACCATAAGCCATTTCTCAGAGTATGCAAGTATTGGAATGTGTACTCTCTGTCTCTTCCTTTTTTCTCTTTTTGGTAGTTAATTATTTACTCTTTGTTAGCAAATCTTCTGTGCAACTGTAAACCAGAGTAAATTAACTGAGTTATAGAAGCAGCATTTGTTTGTTAATTATTAAAATTATGCCACAGGAAATGTAGTTTGCCTTCACGTTTAATAGCTCCCCTATTGTCCTGGCACAGGAGGAAAGTTTTCTTTCTCATTAGAGGAAGTGGCAAAGCAGTTCTGTAATCTGTATCCCGAGAATTAAGCAAAACAAAGTAGACTCGTGCCACTGCAGAGCAGGCTTCAACAATATTTGTTCTGCAGGAAAACCTAAACACATCTTCCTGTCTCAAAGGATACATTTACAATGATTCGAATAAGAATGTACAACTCAGCCTGTGCAATGATTCATATAAGAAAGTGGATATTAACTGCAGGCATTTAGCCTTGAGAGCTTGAATAGGAGCAGCCTGTTTGTGTCCATTTATTTCAAACATATTTCAAAACAGCATTCAGGATCACAATGCAAAATACATAAAATATCAAACATCAAAAAAGAAACAAAGAACATCTCAATCAAAATTATCTCTATGCATTAGCCTTTCCTGAGTTGGCGCTCTCTAAATGTGTTGAACTAAAATTCTCAAAACCACTCCGCCCCTCTGCCTGTGAGCACTTAATTCATTTTTTTTAACATGTAGTCTAAAGATTATTACCTTAATTCCTGACTGTCTCACTGATTTACATGCTGCACGACAATTACTGCTACCAACTATCAAACAGGTCTTTTCACTGATACTGGCAACCCTTTTTGTTTGGTGAGAAAGCTGTTTTGTTGCCTTGCTGACAATATTAATAATCTTGCTGCAGTTATTAGGAAGCATTTTAAAATAAAGTAAAGTAACTGCAGGGAAAACCCAAACAAACAATACAATTTCTGTAAGTTTGTTCTGAATATACTCACAAGAAAAAGAAGAAGAAACCTTGCTGAAAGGTCTGTGCCCCACATATCTCAGGTATTCCACTCCTGTTTCCTGAAATGTACAGTTCCACCCATGTTCATGTTAAGGGCTTGACATATGCAATTCCTGATGGGAAAAATCACACACACAGGCACAATCATTCAGTAAGTCTGGGACAGCCTTTTGATTGCTTAAATCAAAGGTGCAAGAAGTGCAGACTCCAGAATTGGTCACCAGTGGGGAAAGTGAGAGGAAAGGGGAACAGCTGTATATAGTGTTCCTTCTTTTTTTGTTGGGGAACTGATCGAGGTGTGGTATGGTGGCATCAACAAATGTGATGTTGTGACATGAAATAGATGTCATTGCTTCTGTTGCTGAAAGACCAAGATCTGTTACTGCTAGTTATTGCTGTTTGGTATGATAAATACATACCAAATGATATGTATCCAGTAATTATGGATAAAAAGTAGACATAAATCTCTCTTTTGCTACTTACATAAATTAAACAGTTTGCTTCCAATTAGAACTATTTCCGACTAAACATTTTTGTATATATGTGTGTGTGTGTTGTGGATATGTTCTCTGTGGAAGTACTCAGACTAATTTCAGAAAAAGAAAGATTCTTCAAACACACATTTTGAACAGTTAGAATTGCTTTTGATGTTCACCTGTGTGACAAGTTCACTTTTTAATCAGAATAAGCAGTTGCTACATCATTAAGGCAAAGTAAACTGTGAAAATCTGAGAGGTGATGAAGTAACAGCCTTGTCAAAGGTATAGAAATGATGCATACAAGCAATAAACCACTACAACATTTCAAAATGTTTTTTGTTTTAGAGCTCTCGCCATCTAATACTTCTGAAATGTGTGCAGACTCCCTTCATACAAGGATGAATAATGCAGGTGCCATTATCTGAGAACAAACCTGTCAACTGTTATGAATGTATGCATTGAATGACACCGATTTCAATCAACACAGAATTCCCCTTTCTATAAATTGGTCCTGAAGCTGTTCATTGGTTTATATATTTTAAAAGGGTTTTTTAAAGTGTAGAATGGAAAAATGGGAAAATCGTCTATTTCCAGGAAGGCCTAGAATGGCTGTTGTACATTATACATAATTATGCAATGTCATATCTTTAGCATACCTAAAGATAAGCATCCCTAAAAACTGTTCTTCCAACTTGACAAACTGTTGTTCACTATGATGACTCACTCTCCCCAGTCCCATCCTTCCTCTCCCAGTGACCCATTTTTCTCACCCCTCAGAGAAACTAACACACACTGTATAACCTCCATCTGCCTATCATTATCAGAGTATGGTCTGAAGGCACATGAACCATCCAGCATGTTGAACCTGACCTGAGCTTGGAGGCGAGAACATCTGGCCACCTCATGTAGTCACCTCGACTTCCGTAATGGGAGAAAGTGGCATATAATGAATGAATCAATCAATCAATGACTAAAACAAGTATCATTATACCACCAGCAATATACTGCTTGTCCATTTAGAACTAAATCCTGAATCAAAGAAAGCACTGCAAAACAATCAAATCAAAACAATTAGATCAAAACACTGCCGATGTTTTACCTTCTTCTGCCATTTTGTTCATTGGACTTTTCATGATTTCCCTTGCCTGTCTCACCTTCACCACTGATATTATGTAAAACATTCCTCCGTCAAAAGACCACCATTGTGAACAAGTGCCATGGGATACATTTACTGTCTCCAATTTTCCTTTATTCATCTGATCTGTTGCACAGAGCCCATAACTGATTCATTCCGAGGCTTTATCGGATGAATGAATGGGATGTGAGGCAGAGAATGAGATACACAGATCTGCCCTTTCTTGCATTTACCAGTCTCTTAATGAGAGTACTGGCTCCGAGGGCAGGGTGTGAGCAATTCTACATGTAATATGGCATATTAGGTTGCAGCTTAAACCACTTTTCTAAGTGCAAATTTATCAACACCAGACTTCTTGGATGAGCAGGAATCCAGACTATGTGGCACAGCAGTGGCATGAGCCTAGCCAGCAAAAAGCAGAAGGAATTTTCAGCTAAATATTTGTATAAACTGAATGATTAAGCTGAATGATGACATTAAACAAACAGGAAATGAACTATTTGCTTAGCAAGCTTTCTTAAATATGTTCATGGTGTCCTGGTAGCTGAAGTCTCAGTTAGCCCCATGGGGAGATTTCTACATGGCACAAGACAGAAAGAATGAAGATCTGTCAACAGGATAACTTAGTCCAGGAAGATTTAGTCCAGCTTAGCCTATTAGGAGACAGCTGCAGAGAGAGAGGGTCTGCTAGGGAAGGCTACAGCAGCAGGGTCTACAGTAGAGGGCAGCTCCTGATGGGGGAAGTGATGGGTGAATTGCAAGACTGGCTCTGGGATGAAAGTAGCCGTGAGAGAAGCAAGAGGCAGAAGTTCCAACCCCCATTTTCCCTGAGTCTGCTTGGACTCTGCTCAGAGAAAGGAAAGGAGAACGTCGACCTACTGAGCAAGCTGCAGGAACAGTCATCTTTCAGACTGTGGGTAGACACATCAACCCACCAGCATGTGGCACACATGGCACATCTGCTTGGAGCCATGCAGTTCAATAACTCAGATGCCCCCAAGACTGAGCCCCATGCTATATACAATAGAGAGGAACATCTTCAGGTGGCCTTAGCAGCAGATTGCTCTGTGGTACAGAGATCGTCTTCAGCTTTCAGATGGGAGGTAGGGGCCCTCTGTGATTATGTTCTATGCAATCCGTTTGTCTTAATTGTAGAATCACACCCACAGAAACCTTGGGTAAAATAAACAGCATAGTTAGCATGCTAATCAGCAATCAGATGAGCCACACAATATAGCTGATGAACACTTTCAGAATAATTCATAGAGCAATTTGGAACTTTTAAAATGGCACATGACAGAATCTGAGGATGATATAAATGGCTTTCTGTATGTATCTTTTGTGTACACGTTCTTTTTTCAGCTTTCCAGTGTGGTCCATCTTGTAATAGAATGAATTTAACTGTAAGAATTCAGTTTTGAACTATTTGTATTAATTGGTAAACTTAATGGAAAGAAATGTGTGATGAGATCATCTTGATGTATAGTTTCCATCATTGCTGTTGGTTCAACAGCAATTATGTCTTTCTTCCTGATTGCATGGTATTAGCTCAATCAAAATAAATATAAACGAAATTAAACCTGATCATTGTAAGCTTAAAGGAATTTGTACAATGGCTTAAAGAGATTATCAGGAAATTTACTGAGTCAACAAACAGCAAACTCTGTGGGGTACATGTGGATGTTTGTTTCTTTATTCATTTATATTTTGGGACTGGAAAGAAGAAAGCAAAATCTATATTTGCTACAAGCAGATTGGTATTGCAGACTCACTTTCTGGAAAGTAGATATGTTTGTGTACCACTAGATATATAACCTATTGTGGATGATAGCTTAAAAGGGAGAATAGACCTTGAAAACATTTCAATCTGATAACAGAGGAATCTTTAGGACTAGAGAAGTCTGTTCTCCCTTCAATGATATGGAGCAAGGAATGCTGAAAAGACTGTCTGACACTCCTGCAGCTGTTTCCTTAATCGAGGGGCTAACATTATTGCCAAAGCGAATCTTCAGTGGTGGCTAAACATACCCTTAGGGGGAGTTTTGTGTTTTTTTTAATATTTTGAATTGTTGGCACTGGGCAGATTAATCTTATTATAAGTTAACATCAAACAAATCTACATTACAGTTTTTTATTTTTTTTAAATGAAATGAACAGCTTTCTAAATTGTATTAAGTTGTTTGCACTCTCTTTCCTATCCTCCTTTAATGCCTTTTCAATGATAAAATCTACTTTAATAAGATCTCTTTTTGAGATCCATATTAATCATGTCTTTAGAACCCAGGCACACACTCTGTTACATTTCAGGTTCCATTAAGTGCCCTTGAGGTGTAATTATGCCTTTAATTTCACATACTGTGTCCCACTGCATCACCATTTGTTTTCCAAAGTGATTACCACTCTCATTTAATATTAAAAGGATGAGCTATCAGCATGATTTCCCTGTGTCACTTTAAACAGTTTGTGGAAATAGAAGGTCCAGAGATGTTGCACAGACCACTTTGATTCTCAGTAGTGCTGAATATCTGAATCTTGATTAGACCACAAGCACCGTTATATATAATTCCACTTTGGTTGTTGTAAACATGGCAGAGTATAGGATAGGATTCGCCCTACATCTACCAATTATAGACCTTGTGGCACTGTGCTTGTAGATGGGCCTGATTCTGGAAACAACACTAGTGCTGCTAGCATTGTGGCCCTCACATGGAGCCAACTCTTACACATGGAACTGGCCACAGGATGTATTCCAGAGAATGCCTTTAGCTTGATGGTAGAGCATGTATTTTGCATGCAAAAGGAAACACCTCTGGTTCATCTCTATTAAAAATGCATCAGGAAATATTTCTGTCTGAGGCTGTAGAGGGAAACAACCAATCACTGTAGATAATACAGGGCTGGAGGACCCTGATTCTCCAAAATAGTTGTTCTCTCTCAGTTAAATAATAGATGTTGGACCCAGGTAATGGGAAGAGGTATGGATCAAGCTGGCAGAACCTTCTACTTCTGAAGGAACACAGTGGCAACTAAGAGCTTTCATTTCACGCCGTTCCCAATGGGGCTTACAAATGAATCATTTCTAAAGTCAGTATGTCACAGGCAGCATTGAGGAGAAAGACTGAGGACAGAGATCTCAGTTTTTCAGAAATCCTCTTTGTAATGTGCTGTACAATTTCTCATACATCAACCACATCCTTAGAAAAATAGAGGGAGAAACTAAATGGACATCAAACATCTCCCATGCTCACTGAAATTCAATGCATCATATTCTTTTAAGATATTCTTCTAAAATTTGACAAGCAGAATAAGGTAGCAGTTAGACTGCCAGACGGCTCAGGAGACCCAGATTTTAGATACTTAGTCTAACCCACCTCACATGGTTATTGTGAGTTAATACAATGGAAACAAGCTGGATCAGGCATGTCCCCTTGGGTTCTTTTGAAGAACATGGGGTATATGTGTGACAAATATAATTTTGTACAGAATAAAAATACTTATTTTGTTACAATTGCTAAAGATGTAAATATCTATGTTTACATGCTTGTTGATTGATTATATGAGTTTTACTAAATTATTTTGATCTGAACTTTTCCATTTTTTTTTCTCAAAATTTGGTGGCTCACAATACATGTTTGATCAAGTATTTTATATTTTGGGCTTTGCTTGCATCAGATTGAAAATATAGTTCCCCTTCCTCCCACTTCTTTTTAAAATACAAGTTGGGTCTAGATTTAGACGTAATTCCAATTTGTTGTTGTCCTCACATGCCCCCAAGTCATTGCCAATTTATGGTGACACTATGAAAGAACACCCTTGAAAATGTCCTGTCCTTATCAGCCCTGCTCAGCTCTTGTAAATGCAAGTCTGGCTTTTTTATACTTCAAGTAGGCTAACTAAAAACAGTGGGACTTATAATCATGACTAATGTGAGTCCCACCAATTTCAGTGGTGCTGCTCTGGATCCAAATGTGTATAGTTCATTCCTTTTTGACCTTATGCCATCTGTGAGGTGCAGTGGTTAAGAGCATGAGACTGGGACTCGGGTAACCTGGATTTCAGTCCCTGCTCAGGCATGGAGCCAGCTTGTTGACTTTGGGCCAGTCACAGACTCTCAGCCAAACCTACCTTTCAGGGCTGCTGTTGTGGGGATAAATTGAGAGCAGCAGGAGGAGAATGATGTAAACTGCTTTGTGCTCATAAGAAAAAAAACAGGCTATCAATCCAATCACTCAATCAACCAATATGGAGTCACTGGATGGGTTCAACTCTTCCATTAATATGACCACTGAAATGTAGTGAAGAACAGGTGAACATATCTTTCATATCCTTATTCAAAAGAATGGTGGAAACAGGGTCTGTATACATCGTGTTAATGAAAAATGATGGCAAAGCACTTTCTTGCTGTAAGTTTGATATGCTGCTTTTCCATCAAAGAAAGTAGACAGCATTATGTAGCTCGAAAAAAGTGACCAAGTACATCACATTCATTTTGGTGGTGTTGTCATCAAACATGAATGTCAGGTGGAGGGCCGTAGTTTAGAAAACTGAGGTAAATTTCAGGGCATAAAAAGTCTTATGTACTTCTCCTTGCCCCTCCTTCAGATTGCATATATTTTGTTGTGGAACTGGCTAAAGGTTACTGTCTAGGATTCAAAGGGACTAATAGAGAGTTTCTCAGGGCTAGCAAGGCTTTGGACAGAATTGCTTGAATGTATCAAGGAGCTCTTTGGATCTTTGCTTTATGCCAAGATAAAATACTCTAATTTATGAGAAAGTACTGCAGTGGCCTTACACATATCAGATTTTATTTATTTAGTAATACATTTAATTAGGAATATGCCTAAATTGCTGTCTCAACTTTTGCCACCATATTTTGACTACAGAAACTTGCAATATTTTTGAGGGAATAAAATTATAATGTGTGTTGGGGGTAGCGGGGACTTGGGCTAAATCCTTTCATTTTTTTTCTATTTTGCTTTGTGAAGGCAGTAACCAAAATGCCTATATTTGACTGAAACATCATAAAACAAAACAAACATTTGCATCTCATTCTTCAATCGCAAAGAATTTGTAGGGCAACTAATAACCAGTTGGCAGAAAACATCAATGGTAAATATTAAAACCAGATCCAACGAGGTTAAATAAACATATTAAAACAGCAACAAAAAGACCTAAGCCAGGTGCCAGGGACTTCAGCCGACACTGAGCAGGTAAGCTAGGAGAGCCTCTCTGAGGAAAGTCATTCCAGAGATGGAGCATCACAGCCAAGAAGGTTTATCTCATGGCAGCACCATGGCATCATCATTGTGCAGGCATACAGAAAAAGCCAGACAATGAGTTTGGGGCTTCATTTAGAAGTCTTTAGTAGAGACACAGACAAAGAATGAGGCATACAAGAACATCTCATGACTGCGTAAGGAGATCTACCATGGGGAAAGACATAGGGAGAGATGCGGGGGGAGGGGGCATGACCCTGCCAAATGGGGATAGAGGCATCTCTTAAGTGTATTGTTTATGGATGGTCCATCATTACATTTATTTTTTTTAAACAGATCTACACTTTGAAAATTCAATATCCAGCAAGTTCACAACTGGAAAGAAGTGGTCCATACAGTGATAGAAATAAGCCTGCTTCTGTTGTTGAAAGGGATTTTAATGGTTGCATGCGGTTTATTTCTTTTATTGTTCTGTTTTTGTATTTTAAATTCATTGTATGTGAAGCTTTAATTTAGATGCTGTTTTAATCTGTGTTTTATTAATGTTAGCTGCCTTGCTTGCCATTTTTGTGTGAAAAGGCAGGATGTAAATGAAATCAAGGCATTCAACATCCCTAGCTCCAGAAACATTTGCTAGAAGATTGACAGAGAAGCCACAGAGATAAAGCAGCAGCTCACATTTTCTGTTGCTACAGAAGGCCAGACCGCTCACACACTCCTTATTTTCTGGGCTGTTTCATTAGGATCTCTGAATATACCCATTTCTTATGCACAGTAATGGGAAGACTTTGGTGTGTTGCAAGGGCTGAGCTGGGGAATGTGGGAATAATCATGAGAGTTTGAAAAATGTTTCATAGACAGCAGTGCAAATTTCCATGAAACGAATAAAGACACTGTATTTGTCTTTCTGTCATCTTATCCATCTATCTTTCTATTCTATTCTATTCTATTCTATTCTATTCTATTCTATTCTATTCTACATCTATCAATCAACATATTCTGCACCAGAGCAAATAAAATACTTACAAGTGCATTCATTTGCTAATCTACAAGATATATGCAACATATTCAGAGGTAGAGAAGATCACTGTGCTATTCACTGAGGAATGAAACCCTGCTCTTCAGCTATTGGACCTTCTTCCTACCTTTGCACATATATTTCTGACAGGCACGAAAAGGTACATCCAATACTGTAGTGTAAGGGGAAGCCCATTCATATATTTCCATAGTACATGTGGAGTTTTAGATGAGAGCCTTAAATGCAGTGATGCAGCAAAGGGATATTTCTGAGCGCTTCAGTTCAAAGTGATTGAGAATTTATCTTTGACTTAGTATTGGATTAGTGAAAAAAGAAAAAGAAAAAATAGGGCAAGGGCACATAAATAACAAAAATAAATGAATAACTTATTGACACTTTTGTACTCTTCAGCTACTAGATTAAAAAATATGGAAACACATAATCTGACTTTTAAACAACATCGGGAATTAAGTTTGCTTGTATATGTGTCAGCAGTCCCCACAGATCCATAAAGTAGTGTTAAAGCTGTTATGCTTTTAAAAGGATATTAAAACATAATGGACTGTTCATTTATATTGCATCGTATTGATATTTTACCTCATTATGTTTTGGGCACAGAGTCAAGATAAGGTTTATAGGGGCACCAAATAAAAATTAATTCAGCCTCATAAAGAACATTGTTATAATATTTATTCTACTAACTGTTAAACACTTTATGAAGGTTATCTGATTGAAGCAGTGATTAAATCAAGAGAACATAAAATCAAAGATCCACTTAGCTTTGGGGCATTTTATTAAACAAATATTAAATGTAAATTTAAAAATAATTGATTCCTTTGAAATACATTCCCCTATAAAGCATTTGGTGTGTTTGTTTAAATGGTAAGAGAAGGCATATTTCACAGGTGATCATATTATACTTACAGAAAAGGGCTTCTGTGCATACTCAGTGGAAGAAGGCACTTTGAAGGAAAGGAATTCAAAAGTTGGAGTAGGCTTGTTGTCTCTTGTTCCAGGGGGCAGGCTGAGACCAAGGGATGGAAATTCAAGGAAAGATATTTCCTCTAAACATTGGGGGAAACCTGGCATCAGTAAGAAATGTTCAATAGTGGAACAAACTGTCTAGAATGGTGATGGACCCTCCTTTATTCAAGGTATTTTCATCAGACTCAAGTCAGAGATGCTGTAGATACATCCTGCACTGAGCAGGGGCTAAACTTAGGGGTGGGGGAGAAACTGCATTCCCAATAGAGCTAAGCTGAGCAGATGAAAGATGGGGTCCACCTGCTCACATGTAAGGCCACTTAGTAGCTTACTAGTGGTGGGTGGGATGGATGCCAGAAAGACGATAGAATCCTTGTTCTCTCACCTCTCCACCCACTAGAATGCTCTGAAGTTCTTCCTGCTTTGGGTATGGCAGAGAGGTGGAGATAGGAAGAACCTATTATTGAGTTCCCCTTCCTGGAGCCATAATAGTGTCCATTATGGGAGGCACTACTGGGAAAGTGTTATTGAGAGAGGTCTTGGGAGAGAATATCTAAAATAGCCTACATTCTTTTTGGATATACCATAGCCTCTGTTTGCATTTTTATCTGTATTTTATTCATATTGTATTTTTAACTGTTGTAATTAGTTTTGGATTGTGTTTTTTATCTTATGATTGTGAGATGCCCAGAGGTGCTGTGTCACAATAGGCGGCATGCAAATGTTTTAAACAAATAAATAATAAGATTGCCTTCCTATAGCAAAAATCTCCTTACTGGCAAAAATAAAAATGGTACTGCTCAAATCATTATAATGCAGCAAATTCAGGCTTGAATTCTTCTTTGTTGTTATTTCTTTCTGAATAGACTTCTAAAAAATAAGGGGGAAACATACAGAAGATAAAAAAGAAATTTTGAGATAATTAACTTGGTCACATATAAGCCCTGAAAAACATCAAGATCTACAAGCAAATTAATTTCCTTTAGGATTAATTTCTACACACAATTTCACTAAAAGGTGAAGAGTTGCATTAACAACATTTAAAGGTCCACCTGTCTGTGGGAATATCACTGTTGTAGAATCTCTAGTACACCAACATTTGATTAACAACCAGTTAGTTATTTTTAAGTCAGCTGACAAAGATCCACAGGTAAGAATGAGCCAATCTCATTGAGGTTCTCAGCTTTCTCCATTCATTGACCAAAGTATATTTGTGCACATTTTAGAAATGGACACATTTTTTTTCTACACAATTTCAATTGTGCCCATGCTGTCAAATGGATTAGTGTGTGTGCATGTGAAAGTGAAGTGCTCTGCAACTGGTAAATGTATGGATTTTAACCACAGATTGTGTTCAGATCTGTGTTCCGGAAAGTGCAAACTGTATGTTGATGCAAGAAAATATGAACTCAACAAATGTCACACCAATCTCTGTCTTCAAGAGTTTCTGCACCACTGTGATAGCAACAATAACAAAGCCATAATAATTTTATTTTTGGGTACAGTATTCTATAATGCAAAACCAGTTATAGTGAAGGTAACCATGAGTGGATGGATGACAAAAATAATAAAGAAGACATTAAGGAAAGAAGGGACTGTGACTTCAGTGGCAGAACCTGCTTTGCATGTAAAAAGCTGTAGGGCTAGGAAAGGTTCTTGCTTGAATCCCTGGAAGAACCCTGCCAGTCAATGTTGACCTAACTGGACTAGACAGGTGAATGGACCTACTCAGTAGAAATGGTGATTAAAGGACTTGGAGACAGCACACATAAAAATGCTCAGGTATCTCTGAGCTACAGTAAAACTACCAAGAATAGGCAATGGAATAATTTCTATCTATAGGACATCTTTTAGGGCAGAAGCCCTCCCATGGGGGCAAATGACACTGAAATGCATATAATTGAACAACAATAACTATTCCAATGAGATAATAACAACAAAAGTTCTACAGAACATCAGCAAAAGTCAGAACCAAAATTGTTGCTATAATCAAATCTGATAACATGGGGTCTTCTTCCCCATTTTCCCTAAATTTGTCCAGTTTGTTTTAGATCTTAGAGAAAAGGTTATGCATCCGTGCTCATGTTTATAATGCTTAATCATAAGAAAAGGACATTACATTAGGAGTGGGAGCTTGGAAGGGTAAAGCTGCCCCTCCTCCACCAATCCTGGTCTCATGTTCTCCTACTCCTGATCTCTTAAACTTGGCTAGGGATGATCCAATTGCTACATCTGGACTGGCCCAGAATATTTGATGCAAAGCCACATATCCACAGTAAATCTGTTTTATGTGGGTGCCGCTAACTAGATTATTCTTTAAAACAATTCTAGCACATTTTTGTTTTTATCTGAAAAACTTTTAATCTAAAAAATAAATATTTCTTTGAAGAGGTCTAATCTAATATCTACCGATTGTACTCACAGTGGGAGAAGTGGATAGGAAAACAATAAATCTTCTGTGTTCACAACACTTTCTTTTAAGACACCAGCAGCAATAACATTAGACTCTCCACGGAGACTTTAGAAACATAATGTCATTCTGGTACCCACGCTAGAGGTTCTGACTCCTCTCTCTCTCTCTCTCTCTCTCTCTCTCTCTCTCTGTGTGTGTGTGTGTGTGTGTGTGTGTGTGTGACTTGCAACATCCTCCCAGCCCTTCCCCAAGTCACAGTACTGCAGCAAACAATTCTTCTGGCTAACTAAACTAATCTATAACCTGTTAATTGCATCTATCATTGTCTTGTTATGACTCATCTAGCAGGGTGTTTACAGGGGCTGCCAGCCAGAGAACATAGCCAGGCAATCATTTTCATCCTGAACAATTTCTGTCCTATTTAGGCTGGTGCAAAACATCCCTTTTATTCAAATTGCTGATTACAACATTTAATTCTCTTCACTGAGGAGGAGGAGGAGGAGGAGTAAATATAGATTTTCCTATATTGTGGAGATCTAGGAAAACAGCAAAAAGGCTGCCAAATTTGCATGAGTAACGTGCTGGTTGCTGCTTTCTTTCATATGCCAACTCATGCTGGGCTCTTTGTTGTACAAGAATGTGGTCCACAAGGGCCCTGGGGGCTAGCCTTGCCCATCACGATGCTGCTGACCCCCACCATGCTTCCCAACTCACATCTGTTTGATGTGCAGCACATCCAGCTGCACAGAGAACTTCCAGTCAACATAAAATCCATGTGTTCCCCTGACTCTAAAATCCATGTGTTCCCCTGACTCCATCTTCATGCCGTCCAATGCACACCTCTCAGGCAGAAGCTTTCCCCCATTCTTTACAAAAGGTGGACCAGTGTGCAGGTTTACAAATAGGCCTAAGATGAGGTTGAGGGTTGGAATAATGACTGCTGTCCCTACTACTATTACTTTTTCATGGCATTTATATTCCATCTTCTTGTCCTCTTGTAAAGTTCCCAAGGAGGTTTACATCATCCTCTTCCATTTTATCCTGACAACAACCCTGTGAGCTAAGTCCAAGAATGAATGACTGGCCCCAGGTCACCCATGAATGTCATGGTTGAGTGGGGACTAGATTCCAGATCTTCCATGGACCCAGTCCAACACTCTCACCTCCATACCTTGCTAGTTCTCACTGGGATGAATGTCTTCCCTAAAGCAAAGAAAAGGCAGCAATCTTCCTTTAAGAAGTGCCCAGGAAAAAGGGCAAGGGTAGGGACCTTTCCCAGGTGAAAGTTTCAGATTTTTTCCTAGCACCAGGTGTTGCTTCTTCTTGTCAGAGTTTTCGAAAGGTTGGCTCTTTTCTCATTGCAGTTCAGGCAGCTTGTCTTGAGAAAATGAGTACTGAGTCCAGGAGAAGGCATCATGCACCATCTGTTGCTTCCCAGTCCATTTCTACTCCCTTAAGAAAAAAAAGGAAAGAAGGGAAAGGCTTGCTGTGGAGGCTTAGAGTGGGGGGCAATTAGCTCAAAAACAAGCTAAATTCCCGACGAGATCAGAGGATGCTTGGCAAAATTTAAATTGTGCTGAAATTTGGTTAGCTTCTAAGTGCTAAGAACGGAACACAACTGGAGCATTACTTTGCTCGAACATTCTTCTACTGTTCAGACTATAAAACAAGGCTTTGCAGATGATGGAAGAATGTTTTTCAGCTTAAATCTATTGTTAGTTCATTTTCCTGACAAAAATACTGCTTAAGAGTTTACAAGCTGAGAAAATATCCCCAGTGGGAAAGTTGTCTATGAACTGGTAGCAAAGCCCAGTGATGCCCTGAGTATTTGGAGGAAAAGAAGTACAGATCTTGTCTGACCATGTAGCATGTCCTTCAATGTATACTTTCCCATACCCTAAGATCATCCTCAGAGGCCTGTCTCTGGGTGTCCCTGATGGATGAAGTTAAGCGAGGGCCTTTTCAGTGGTGGCATCCATTCAATCCATTTCATTTTTTTCCATTCCATTCCATTTTGATACTACCCCACAGCTGAAGCTCTCAGTTACTCTAGCTATAGAACAACCCCCCCCCCACCGCCCAGACACACACACCTCCTAAGGTTAATCTGGTGCCTACCCTATGGTCTTTTTAGTGCCAGGTGGAGATCATTTTAGTCCTTCAATATTAGCAGTTGTCTTAATGTGATTTTAGATCTTTGCACTGTTATTGGTTTTCATGTAACCCCCGTGAATTTCAGGGGACTACTGTATTAGAAACTCTAATAGCTATTAATGCTGCATTTAATAGTTTCATCTATTTTTATGCATCTTATTCAAAAAGTGTTCAGATGAGAAAAGCGTATCAATGAAGTTCTCAAGGGCAGCACAGTTGTTTTCCTATTTTAGCTATAAGATGGTAAAGGAGTACAGATGAATATTCTATATATCACTGTTCTATATATTTCCAGCACTATTCTATATATTTCCAGCAGTCCTCATCCTCCTTGTCACTCCACACTTTGGTTAAAGCTGAAGGGAAGATGCCATGAGGTAACTCTTCTCTCATCAGGCTTTTTTGAGCAGGAAACATGGGCAGCAGGGGTGGTTTCAAAGGGATGGAAATATGTGTGTAGATTTCCCTTCCCTTCCCAACAAAGCACCCATGGTCACCTCACAATGATAAGGTAAGCTTTAAAACACCCCAAAATCAATGCAAAAGAAGGTGTAAAGCAGCCTGAGAGTGAGGTAGACAGTGAAGGTTTTTTCACAGGGAAAGAATACTTTTACAGAAAGATAGCTATCTCAGGTTTTCTGAACCAATATAGCTTGAAATTAGATGCCCCAAGAATAATAAATGAAAGCATTTCCCCCAATATCTCAGTTTTCAAAGGAATCCGTATAACAGAATATGCATTGCTACCATGTATGCATATATACAAGGGACTCAGATAAAAATCTGTAGAATGTTATAGGATAGACAGACAGAAACTTGGTGGATCTGGAAAAAGATATGAGAGGCAGACCTGGGGAGCTTGCTGGTCTGTCTCACGTATTATTGGACTTCTGCAATCCTTGTAAAACTACCTTGCCAGCATAGGACATTTACATATTCTCTGACTAGGAAAGAACTCCAGGAACACCTCTTTGCCTGAAAGATTTAAATTACTGCTATGGAAAATGGGTGCTACTAAAATCCAAGCCTTAAAGAATAGATCTGCATTTACATCAACTTCATTGAATTAAGGAGATTCTTGCACCAGCTTTGCCAAGTAGGCGTGGGAAATGGTGCATGAGAAATATAATGCTTTCATTTGTAAGAAAATTTTAATTCGGCTCACTCTGAAGGAATGACAAGTTGTTCATTTCTATGAACCATCTCTATGTCATATAAAAGCTCTTTCTAATCTGATTCAGAGTGAATGGCAAAATGTATTTCTGGGGAAGCATGATTAGTATCTATGTTGATAATAGCATTGAACTAGCAATAACTGTAGCAAATGTTTACACCCTTCTATCCATTTTTGTCTGAAGATTCTTCTAGAATTTTCCATGTTTAAGACTCCTGAAAAAGCTGCCAAGATTATCAAAGTGAACTGAAATGTGTGAAGAGCTACTCTGTAACACTGGGATATTCTAATGAGTTCGTTAATGAAAATTGTAAAGCTTTCAATTCTTTCTGATGTGCCTATAATCTCGACAATATTATCAATTTTTAGCATTGACTCACTTCATGAGCTGCCTCTGGGAAAATGTATTTTTTCTCTTTATTATACTGTAACTCACCAAGTAACATTAATGCATATACAGAAGAAATATGCTTATGTTAAAACAAGCCCAAAGGATGAAGTCAATCATACTAACATTATGGAGGATTTTCATTACTATTGTTTTGTGAATTGATGTCATTGGCATAATATACCATTTTCTGCACAATGTGACCTCAAATAGGCCATTTTCTATTCAGTCATTTTTCATTTGTAAAATGTGTAAGAAAGATTTTGGACTTGATCTTTCATTTTTTGTACTATAAAGAGATTGCTAAAGAAAAATTGGTCACTATCCAAAACTTCTCTTGACCTTGTTCCGCTAGGGGGTTTTATCACCTGAACTTCATGTCCACATTTCTATCACAGGCTTTGAATGAGGCTCCAAGTGTTTTTACTCTTTCTATTTTCCTTCAATTGATTTAGGCCATCACAGAATGTGATTGAAATTTGTACAAAAAGTTGCTCAATTAGCGGTGGCTAGAGCAATCAAGATTCTATCAGGCCGAGCCCAAGTATTGTACACGTACTTTTAAATTGGGCTTTCAAGCTGAAATTTGTACTGTTTCATTATAACCATCAGCAGGCTTAGACACTGCAGTTAGCCATATTGATGAGTGGTAACTTCACATGCCAACACTTTGGGCTTCCCTTAGTGAGCTATGATCATTCTAGATGGCACCTTCATTCAATTTTTTATATGTTGGAATTCAGGAAAAGCTACTGAAATGGTGCAATTTTACTTGATATCCCATTTGAAGATGTAGAAGTCGAATTTCTAATTTCTGAGCCTCAAACTGAATCACATACAGTACTGTGGGTGAACAAACTGAGCTAAAAACATTTTTTAACTCATACGATTCAAATATATATCAAGCAATTAGAAAAAGTGTAAATGGTAAAATCAATTCCAATTGTGAACATAAAATTCAATGACTTCTTTGTCCATGCTTCTCATGCATGATTTTGTCAAAATGTAATCTGCAAATCTGCCTGTGGATTCAGGCGATTCCTAGGTTTTGTCTTGACTTGAATCCAAATGCAAAAAAATAAATAAACAATGTTATTATTGGGATAATTTTTGACAAAAAATGATTGATTCTCCAATTTGCAACATAGCCTTCCTCTTTGTTGCACCCCCTAAAATGGCATTTCTCACCTGGGGGTGCAGGTACTGCATGTTGGGAACCCTGTACTAAACTATCCAACACTTTCCTTCTTTCCTTTCCTAATGAGGGCCAACATAGGTATTACTCTAGCAACTATGTCTGCTTTTCATTTCCAATGCAGAGTATGTTCAGGGTATCACAGATGGATAATAACTCCTTCCTCACCCCCATACTAGTTCAGGGTCCCTGTGTTTAGATTGAAAAGGAAAACTACATAGCTGCAATGCATGCATTTAAAGCAATGCCCTAATACACAGCGGTGTTTCAGTATTCCCCCTCCCGCTTCCCTTGAGACTCTTTCAACACGTTTGCCCATTTCATGATGGCTGATTTACACAGACAACGTGTGGTGGTGCATTTTGTCCAGCTGAGTGTTCAACAGTTTTTGACCAAAAGCAGCATGACCCTTGTGCCCTACTCTCCCTATTCGCCTGATCTTCCCCCATGCGACTATTTCCCCCTCTCCCCCAATGAAAGAAGTCCTCAAAGGAAACATTTTGCAGATGTGGAAGAGGTGAAACAAAAAACAGCAGAAGCACTAAAAGGCATCAGAACTCAAAAGTCCAAAACCTGTTTTGAGCAGTGAAAAGAAGTCTCAATAGGTGGATTGCATCACATGGAGAGTACTTTGGAGGTGACTGAAGTCTAAAGGAGTAAAAAATAAATACACAATTTCGTTTAAATAAATTCCTGGGGTTTTTGGGTTTCCCTTATATGCATGCAACAGCTAAGAAAGTGGAGGGTAAGGGCCCTGAGGCCTACTTAGGTAAGAGATTGGCCAGTGGCTTCAACCTTCTGCCCTTGAATGTGTCAATCTGCATGTGATAGAACAACAAATTGGGTTCAAGAAATGAAAAGAACTCCCACTTAGTGAAGTCACTGTCTTGTGGCATGGGTGGTGGATTTATCCTGCTCTTGTAGTGAGTGGGCCAGGCACTCACTGTTTGCTGACTTTCCAAGGAGCTGTGTTGTTGGATTCTGGAGAAAACACTGACAAAGTGGTGATAGGAGGATCAAAGAGCATAGGAGCCTTTAAAGCTCCAACAAGGCCACTGCCCACAGTTTCCCAGGCCAGCTGTGAGAGCAGACCTGTTTTGGGAGAGACAGAAATGGAATCCTTACCATCCCCAGTCCCTGACCCCATGATAAGGTACTGGGAGAGAAGAGCTACCCAGTTAGTGGGCTTGTGTAGGTCTCACCAGCTGACCCTTAACCAGCGGGAGCCACCCTGAGGGTGCAGCCTACAGTGTGAATGAAAGGGAAGGATTGGGGCGAAGTTTCCAGTTTGGGATCAACACTTGCTTGTTACATGAGCAGAAGCTTGCTAGAGGACTTTTAAGGCTGCGTTGACTTGATAGCTGTGAAATGAAAATAAAGACCTGGATTGTAAAGGTCTTGTTTGGATGTTTTGGAGCCTAGGGCAAGAAATGAAGGGTCTGGCTCCTTTTCCATTTCTAGGACTAAGCTTGTATGGTTTTTCACACACAGATGGGACACACTGAGGGGAATGGACACGTTACAAAAGCAGGTCAGCTCACACATTTCATTATACTAGGAAGTGAAGGCATTGGAGGTGGAGTACACAGTGATACTGAGTAAGCAAATTATTAGGCTTTCTGGACAGAGCAAATATGTAGGGAGCCATACTCATAATCTTTGCTTCAAAATACTTTCAGGTCTGGTCCTATTTTCAGCTTGGTGTATGGTAGTAACATTACAGCTGTATTGTCCTTTGGAAACAACTTATATGAAGCCATTTCAACCCTGAAGGATACCAGGAGCACAGATTCATTGGCTTCCCACCATAAATGTCAATTTATCACATCTTTATCCTGGCACGTCATGAGATCTGGCATGGTGTCATGTCATAATTTCATTTTCTTCAAAGAGAAAAACTGAGCTACCTTGAAATTTTGCAGTAAATCTCTGAAAAGCTCCCTGGTTTGGCATTTACTGCACAGTGCTGCTGTTGATTTAGCAGGCTTGCCCTCATCATATTTCTTTTCTCAAAATACTTGCTCATCTCCAGTTTTAAAACAATTTATACGAGTGGCTCTTTTTTATTGCACTTGGTAGCTTGGTTCATACATTGCTGTGTCAGAGCTGCAATGCTCTATTTAAGGATATTTTAGGAATTTTGTCATAAAATACTGCTTCCATTCATTATACCTCAGGAAGAACCATAGGAAGAGTAAACATTTCTGGGCAATGAAAGCCATCTCCTCCTCCAAACTCTTTGGACAGGGGGAAAAAGATTGCAATGCTTATTAGTGATTTAAATTAGGTGAACTTCCTGTATGGGGGCAATGCTTGATATAGGCTTTCTTACCTGGACTGAGCATGGGCCATGCTCTTGAGTGCTTAAAAGAGCATCCTGGAGGTCAACAGTGTTTGGTATGTAGTGTACTTTTTGACACAGAAGGCCACAGGGTTGACCTTGCTACTGGATGGAGTGAGACAGCCGCCCTACATAGCAGTTGCTGGCGAGAAGGAATATTCTCATCATAGAAGTAGAGTTGGAAGGGGGCAATAAGACCATTGGTCCAACCTCCTGCTATTGCAGGACACTAATGTACACCATCCCACTCAGATGGCTGTCCAGTTTCTTTTAAATGTCTCTAGTGTGGGACAGCCCATCCCCTTTCTAGGCAACTGTTTCCACTGCCTTATTGCTCTGACAGTGAGGAAGCTTTTTCCTGATACCTAGCCTGAATCTGGGTTGTCACAGCTTGAATTGATTCTTCCATGTCCTATACTCTAATATCAGAAAGAAATGATCTTGACCTTCTTCTTTGCGACAGCCTTTGAGGTACTTGTAGAGGGATATCATGTCTCCCCCTCAGTCTTCTCCTCTCAAAGCTGAACATGCCCATTTCACTCAGCCTCTCCTCATAGGGCAGTGTTTCAAAACCCTGGATCATTTCTGTCGCCCTCCTCTGGCCCCTTTCTCATTTTTCCGCATCTTTCTTAAATCTTGGTGCCCAGAACTGGACACAGTATTCCAGGTGGGATCTGACCAGTGAGGACTGTAGGGGAGCTACTACTTCTACTATTTGGAAGTGATACATCTATTAATGCATCCTCAAATTGCATTTGCTGTTTTGGTGGCTGCATCACACGTCCTGTTGGACACATTTTGTGCAGTTGGGTAAAAATGTCCAGTGGAAAATATTGTGTGTGCGTGCACACATGCATTTGGGAATAGGAACTTTAATAAGGAACATGGTTGTTTCTTTAAAAAAGAATTGTTGTTACATCAACATCAAGTGTTAAATTTGTTGTTACTTGGCCATCAAGTCACCTCTGAGTTATAGTGACCTTTCTGTCCTTGATAGTCCTGCTCAGCTCTTGTGATCTCAAGGTGGTGGCTTCCTTTATGAAATAGACCCATCTCCTAGTTGGTGCTCCCTGCTTCTTCTTCTGCTTCTTTTTCTTCTTCTTTCTTCGGCTTTCCCTAGCATTATTGTCCTCTCCAGAGAGTCTTGCCTTGTTATACCATTCCTGAAGTATGGCAGTCTTAGTTATGTCATTTTTACTCCCATGGCAAGTTCTGACTTGATTTGATTTGGGAGCCCCTTATTCATCTTTCTGATTGTCCAAGGGATTAGAAAATAAGGTAATGAAATAGACTGTGTAGATGATTACTGCTTACCATCATTTTTCATAACCTTATACTGATTAGATATTATTGGAATCAGTTGCTTGACTATTCAAAAGCATTTATCAACCCATATGCATACCAACAGTGTGGTATGCAACAGTGGCACATAACAGTACATTCTCAGAAAAGAAGATTACATAATAGTGCCGTTGCTTCTCTCACACTATACCTACCCCATCAACATTTCCTTTTTCTAGGATGGCCAGATCGCCACCATCTGGGACTGGGTGGGAACAGCAGCATTACTTGGCAGCCTCTGAACACATTCTGTTTGCTCTCTGGCTTTAGCCATGTCCGTTTCCCTGCTTTCAATTAGTCATTCATTGGAGTATTGATGCCCTGGAATCCCATTCAGTGAGAGATAGCATATTTTGATAGATGTAGAAGTACCATATTTTTCGCTCTATAAGACACACCTGACCATAAGACGCACCTAGGTTTTAGAGGAGGGATCCATGGAAAGCTTCCTGATAATCACAGGCACATTCCCCATCACTTCCCCATGGGCTTCATTAAAAGACGGGTTGCCATTTGAAAACACACACCGACCTGTGATTAACAGCTCTCACCTGCACCGGAGGAGGGTGGCGGAGCAGGGCGCGCCAAGCGCGTGCCAGCCAGGTGTGGTGCAGCCAGGCCAGCAGCATGCCGGTGGTGGTCTTTTGGGTGGCACGGCAGTGGCAGGTCTTCCCAGGCGGAGGGGGTGAGCAGTTCCCGGGCGGTGGGGGTGAGCACTCCATCTCTCCGTGCGGCCGGCAGGTTAAAGCTCCTCCTCCTCCGCACCGCTCCCCCTGAGCAGCACAGCTCTCACCTGTGCCGGGGGGGGGGGGTGGAGCAGCATGCACCGAGCGCGTTCCGGCCAGGTGGTGCCATGTGGTGCAGGTGGGCCGGCAGCGTCCCGGGCGTCGGGCACACACACATTCACTCTATAAGATGCACAGACATTTCCCCTTACTTTTGGGGGGGGGGGGAAGTGCGTCTCATAGAGCGAAAAATACGGTATTCGTTTCCTGACTCAGCTGGTCTGTTTCTTGTTATGGACTTCAGGGCACCAGCACTAGGAGGCTTAGCTGCTAGAAGACACGCTACAAATGTTGTCACATTTCAGTACTTTTCAGATAATGCAAGAAAATGGACCAAATGGGAGGATGTCATCTTGTGAACATAATGAATGCCATCAAGTTGAGACATCCCCTTGTATTATAGTAAGAGCTCTGCCAGACTGACATTTCTACCTACCGTGTTGGGAATGGCTTTCAGGTTTACTAAAGGTTGTGAGGGGAAAAGTCTTGATAATAAGCAACAGGTCAGCAGCAGTGGACTGAGAGAGTCAACAAGAGAGTCAACTGCTTCATTAGAGACAGTGCCAATAGCTCTCCTGCCAGATTCAGCTTGGTGGTGTTCCTTGTATCACTTCTTGTGTTTTGTTACCAGGTGAATTTCTTTCAGCATTACTGTTCCATCTGCTGTATAACAGCTTAATCACTGGAAGTTTTAACTTACTCACCAAGTAAATACTGATCTTTCAGTGCCAATGATTTTTATTTTATCAACATAGTCAATTGCTGTATATCAAAGATGGTGAATTCATCTCCTTGCAGCTGTTTCCAGTACCTACTAGAGACTGTAAGTTCTTCTGCCAGAAAGAGACTTTCTTCTCAACTTCTCCATGAAAAAGACTAAAGAATACCAAGGTATTAGGGATGAATGCAGTAATGAGAATGAACGTTTGGTTCAACTGGCCTCAAAGCAACTTTAAGAGTGCAAGGAGACCACCCGTGGTGGCCTTTGGAGAAGTTCCAAAGTTCTCTAGATTAAATACATTAAATATGTTTACACACACACACACACACTAGACATACATTAAGTATTTGTTTCATCATTTTTAGGTTATGCTTTGACCTCACAGAGAACAAAAACTTCAGGCGGCATAAAACTCGCCTTGCCCCCATATGCCTTATTCCTCTGAGAGAATGCAAGTTTAATTTATCTTACCTTATGAGAAAATTAGATCCTTGAGTGCCTGTATAATTTTGCCCACTTTAGATTGTACTTTCTGCAATTATATAATCTCTGTTTTAGATTAACTATGCCTGAAAATATCTCACTGCAAATTAGATTTTGTGTATATGGCTTGACAAACTACTTTGTACAGCACGTGTTATAACTAAATAATTATTCTCATTATTTTAATTCAAAAATAGCCTTTGGGGAGGGGGAAGGAAGGAAAAGAATTATCTTGGCATTATTAACTTATCATTTCAACAACATACTTTCCTTGCATTATTCTCTGACAATTTCATAAAATATTCTTCTGATGTATTATGCCATTTGTGCAGCAAGGGGAACAAGAGTGCCCTTTAAGTTAGCGAGAGAGAGAGAGAGAGAGAGAGAGAGAGAGAGAGAGAGAGA
>NW_025336087.1:24336613-24387689 GCF_004798865.1 Varanus komodoensis | reverse complement strand
AGAGAGAGAGAGAGAGAGAGAGAGAGAGAGAGAGAGAGATTTTTCTATCATAAGCCTCAGTATTGAGTCACATACAAAAACATCATCTGTTGAGTTAATAATATGGAACTTGACATCTTTGGTCTCACTAATAAAGTTTTACTATTGTGGCAACTTTCAAACTAATCTGATGAAAAGTGCTCTAAGTGCAGTAAGTTAACAAATGCTTTGAACTGATACTTTTTCCCCTTTAATAAACCATGTTTATATATCTTTCAATTTTGCCAATGCACTTCATCAAATGAGCCAATCCTTTCATGAAAGACAATCCTGCATAGATTTGGTGAAGTTCTGAAGACTGCTTAGAAGTTATTAAGGTGTTTTGATCCCCACTGGAAAAGTTATACAGCATGTACTAGAACCAGCCAGTATTCCATTGTTTGTAGAGAGATTCCAGATCTGTGTGCAGGCATTCAGAAAACCAGTTGTGTGGATATTGTCACGAATACAGGAGACACTCCTTTTCACAAGGACATCTTCCAATAGTAGAAGGTGACAGAAGCAATAAAGGAGGGGCCAGGACTAAAATTCTCCTGCTCCTCACACATTTTAACCCCTTTCTTAACATTGAAATGGGGCTTGCATTGTATAGGAAATCTGATGGTTTCTATCTGACGTGCTGTTCCTTTCGCTGCTAACATGACCTCGCTTGGTGAAATGACACATCATCACATGGATAGGGATCCAAGCATGGAGGTGGGGATGGTGGGGGTGGGTCTGTAACTCTTTGCCCATGGCTGTGGCCAAGATAGCGAGTGGGGCCCACATGCTTGCAATTTGTTACAAATTTACATTTACCCAAAATAACCCCAGCTGTAATGGAAGATGCAGAGATCTCTGCCTGGATGTTTATTTATTTATTTATTTGTTCGTTTGTTTGTTTATTATTACCTGCATTTATATCTTGTCCTATTGCTGCAAGTGCTCAGGACAGCTTACAAGATATAAAAATGCAATAAATATAAAACTACTATATTAAAACATTCATTATTAAAACAATATAAAACACATCACTACGGAAAATGCGACTGTGAAAAAGGGGGAAAATATTAGCATGGGCAAAAGTGTTAAAGACACCCCTGCCTCTCACACTGGGCTCTCAATGCATTGTTCTCCTGTATTTACTTTTGCCAAATCACTCTTGACCTCCTGTGTGCATTGGGAGTTTATTTGAACGCAGTTACAGTGATCTGCATGCTTGGGATTTGTATGCACTCAGGTTTTTCAATCACACAGAGCTTCTTCTGCATAGCTCAGATACAGCTTTTGTTCCGACTTTCCTGTCAACATGGGCAGCTGGAGTGTGCAGAAAGCAGGGCTACGGCATGCATATCTGCCTTCTTTAAAAGTAAGAATCATAACAAAAACTATGCTTGGAACCACAGCCACTATATACTATAACTCTACTCAGATGTAACCACCTCTATTTCCTGTGAAGTAAGTCAGACTAGAATTGTAACTTTTATTTGAAATCCACAATTTTCATTATTAAATTGCAGGGAGGTTTTACTAAGCCACTGCTTATTACACTTGAGCACAAAGAAGCCATTTGGATAATCCCAGTGCCGGTCCTTTAGCGTGTGACTTTCAACAACAACGGCAACAACAACAACAACAACAACAAATCTTACTCAGCTATTACGCTTCCAATTTCTTCTAATTAGCAAAGATGGTTAATTGCATTGATTGTTTACAGTGAACAGCTAACAGCATCAGCAACAAAAGTTAAGTGTGCAACTTGAAATGAAATTCGTTCATTTAATTATTTCATTTATTTCATTAATTCCATGTATAATATGTGTTGACTTACAAGAAATCAGATTTAAATACATTGGGGAGAGGGTAGGTTTGCCAATACTTAAATTATGAATTGACTTTCCAGTAACCAGGAAAATTCATTAATCAAAAACCTTGAGCAAGGCCAGAGTTAAGGTTGTCTCATTTTGGCTCAAGCTCTGCAAAGCCAGGAAACTGGCATCTAACAGATGTGAATAATGCAGTGTAATGTCACAAACTGATTTTGCTTGTAATGTTCCTTACATACAGACAGACTTTTCCAGATCCAAATCCAGATGGGGAAGATGAAGTACCAGCAAAATTACCCCATGTTGACCTGGTCCAGCATTACCTTATAAACCATCTGAGCCTTACTATATTGCTATATAAAACCTGTGAGTTGTTTGCTTCTTATATGAGTTATTTACTTCTTATATCAGTAACTGGAAGAATGGGTTAGAGTACAATCCTTTATATGTTTGAATAGAAAGACTTCATATTACGATTTCCCCCCTAACTTCATAGGATTTCACCTGTAAACAGTGTCAGGTAAGGATCCCCTAAGATGCAGTAGGGTTTCAGAGTAATAATGTAGCTAATGATTCAGGGTGTGGTATTTGTGGGTGTTCTGTTCTCATGGGCATCTGGTTTTATGAACGTCCAAGACTGTAATTGAACTGAAGGGATAAATTCCTATTTGAATAGTTTTCTTATTCACCATTGCTGCTTATCATGGGATGCTCCTCTTACAGTGAAGAGACAAGGACATTTCCTTTCAGGAGAAGTTGTGTTGTTCCTGTATATCCCTGCCTTTGCGCTAGAACACTTGGATTAGGATAATTGAATCCCTATGAATTCTAGCTATGAGGAGAGCAGTTAGCTACCATTCAGGTGCATGTTCTTGCTTGTGAATTGAGAAACATTATTATGTTGTGTCAAAAGGAGGGTTGGGCATGATTTCAATGTGCTCATTGATCTTAATGAATTCCAAGCATCTGGTTTATTTATCTATTTCCCTTTTACCAGGAGGATATAAGCTCATTTAGGTAAACATCTCATTTACAACAGAGGCCTGGAGTAATGCATAATGATAGACAACTATTAAAATGTTGTACTCCCTGTGTTTGATATTCACAACACAATCATTCAGGAAACTCTGATTCAGTATATGATTATATTCATGCTAGTTGTTTCCGATTATGTACCTTCTAAAATGTATTCAAAATGTTTTGCTTGGCTAATCATCTCAAGTTAAAATTAGTCAGGCTTTACACAGAATTTGCTATCAGGCACAGCTCACAAGCTTTTCTTTTATTTGCAGGATGAAATATTATAATAATGCAATTTCCCCCCCTCCTCCATCTGCCTGAGTGCATTGCTCCATAAGCATCCACCTGAAGCCTTCCTCATTATGAGAGCCATCCAAGGGTAGCCAAACAAAATCAAAATATATGAATTGTCCTGACAGAGTGTCCGTGACAAAAGAAGATCAGAATCACATGCCAAGTTACTTGAGATTATCTTTGCCAGAGCTCAGGGGCAATGTGCTCGCCCTGGTCACACAACTGCCTGGGTAATTTGCCACTAACTTTTTTCATGACAATGTCATGAGGTAGGACTAGAAACCAGTTTCAAAAGCTGCTACCAGTAAATTGAGCAAGATGGACCCAGTGGTCTAACAAAGTACATTAGGGACACGATCTTATACCTGTTTAGACAGGAAAAAGGGCTTACAACTCCCAGCGTTCCCCAGCCTGCAGTCCTATAGTCTTGTAGCTGGAGGTGAATCCCATTAAACTCAGTGGGGTTACTTCTGGGTAGGCATACGTTGGACTGCAGTTTAAATAATAAATAAAAGCAAATTAATCTGAACATACAAATACTCTTCTTGTTCTGCTCTCCAAATCCACTTTGTTCTTGTGTTTGGCCCATGAGTGAAATGCACATTTTGGTTGTTTGTTTGTTTTTCATACTTTTCTATAATTAAATTTGCATAAATAATGCATACAATTTTTCTTTAACATGGCATGCAACTCTGTGTAATCCATTTGATTTGGAAAAAGCTGGTCTGCTCAGAATCTGTGGGTCAGATTCTTGGAAATTCCAACTCATTTGAGCCCATTGTGTGTGCTTTCTCCCCATCACCCCTAGGAGAAAGGAATGGGAATAAAGAGTTCCAAATGCCACATAACTGCTGGAATGGAGGATTTGTGAAATATGTTGTTGAAGGAACTGTGTTACAGGGAATGCAGACAGGAAGAAAGGGGTCTTCTTACCTATTGTTGAAGGTCCCACAAGGACTGCTTTTGGTAGGCTACATGGAGACCTTGGTTTAGCTAACTTGGAAGGAGACCATAGTGGAGACCATAGAGTTAATTAAAGACTGTCCTACCTTTCCCACCATCCTTTAAGCACCAAGAAGGAATCAATGCAGGCACACCAGAAGAAGTATGTGAAAGATCTGAGTCTCAACTTCAGCACTAGCTGTGTCACTGCAAGTCGCAGATAAGGGCTCACATGGCTAAAGGCATATAATCGCTAATCTCCACCCAAAGAAAACCAGCATGTCAGGGATGGAGCTGGGTGACTAAAAACCATGATCCCTGTGGATGGAGTGTTTCATATGGAGGAATGTTCAGAAACCTCCAGCTGCAGTTTGAAGAGGTACATACTGGAACAGGCTTCTACCTCATCAAAAATGAGACTTTCATAATGCAAGATAAATAAGAAGTAACTTTCTGGAGACATGCTAAGATTTGTCAGCCACATGTCGCATTTGGCTCCATCCTTGTGATCACAACAGTGGGGGCACATCCTTATGCTGCACTTTCAATTCTCTGGACTGGCTGCATATTTTTAGTGTTAGGTTCATACAATAGAAGGAGTTTTCGCTCTGCATTTATCTCAGCACACATCCTGGGAAGCAATCTCCCAATTCATCTGTTTTGTCCCTTACTGAATAAGTGCTTCTGCAATAACAGTCAATTTAGTGACTCTTAGGTTTTTATATTTCCACTGCATTCCCCCAAGTTGCATGTGCCCTTAGACCTGTCTGCTTGTGTAATTCACTTCTGTTTGTAATATGCACTACTTACCTGATGAATGTAGTACCTTTTGAGCTAGCAAGTGTCATTATGTAAGTTGCATTTATTCCTTAAGGCACCGAGCGTCCGGTAGCAGTTTTTGTCATGATGACTTTGCAATGTCAAGTTTCATGGGATGGCGGATTCAGTGACCTCCTTTTCAAAAAAGATTTTAAAGGAAAATGTCCTGATAGGCAAGATCTATTTTTAGCAAATCTCATTAGCAAACCACTTGGGCCAGGCACTTCTGTACCAATTCATGTTGTACAATATCCTACTGAGAATTTCCCTAAGGCAAGACTTTGCAGGAACGGTAGAGTATTCTAGCATACAGAACATCCTCATATTATTGCTTATTCAACATGCTCTTAGGGTGCAATTCTATCATGATAATAAAATCCTGAACTTGGCCATATGGTCATTCTAGATAGGATGCAAGGAGCAGCAGAAGTGATCTTCAGTTCCACATCTTCCTGCCCTGTATTTTGACTAGAAAGGCTTTTTTGCCTCTCTGAATAGAGCTTTTGGGAAGGGTGGAAGGAAGAGGCTGTTGAGGCACCAGGAAAGCTTGTGTCCTGCCTGTATCTCCTGTCTTCCCCAGCCAACAGAATGCCCTGTTCTGTTCTCTCTGAGGTCACTGTCTCTACCCTGAAGAACAGCCAGTGGAGTCTCTTCCATGGCAGTTATGATGGGAAGGAGATTGGGGCTCAAACTGTGAGCACCAGGATTGGTGTGCTATCTCCAACTTCAGATCTGGCCATTGCAAACATCCTAGGGCCCCTAAGAGTTTGTCCAGGGGACATAAAATTGCTTCTCCAATCTATTATAAAGGAGTGGTCCTTATTAATTAAAGGACCCACCCCAAGTAGGCAGCTAAGAATTATGGCAATGGCAGTGCTGACAGCATACATATGAAGCAATCTTAGAACAACCAAACAACTTTAAGATGGCAGCTGAGGCCTTGAACTGATTGTGAGTTTTGACTGTATCCCCTAGAGCAGAATGAGAAGAAGGGCCCTGAATGAGTTGGGTCTCTGGGAGCAAGGAAGTTTACAGATGAAGTGTCCCTTGTACACAGCTTCTGCACCTCCAGTGTCTGTGTTATGTATAAGGAAGTGGGGGCATTATTCAGAGTGGGGGCTCTGAATAAAACCTGCATGTGCTTAAACTTTTCAATGCCAGGTGACATACAATGAAGAGTGTTTCAGTTTTTATGCAGTGCTTATAGGCTTCTTGGGAGCATCTGGAAAAGCGTTGGTTTAGGAGAACCCATGGACTGATCCATGATCTCCTTGGATTTTGTAGGGAGGAGAGAAAGAGGAGCACAGCAATGGGACTAGAGATTATGTATGCTTAATTGATGAGCTATGGTTATGCGTGAACCTTTGTCCTAGCTCACTCAGTGTTTCCTATTCTGAGTAGCAGCTTATCTCCAAGTTCTCAGGCAGGGAGGTTTCCCAGCACTCCACCCACAAATCCTTTATCTGAAGCTGCCAGGCATTGGATCCAAGGCCGTTTTCATTCAAAGTAGATACCTTACTACCAAACTATGGCTTTTCCTCTTGACCACATAGGTTGCAAACTCAGCCACAATATCTGAGCAATCTCCTTAAAAAATGCTATCCAAATGATCCTGTGTGTGTCTGTGTGTGTGTTTATAAAATCTTCTCTTTTATTCAGAGCCATATAAATTCATTAGGAAGCTCAGTGGAGGGAAAATAAAACAAATGGAAATGAAAAATTATCTTGAGAGTGGAATACATACCAAATGCATGTTAATTCATTCATCATTATTTACCATGTCAACTACAACTCAGTGGCTTGCTGATGCAAAATAACATTGTCCTGATGTGCCCGAGCACTTTCCTCCCCCTCTCCTTTTACACATATGTGCCTCCGTGTTTTATTGCATTTCATAAAGGTAATCATGCTCAACTTCAGCAGCAAACAAAAAGCAGTCCCATATCCTATGGCACTTTAAAGATGAACACATTTATTGTGCCATAAGCTTTCATGAGCTAGAGCCCACTCTGTCAGATTCATGAAGTGGTTTAAAAAGTTAGTAGGGATGTGTGAGTGCGTGAGTGGTGTATATATAAGACTGAAAGCAGCAGCAGCACACTTGGCATCAGGGTAAATAGAGATACAACTACATTAACTTTAATGTTATGGGGGGTGCAACAATCTTATGACTACAGGTCACATAAATGCTGCAGAAGCCACCTGCAAACCTTCACCTGCATTAAGCTGGGGTACACCTACCTCCACCCACTCCTACCATAACTTTTCCATTCTTGAGAGAGACTTTCCTGAGACCCAACTCCATCAGTTTTGGTTGCTCATTTTTCTAGGATCACATTCACAGCACCCCAAAAGTTGAGAATTTTTCCAATCATATACTTGGTTCATCCTGAACTTTAACAATATATATATGTGCATATGCATATAGAATGAATTAAAATCATGATTTTTTGCATGTGTTTCTTCTGTTATATCCATTTTTATGTGATTTGCCCAATGTGTGCATTTTAAAAGGTGTTTTCTTGAATGCATGCATATTTGTGCACGTGTTTGCACAAATATGTGCAAAAACTGCATTGCAAAAGTCAGAGAAATATATATTTTGAAAGCTAGCTGGCTGGGATTTGAATCATGTGCTGGTTTGAAAATGAAAAAAAAAATGTGTTTACATTAAAATACACATCCCCAAAATTCTTCCCCATCCTTTGCTACATCCTCTGGAGGACACGACTCCAAGGCAGATTTGCCCCAAAAGGGTTTCTGTCCCTACTGCCCGGGGCCTTGAGAATCCCCATTCACCTCCTGGAGACTCCAGTGCTCCTTGATGTTCTTGCATGCATTTCTCAAATGAAGAGGGCGTTGTGCTCAGCCTACCCTCCCTGCTTAGCACCCATCTTCTGTCACCATCTGCCTGTTCTTCCTTGAGGCAAGCAAGATAGCACAGGTCAAACAAACTAATGGTGGGAGGAAAAAGAGACCTGCCTGGCACACTGTGACTGGCTGCTCCAGTGTCTTTTTAGGTGCGTGCTGTAAAGGAAAGAAAGCTGCTAAAAAGAAAGCAAAAGAAAGGTGTTAGAGGGCTCACACAGCCTGTTGGCCCCTTCCTTAACCAGTATCAGTAAACATTTCTTGAATCTGCACATGTGCCTACCTATCCTGGACCCTCCGGGACAGGACGAAATGTCGTCCCCACGCCGAATGTGGTTTTTGTGGAAATGCTTGGCATTTTGAGAATCACATCGGCTATTCATCCAGTCATCCCCTCTAGAACAACTTGTCTAGCAGCTCCCCCAGTCTTAATAAAGCTAATTCGATGCTGCTCTCATATCCTGAGAGACAAATCGGTTAATATCATTCTGTAAATGTGGGGGAAAACTCGATTGCATTTAAGTTTGGATATGTATTTAGTTACATAGGATTAGCACAACTGGTGCACAAATCTAGAGAGAAGCAACAGGAACCAGGGAGCCATTTGATGCTCACTTGATTAGTGCAGCTGTACTTGAAGAAACTGAAATCTGAGACCCCACAGCAATTCACACACAAGCTGGTATCAGGATAATTACACTGAAGCTAATTACACCGTTTTGAATGCCAGCCAAAGCATTTTTCAGACAAAAATTGATCTTCCATGTATTCTGCTTAAGGAGGCCACCCATCCCCACTCCTGATGCTAGTTTGGAAAGGACACCTTCACATTGTTCAAAGAATAATCTGGTCTTTGAATTGGTGAATGTGACTCTAGATGAAATCACATTACTTGTGCTGTGTTTTTGATTAAAACTGATGGATATCTCCTCTCCAAACTACTGTTTAGCAGTGAGAGATCATGGAAATGAAATCCATAAAATTCAGTGCATCGTTTTATTAAGTGCTCACCATTTAACAGTAGTGGAATAGTTCAAACACAGACTTTCTTCAAATGCTATCCAGAGTGTTTTGGATTACTGAATAACCCTGTGCTTTGATAAGGTGCTGGGCAGAGACAGCTCTTGCTTGGGCCAAGTGGCACGGGCCCACTTCCATCTGCCAGCTCAGGAAGGAAACAGTCCTAGCTCCAGTGCTTGGCTCAGCAGCTGCAACAGAAGGAGCTTGTAAAAGGGGTGGGGAAGGAGACATTTGATTCAGTGTCAGTGGTCTTGATTCAGTACAGTAGACTACACAAGGAGTGCAGAGAGCATCTGGAGACAAAACAGTGGCCATCGTAATTGGCCCTGACCGGCAAAGGTTGTAAATCCCAGGAAGTCTAAACCCCACAAGGTAGTGATCTTTCCATAACAGCTGGAATATAGAAAGTTCTTCCATTTCCAGATCACTATCATCCCACCCTACAGATTGAATGTGTGGTCTGTTGAATTGAGTGGGGCCAGATGCTAATTCAAACAAACTTATGGTTGCTATGGAGGCCATGAACTCCTAAGCTAGGTGACCTCAGCATGTAGCTTGAAGTCCACTGCCACAACAAGCTGCAGAGACTCCAGCACCAATTCCAAAACCAACACAGCTAGCTCAGGAAAGGAAATTGTTGAGCAGTGGAGTGGGCAGCACATCAACACTGCTTGCTTTAACTTACTGTCCTAGTCTTACCCAACAAGTTCTCCATTGTACAGGTCAGTCCAACAAGCTTCCCCAAAATAGAGATTAATAAGAATCTCATTTTTGCTCACAAATGATACAAACATGACTCATTCTATGCACAAAACACAAGCACAAACATGTGTTCTGAAAATATTTGCAAATTGTTGAATCCATGCTTAGGTTTTTCCTGTTATCAATATGCTTTGTGCTAATTTCTGCATTTTCACATATTTTCTCAATTTACTGAAGCAACCTGCTTCAGTCTATGGCAGAAATGTGTACAAATTTGCAAGATCTGTGAAATCTCCCATTGGATTGTTGTTCAATTTGTGAAAGTTTCCTTTTTCCAGAGAATGAGCAGAGATTTCAAATGTGAACAGAAACTGGGACAATGTTCAAAGAATCCTGGCCATCTTGAACATCACCCATTTACCCATCCCTAATCTACTTTCAAGTCTTGAATGGCTATTATTTTCTCACCTAGCACTATCTTCAACCTTCACTTCTTTTGTTTTTCTCTCTTATGGTGGATAATCCAGTAATATAGAAATGACAGATTAGCTGCACAAGAACTCAGCTAAGGTACATATGGATTGCCATGGGAATGTCAGTTCTAGCAGGATGTTCACATCAACTTGCTGTATGCAAAACTATACTCAAAATTCAGTCTAGGACCAATTAGCATGCATATGAAAAGATGATAAACTTGAGACTCACAACAGTCTAGTGCCATTGGAAACAATTCCATGCACACTGAATATTTCAGTGCGTTGATGCAAACGGATATGCTGTGATGTACACAGAGAGAAGAGGCTAGCTTCTATGGACGCATCCCCTTACAGAAGAGGTCTCAGTGCACAAAAGTGTGCATTCATGAACTAAAAAAGCCCCTTTGGTCATTTTGGTTGCTTTTTTTCAGTACTCTTAGAGGTGCAGTGATCAGATCTGTACACAGACCTTTACAGAGCAGGGGCCTAAATATCTTCCAGCCCAAGAGCCAAATTCAGTTTATGGGCTGTTCAGGCTTGCGTTGCAAAGATGGAAAGGATGAAAGCAAAATGGGTGCAACCAAAGATGTAAGCAGATTGAGCCAAAGTGCAATGGATACCAGCATATTTTGCCTTAAAGTTCTTCCTGCTGGTAACTAAGAGAAGAGTTTCAGTTTTTTCAGAATGGGAGAAAGCTGCACAAAGACAAGGAAGCCAACAAACTATCAAGGTTCAGGAAAAGATGATGTGCCTGATGGAAGGGGGACTGGCCTTCTAGAAGATCAGAGTGGGATCCCAGATTGCAGGATTTGGCCCTCAGTTCAATGCCTTGAGTATTATGACATTGGTATTATATTTGTCTTCCTTTCCAGTGACCTCAAATGTGGAATTTGCCTCCCTGCTCCCTACCCCCCTTGCCCCCAAGCAGCTGCATGCAGGCTCGATGTTTTCTGGCCTGAGAGAATGCAGCACTTAACAGAAAACAGCTCCTGGTATGGAGCAATGTGATTGCATACAAAGGAAGAATGGGTCTGGCTTCAATAAGGGGAAATCTGGGTAATAGTAAGAACTTGGCATACATCCCTACCTTGCTGTACAGGACAGGCTCTCACATGTTGCGACTTGGAACTGCTGTTTCCTGCATGTCCTCCTATGTCAGAACTTGTTAGGTTATCATGTTGGAAAACCACAAAATATTTCTTCCTGCACAAGTTGTACAATCAGACCCAGAGTGTGAATTACACTGGCCGCATACTGTAGCTTGGGGTGGCATTGCTGGGTGTACATGAACGAGGTGCACAGCTAGGGGTGCTAACCCCATTTCCTTTATGGCCTTTCCAAACAAAAGGGATGGTATGGCATAAAAACCACTGGGAGAAAGAGTGGGAGAAAGGGAGGGAGACAGAGGAAGACGAGGAGGAGGAGGAGGAGGAGGACAAGGACGAGGCAGTGGCAGTGACTGAAAAACCACTAAGGGCTCACTCTTATGCATGTTTGGAGAGAGAAAAAGCTGGAGCCTACTGGGAGTTGTCAGCCTTTGTTCTGCCTAATCTTGCACAGAGTTGCACCTTGTATGGCTAATGCATGAGGAAGCAGGAGCAGAGATGTCTTCCTTGCAGCTCTCATTTTATTGGCATTGGTTTCACTGAAGCCACTCACTTGCTTCAGCTGTAACAAGGAGCCTGATAATATTAAGGTCCTATTTAAAGGTTCTCCATTCAAGCCTTCTCTGTCTTAACTGTGCTTGGGGAAAACTTACTCTGCAATGTACATGAAATATATGTGTATTATGCAGGGTCTGTTCACACACGCCCCTGTAGCAAGTTATATGATTTAAAATTATAGTCTGAGAATTAATTGCATAGACAAATGGATGCCAGGCTGATCTTGCCTTTGGCGTAAGTGTCATTTTAATGAAACAACAGAAACCTTTTAAATATCACCCCCCTCCCAGTGACCTATAGTTTTCAGTGTGGCTTATCAAATGTAAAGCAAGCAATTCAGTCACATTTTACCCTTGATAACTAGTTCTCTTATCAATGTTTGCTTTGTGGATGTAATTTGAAAGGAAAATTTTCATTAACATTTAGCTTTGGTGAATCTTTGAAGGAATCTATCTTTTAACAGTCTCAATTTTCTAACTCATTTATCCTGAATTGTTGAGATTTATGTTGACTTGCACATCCTCAGCATCAAAACAAGAGACTAGAAATAATCTTGAATATTATTCTAGTCCAGTATTTGGCAACCCAATGCCATTTGGATCCTTTAAACTACAACTCTCATCAGCCTTAGCCACCATGGCCAATTGTGGGAACTGTAGTTCAAATTTTGGGAACTGTAGTTCAAAAACTCTGGAGAACTATTAAAAAGTCTTAAAATATGATCTTACATTTCTGCATTCTGTGTTGTAGAAACTGTGCCCGTCCTTGGAAGGGTAGACAAATGAAACATGACATGGATCAAGAACATAACATGGAGCAGCAAGACTATGAACAAGCAGAGTATTTGTTACTAGGTAGTTTCATTCCATACGAATTTATTTATTACATTTCTATACTCTCCCCAATTGCCATAACTCTCCATAGTGGCAACAGCAGCAGAGGTCTAGGAATAACTAGGAGTAATCATATCCATTTTCCACAGGGCCAAATGTTATATCCCTGCAGCGATAAATTAAAATGGAAGCTTGCAGTTCCCACTGCTTCATGTGGAGAGTCCATGGTAAATTGGTGGACCATTGGCACCCTTCCCTAGTTGCCCTAGGGAGATAGGTACTGATGTCAGGGTGTTTCGGATAAAATCTGAGAATGGACTGCATTGTCTGTCTATACACATTGGGGTTTTATATATTTTCATCCATGGGTGAACTTGGATGGTGTCAATGGAAGACTACTTGTGCCAAACTGGTAGGGATTCTCTCTTCCATCAAGTGCTCTGGAGTAATCCAGGAATTTTTAGGTCACAGTTTACATCTTTTCCTGGACCAGAATTGCACTGAGTGGAAAAATGAAGTCCTTCAAAAGCCTTGTACTGGGCCAAGGTTATTGGAAAGAAAGGAGCTACACAGAACTTTTTCAAATTATTTCCAGAAGAAACAGAACTAGTTGATCTCTGTAAAATCTGAAAGTTTACACACATGCACACATACTCAGGGAAAAGGTGGCAATGTTATGCAATTGGAGAGTGGGGAACACGGTAGATTCTCTGCCTTAGGTCAAGTTTATTTATTTATTTATTTATTTATTAAAACATTTTTATGCTGCCCCATTCGCCGAAGCCTCGGGGCGGCTTACAACAATAAAATAAATTAAAATGTAAACATTAGAATAAAATACAAACATACAATATAAAATAAGCCGCCCTGGCGTATAAGTTCTCTCTCTCTCGCTCTCTCGCTCTCTCTCTCTCACACACCCTTTAATGACCTACAAGTAAACATGTGACTAGATTCCAATAAAAAGCTACTCATGCTTGATCTTTGGATGGTAAGGGATGTATGGTCCTTCCACCTGTAGAGATCACCACTTGATGCTGCTCTAGTCAGTTGATGCACATGTGAACTACCCCGAAGCTCAGCTGATATCCATCCGCCCTGAAATTAGACGAGCACCAATCTCCTGCATCCCTCTTATCGTGCAGCCTGCTGAAATGTCTTTTATATCTGGGGCTTCAGTGTGAGAAAACTACAACACTGGCTGAAATTAGGCAGCAAAACGCATTTTCTGCAATTAGCCTTTTTAATGGTTTGCCATTTTCTAGCAAGTAGCAGTTCTAATTTTAGCCAGGGCTCAGGGACTTTTTGAAGCCTATTTTTCTTTCTCCAAGCTATATCTGGCTGTTGGTTGGCTTTGGTTTGTTTTCTTTTTTCCCTTTCTGGCTGTAGCTGATTTTATTGAAAATGTCAACTAGGATCTTTATATATCTATATAAAAGTACGTAAGTAAAGCACCTGAAAAATGAAGCTTCATACAGAGAATACCAAAGGAACGAGTCAATGTCTCACCAAGAAGAAAATTATGATTAGAGGCTGTGGCATACAGCCATGAGCAAAGGTGAAAAGGAGTCTTTGTGGAGCAAACAGATGGCTTATCACTATGAGCCCAATCCCTGTGTGGCTGTTATGGAATATGGCCCCAAACTATGTAGCGTGAGGGATTCATTAACTAAGAAGCAGGCCACAGTTTCTCTTGCCTGTGTTCTGCAAGATGTATCCACCCCTGAAGTTGTAGTCAAACAAAGCGTCAAGTGGATCACGGGCATAATGTAGAATAAAATCCTCATTTGAAATGGATTCAAATGTAGGTGATGGGTTGTTCAGTGTCTCCTAGTATGTTCTTTACCCGCAGCATGCTTCTGTTCAAAGCAGGTGATACCGGGATAAACAGATACCTGTTCCATCATAGACTATAAGAATGGAAAGGGGTGGGCTGATTTGTGTTTATGGTTCAGTACAATTTTTCTGTGGAGAGATTCAGTGGATCTTGACATTGTTCAGCCTTATGAACAGATGGCTGTCATCTCATCCATTTGGAGCCTACCAGAGTCTGTGTGGTGGCAGAGAAGTACATTACAGCCTTTAGAAACCGTGGAAGAATTTTGCCCAGATCTCATGGCTCCCTGAGCTGACACTGGGCAGAAACACCCTCCACGCCCACCCCAGAAACTCCTGTCCTTAGCTGCTCTTGCAAGCATTGTTTCATTTCAAAATCAAATACAGGCGCGGCACAGAGCGAATCCTGGTTTGTACAGGGCTGGATGCTACAAGTGACATGCAAGTTCAGTGAAGCTATGAGCTGCCATACAACTGCACTTTGATGCTGGGAGAAGAGAGCAGCATCTGTGCCTTAATGCAAAATGAGCTTCTGTTTCTGTTTGCTTGGTGTGCATCTGTCTCACGCTTTAAGCTTGTTGGTGGAGATGCCATGTTGGAACACACAGAGGGTGTTAGCAGCCTGTCTCGAACTGTTAGCGAGAGCTTTGGCTTCTCGCCTCGGCTCCTTTGCCAAGCTGGGTGTGCGCATGCTACTGGCATCTTTAATACTTACATACATACACACGTACATACAATGCCCCAGAATGAGTTTTCATTCGTTCAGTCAGAGGCTTTAATGCTTGCGTCATCCAGTATGAGTCTTACAGGGAGATGTATTTCAAAAGTGCTGGGTGATCTTTTTGCAGCTCTGCCTCAAGAACCTCACTTGGCTGGCAGCGTGGTGTCATTGCTGCAGTCACGTAAAATTTGTTCTCAGATCTGTCTAATTTTCAAACCTTTTTAAATTTGGGTTTGGTAGACATTATCCCACATGAGTTAACAGAATGTGTTCCAAGTTTTTTCTGTACTCAGTGAGTGGGTAACCCACCTACCTAGACTAGTGGGTTTCTATTTTGCCAGAATTAGCATTTCCTTGACAGTATTTTCCGGTTTATCCGGACAGCTTTTCTCTCTCTCTATGAGATTAAAGTGCTCTGTAGATGTAGGACTTGCCAGCTGGAAGATGAAGTGAAACTTTGAAAAACATGCTCAAGAAGGGAGCAAACAGATTCTCCAAACAAACAGCAGAATGTGTACCTTCATGAGCCAGCAACCATTCTCCCTAAGCATCTGATGAAGTCAATCATAGTTTGTCTGAATCAAAAAGAATTAGAATTTCAATGCATGTCTTAGCTATAGAATGTTAAATTATATTGTTTTATAGGATGTTATTTATTTACGTTTGTGAGCTGCCCCGAGGCTTCGGCGAATGAGGCGGCATAGAAGTTCCCTAAATAAATAAATAAATAAATAAATAAATAAGGGTCCTAGACTTGTAACCTCATCTGGTTCCCTTGTTTAATTGAGAAACAAAACAAATGATAATCAATGCCTAAAACCATACCAATGTCCCTAGACACTGGGGAGTATCTCAGCTTCTCACTGAAAACAGAAATGTATGCTTTTCCCTGTACTGAGTCACTCCTGGTCTATCTATCCCAGTACTGCTGACACTGACTGCCAGCAGCTCTCCTGAGTTTTAGGCAGGGTTTTTCCAACCCTAGCTTGAAGTGCCTCATCAGCAGCGCCTAGAGAGTAGACTGAACAAGCCATACAGATCATCTTACTTACTAAATGATAATAAATAATGGGTATGGAATGGGCATCCACAGGAGATGGTTGAAGCCCCATCCACGAGGGTGTTCAAGGATGGGCTGGGCATGCACATGGTAGACATGTCATGAAAGGTAGTAGTTCCTCTATACTCCTCACTAGTCAGACCTCACCTGGAATACTGTGCACAGTTCTGGGCACTAAAATTTAAGAAAGATGCAGGTAAATTAGAAAGGATCCAGAGGAGGGCAACAAAAATGATCCAGAGATTGGAAACACTGCCCTATGAGGAGAAACTGAGAGAACTGGGCATGTTCAACCTTGAGAGGAGAAGACTGAGGGGGAGACATGATATCCCTCTATAAGTACCTCTAAGGCTGTCACAAAGAAGGTGATCAAGATCATTTCTTGCTGATATTAGAGTATAGGACATGGAAGAATTAATTAAAGTTGTGACAACCCAGATTCAGGCTGGACATCAAGAAAAGTTTCCTCACTGTCAGAGTGATACAGCAGTGGAACCAGCTACCTAGAGAGGTGGTGGTCTCTCCCACACTGGAGACATTCCAAAAGAAACTGGACAGCCATCTGAGTGGGATGGTGTAACATGGTGTCCTGCAACAGCAGGGGGTTGGTCTCGATGGTCTTCATGGCCTCTTCCAACTCTATTATTCTATGATTCTATGAGTGGAGCCAGATGGAACTGGGGGTCAGACTAGATGGCCCAGGAGACCCCTTCTGACTCACTCTGCTTTTATGTTTTTATGAATTTGCATCGAAAGATCAGAGTTGTGTGAATCGGCTAACCTTTGACCACAGGTGACAATCAAGTCTTTCTTTGGTCTGGAAGGTGTAAACTGGGTGATGCCTCATGAAAAACCACTGGAAAAATAATCTCATACACCCCTACTTTGCACAGAAAGTAGCTGAAGAGCACTGTATGCAACTCAAAGTCTCTCTTCTGTTCTCTCTGTGTGTCTTTTGATAATTCAGAAATGCCCATCCTAGTCAGCCCTGTGGTATTTGGGCAGCTCTGGCTACATCACCCCTTTTAGCTTTGGCACCAGCAAACTGAAGCAGAAAGACAAAGAGATCCATTTGCATGCAGCCACTGTGCTTCGAAATGTCCAAAGTCCCATCTTTGGAACAACATCATGCCTGCAATGATCCCGGAAACTGAAGCAGCCTGCATGTGGGAGAAAGGAGGGAGATAGTTCTGGCAAACAGCAGCAGGTAATGGAAGCCAAAGGAAGCCATTGGTTTGAGCTCACTTGTACTAATTACACATTGTTGAGTACAGCACTTTGTTTTTTATCCCTTTTCTCCTGTGCCATCATTTACAAAGTTTGCAAGAGCAAATATTACTTGGTTTCAGAAGAAATACTGAAACTAAAACAGTGATTTTTTTTTTTTTAATGGACCAGCTGCAGAGAACTGGAGATGATGGAAATTGCCTTGCAAGTGGAGCAGATAAGAGATATGTGAAGCTTCAGTCAGCACCATTTCTTCATGTGTTCAAGTGAAGAAGAAAGAGGTATTTAACACTTCTCTGTTCAATGGCAACACCCTTCTGGGCAGGGGTAGGAATGAAGTTTTGATGAATACATTTCAAGCATATTGGGCAGTGAGAAGAAATGTTTCACATGAAGGATACTAATTCTTCAGCAGAACCCAGAGGAAAGAAGGAGTATAGGTACACATGTGACAAGTTTAAATCTGACTTTTGAATTTAGGGGAGCTCTACAGATCACTTCTCAGTCTGACTGAAAGCCGAACTGTTTTAATCCGGAGCCTGCAGGAAAGAGAAACAGTCTACATGTAAATAAAAAAGCAGAAAAATGCATTGATGTTCTGCAGTGCAAAAGTATGTACAAGTGACAACATCCTGCTATGGGGTCTCAACCTGAGCATGGCTTCCAACTAGGATGGGAAAGAATGTCATAAGTGTGGCAATTTTTGGAAAAACAAACATGTGTAAAACCGGAGAAGGGGAAGATTAAGGCAAAGGTTATGTTCACAGTGGCAGAAACAAATGGACACTTTCACCATTTTTCATCAAGACGCTAAATTCTTCATCTCTGCCAGAAAACATACACTGAGAAAATCACACCTTCTATTAGATTTAGAACTTTATACATAGATTTAAGACAAAAAAGACTTTGGACTCCAACCAGTTCTGCACATTATTTCAAGCTGCAATCCTAAATTCATTAACCAGGACAGCATTCACCCAAGCTGGTGCTGTCCAGATGTGTTTGACATGACCCAAACAGGACAAGTCCTGATCCAACATCTGTGGAAGGTGCCAGCCTGGAGAAAGGCTGTACTAAGCACCACTGGACACAACGGACATGCATCTGTGTAAATATAGATAGGTCTGCACCACACTTCTGTTCTCTTCCATTATGCCTGCCCCTTCTTGTGGGAGGTGGGCACATTTGTATTTGTCAAATACTATTAAATAATGATGACGGTGATGGTGATGATTAAAAACAAAAAGATAATAAAAATGCTCTGCATTTAATAGAAACCCAAAATATGACTCCCCACTAAATCATCTTCTCTTCTGAATGTTCCATTTCTTTTTGTTTTGATCCTTAATTTCATTAACATTGAGTGCTTTCAGAGTTCAGGAAAGAATGTATGAGAAACTGTGTCCTCAGCTTGTGCAACTACACAAACCCAAAGATGATCAAGAGAATGCGTATCTTAAAAAAATAAATTCTGAAAAAAAGTTTGCAAATTCCTGAATTTGCACATACATTTGAAACTACACTTTAAAATGCCGTTTTGATGTATATTTTTTATTCTTTATTCTACAAGATAAACACATGTATTTTGGTGTACTTAAAACACTACACATCTTCCCCAAATGAAATGGGGAAAAAAATGGGACAATCACACATAGCCAATGAGGAGAGATGAGGTTCAAGATGCTGTTCAAGAATCACAGTGAGGTAAAAATGTCTTGTTTGTCCATCTCTAGTCCAAATGGGAACGCTTTCAATTCTTGATCCTTGTGTTTGACCACTGTCTCTTCCATCATTTCTCCTGCCACAGATGATCCCTTAAAAAAGAAAAGGTGAAATGGCTTCCCAATGGCTTCTGATTTTTAGGAGTCCTCAATCTGTAAGCACCCTTCAAATGTCCGTGCCATATAGGTTTGACTATCAGCATCTTGAGAATAAACAGGCCTCACACAGACTTAGTACCTTGCTCTTGTCATCGCAGCCCAGCTTTCTTCAGGTCTTGATAATAACTTTAAAAAAAAATGTATCCAGTTATTAGATATTCTAGAAAGTGAATGAGTCTCTAAATCATGCAGATTGGTTTAATTAGTAGCTTCTGTTGTATAAAGAAGTCAAAATGACACAATCTTTTCACAGCACACTGTATTAAAATCAAGGCATAGATCTTTAGATTTTGATTAAATAAGTAGATAAAGTGCATTAAAGAGTACTACTGATCACCCATGGGGTAATTCCTTTTCTGCCTGCAGTCTTTTCCATTCTCAAATTCTCAGGTGACTGAAACAAATAAATGTAAAATTAAAATCTGAACTAACTAATATTTTGTCCCAAGAGGTATATCTAGTGTAGCAAAATAGTGAAAGAAGACCTTAAGAAAATAATTAAAAGTCTGCTTGAGATCTTGCATTTAATGATCCATGCTCAAAAGTATTTGAAACAAGCATTTTTCCATGTTTGTTGTATAAGAGTCAAGAATCCCATTTCATTTTGTGTCTGAAGTGGTAAAAAATGATCCAGTTCTAATGAAATAGCATATGTGATCTTCTTGGGTTGTATACAGCTACAGTGTAAGTGGAAAAATGTGCAGAGAGCTTTCCACATGATGAAGCATTCATATATATGATTTTCCAGCATAAACACCTGCTTACACAGAATGTTAACTCATGCTTTATTTAACTTCTGATTAAACTGTCATTTGTTCTCCTCCCCATGGTTTGTCTGGTAGATGATAGCATTATGGTTTGTTTTCTCAGTCACTGAATTTATTTCTTTCCCTGGGGCTTTGTACATTTCCTTCCTGTATTCAAAATGTTTTGTGGCACGTACTGGTGTGCGGGGTGGGTGGGATTACCATTCTTTCTTGATGTTCCTGTAAGCTAGTGAAACAGCCCATGAACTCTCCATGGCTCTGGGTTCACATGCAATGATAACCAAAGGACAAACCATGGGTTTTCTTTCTGGATTGCTTGTGGTGAACAGGCTGAGGAATGTTAGGAAGGCTGGGTTTCCACATTGCGACAGTACAGAGCTCAACAACCCATGGGTTAAACAAACTGTAAGGTAGCATTATTTGTGAAGTACTTTACAATAAGGCTATGGACATTGTGCAGCAAGTGTGAATTTTGTGTGTCTGACAAAGTCTGTGCAGGTGGAAAACAAGAATTTCCAGGGGAATACCTAAGTTTTTCCTTAAGTATTAGTTTTTCTCATGGAGGGACCATGCATGTGGAGCCTCAACTACTGGAACCACTAGCCTTGCCCTCCTCACCAGCATGCCCAGCCAGTGGTGGTGCTGAAATAGGCTTGGAGCTTGCTTGCGACTAACCATGAGGGCAGCCTTGTGGTGGATATTATGGGATAGTTAACACCAGGGCTTTTTTGTCATAGAACGCATCGGAACAGCGTTCCAGCACCTTTTTTTGATGGATTTTTCCAAGTGATTGTGAATCGCCCTGTTGGGCGTAGCAGATCGGCGGCAAAAATCATTAACATAGTGCCTGCAGGCTGCTTGTGTGTCGGCGCTGATTGTGAGGGCGCTGCTCAACTTGGGACGCTGCTCGGCTTGGGATCGGTCACGTGGTCGCGTGCTGAGTGCTTACTGCCGGCGGTGACCATTATGCTTATGTGTGTGTAGAATGACTGCCTATGTGCAAAAGGTAAATAAGTTCTTTATTTCAAAAAAAGTTGGTGAATTGAAAATCTTTTTTAGTGTAAAAGTGTGACCCCAAGACGTGAGTTCCAGCACCTTTTTTTTTTTTTTTACAAAAAAAGCACTGGTTAACACTGGGAGAGTCCACTGAGCATGACCTTGTTGTGAGCCACCCCAAGGCTTCGGCGAATGGGGCGGCATAAAAATGTTTTAATAAATAAAAATAAAATTAAACCTAATAATGATTCTATTTGGTAGGACTTGTTGTGTTGTGTTGTCTCCTCAGTTCCGGTTTGCTTATACCAGGAATTTCTGTGGTTCTGTCCATCAAAACCCAAATAGTAGTTATTTGCATTAAAAAAGTTGGTATTGTTAGCAGCTTTTAAACATTGCCAGAGGCTTTAAATAAATGTTGGCTAGGTGCAGGTGGATCTGCAAGGTTCAGCCTTGGTGAGATTCTCCTATTTTCCCCAATGAGCTAAGTTTCATCCCCTTCTTGAAGGCAGGCATTCTCTCCACAAGCACTTTTGAACCAAAAAACTAAGCATTTTCTTGCACATTTGTAAACACACACACTTTCCACCATATACAAAAACATGAACTGCACTTCAAAAGGCCAGATAAACAAACGAGACCCCGTAAAGTGGTATGCAACTACAAGATTCAATGTCATTTTATTGTTAAAAGTGCTTGATACAAATTTAAAAAACAAATAACAACCTTGCACCATCAGAACATCGTGTTCCCATGCAAGTTCATGTTTAGTGTTGTGCAAGGGGGAAATATGGAGTAAAAATGACCCCAAGTGAAATGCTCATGCACTCCTGGTTGTGTATAACCCATAAGAGCCTGAAGTCTAGCAATCTCTATGTATTTTTCAAACAAATGAACAGCAACAGAAACCATCGAGTGCACATTTTTGCAAAATCTCTTTGAGCAGAGCTCTCATTTCCAAAGAGTTGAATGACTTCCTTGGTCTCCCCTGCACTAGTCATCCTTCACTGGGTTTCTCTTCTTGCTGTGGCACTGCAGCACACATGAGCTTTCTCTTCTGGGATTTCACAGCTCACAGAAGCTAGTGTAATCTGCGAAAATAATGTAATACTTCTTGAAATCAAAGCAAATGGAAAAACAAAGCAAAACCAAACTGTCCCATAACCATTCTGTTCATTCTGTCGAGAGCCATTTGTGTTTGGTTTGTCATCATATGTAATTTCTCATTCTTAATAATTCAGAAGGTGATGAATAATGCTGAAAGCCTACATTTTATACACATACACACACACACCCTCCATTGCTTTCTCTTCAGAATCTCTTCATTTTACTATAATAAAATTTACTGCACTTTTCCTTCTTTGTCGATATGAAGAACATGGCACTAGACCGAACATACTTCATCGAGCATCCTGGGATGGCTTTTATACCCTAGACTAACATTTTGTTGTGTAACTTACACACAGGTAGACCTACAAACCATTCTTTCAAAGACTTTGTCAAATGCATGGAACGAAACACTAGCTCCAAATTTCAGCCACCTGCCTTTTACTGGTTTCTTTCTATAAACTGAACGTGCCTGGGCCACAAATACCCTCACACCTGTATAACAATGTCCAGGCTTTTGTTACCCCACACAATAAAATGTATTGGAACACAAAATGACCATGCCCTATTGACGTTACTACAAGCCCTACAAAATCTCACCCAAAAACAGAACCTGAAACATTTTAAAAATCTGAAATTCATTGTTATGCTGGTTGGAAACTCATGATCATGTCATTGTTATGTGAATTTGAAGCTGCCAGTAGAAAGATTCAGTCTCAGCTGACCTGAACTATCTCAGAACTGGAATTCATTGATCTGCTGGCCAGAAGTTGGTGTGGAAAGATTCAGTTAAAAATGACTTTACACAAGTAGGTTAGCCTCACCAGAAGAAGTTTCATGTTTGGGGTAGAAAAATGACCCCAGAAACAATACTAGCTCAAATAAATCCCTAATATGGAAATGCTCTAATTCCCTGTGAGGCTTTTCAACAAAGTTAAATAACTAGAGAAGCTGCAAGGCTAAATTAAGCTAAAATTGGTAGCATACAGAGTGCGCACACCGCTGCTACCATCCTCCACAGCAAGATCAGTGCTGAAGATCTGTGCTCTGAGGCATTTCTCCAGACTTCTCAACATCACTGTGAAAGAGGCAGAAAAAAAGACTGGATCTTTCAAAGAGAAACATGAAGCTTGCAAATGGGATTTCAGTATAAGCACTTATGCAAGCCCTCTCAGATGGAACAACATGTGACATCCTCTTGAGTGGATCTACAAGTTAGGCGAATCTACAATCAAGTAGCAATTAGCCATGTGGCACATCCATGTAACATTACCTGATTAGATACAGTAAGATATTCAACAGCTGTATTTGGTGAAAGAAGCAATCAGAAATGTCTCCTACTGTTTCCAGTTTGAAAGCACATCAAATGGCTTTTGGAGTTCTTTTTCCATCCAATGGAAAAACTATTTAGGTTTATTCATGATACAAGCTTGGGTTGATTCCTAAGAGCCAATTTTCTGTTCCTTCTTAACCATTCAGTCAAATATTTCTGACCATAGAAGTTGAACTCCTTCTCCCTCTTCCAGTAGTACCTAACAAATTATATTTATGTCAGGCATTATTTTGTCTCCACTTTCATCTCTTCCATAGAATTGGATTCTTTCTCCATCCTTTAGAAAAGTACACAAGAAATCCACTATAGTGTATGTGAGCTGTGCCAGTATGCAGTATTTTAAATGCTTCATACCAGTAGAGATAGAAAAGAGATCAGAGATGCATAAAATGTTTGTGTGTGTGGATTAAAATGGTGTATATTTTACTGTCATGAGGTAGGATTCCACCTTCACACTTCTAAAACAATAGACCATTCTTTGGCAAAAAAGCTCTTTATTCTGGAATGAACTTTCAGTAAGCACAACCAACAAAGCATGAGTCTCTGAGCATGCACAGAACAGCTAATTGAACCCAATCTAGCAACTATTTCCAAAAACCTTCTTTTTGAGTAAGTCTGGACCTCATCCTTCTGCGAAGGTCACCTTGGAGGTGGAATAGCCTCTTCTTTGTATGCCAACCCTCTAGCTGGCTAGACCTGCTTGTCTGATGCTACGTCATGGGGTCCAGAGTCATACCAGCCTCATCTGGGTCCCACATGCCTTCCCAACAGCTGTAAATCCTGGATATTCTCAGAGTCTGTGTCAACACCTGGAGAAGGTGACCTTGAGATAAACTCCTCTGCTTCTATCATCTCAGTGTCTGGAGGCCAAATTTCCCAGGCCTTTTCATCCTCTTACCCTTATGATTCTAGATTGGGGTGAGCTAGGAATTCATTCTAAGAACGGCCCCTTTCATTTCCAACAATTACCACAAAAAGAAAATCTGCAAGTCCATGGAAACTACAGCACTTGAAGCTGCCAGTCTGTTGCAGAATCTGTGCGACACATCATAGAAATCCAAAGCCATTTGAATACCTTTCATATTTTGCAAAAACAATGTACTGAGAAGCTGTCTTCCACAATTTCAATTCTAGTAAGATCAGCAAAATTGAGCATTGTTTGTATGTCCAAACTGAAAGATGGCACAGAAGTCTATCTGCTTATTTGAATTATGTATTTTTGGGGCTAGCTTAGGTTGTGATGTCAATTAAGAAGAAAAGGAATAAGATGCATATTATTCAACTAATTAGAACACAGGTGGCACACATCAAGAGAACTAGGACCCTGAGACTAAAAATGGGTTTATATAAATCCATTCCTTGGGATTTGGCCAAGAATCAGCTTCAAAGATGATAAAATAGCATGTATTACAAATAAAACAAATTGCAAAAATTGAGAAACAAGCTATAAATGTAATGCCCTCCCATAACTGCAGTAAAAGCAATTCCCATAGAGAGCTCCCAGGATCTTAGCTTATCTAAATAGGTAACCTTAATTCCAAGCAGCTGCCCCAACTCCATCTATTTAACTGCCCAGGGAAGAGCAAAATACCTGCCTAATTAATAGAAAGCACAAAAGAAAGTGGCAGCAATTGCTCCCTTTGAATACAGCCAGTTGGATATTACTTAAAGTGCAATGACCAAAACCTGTTCAAAGAAACAAGATATTTTGTAAGGCTTAAAATACAGAGGTTTGTCCACAAGCTTGAGACAAAGCAAGTTGCTCAGCTAGTTATAACTAGATGCTAAAATTTCAGTGTCACAATGAGATCTTCATTATTTTATCTGGAAGCTGATTCTTTCCTGAAAACAAGGTAAAATTATGTTTAAGAAAGACTGTTATAGGAAGAGGCATGGAACAATGGAATCAGCTGGGGAAAGCATAAAGTTGGAGAAAAGTTCTTGTACTGATCCTTTCAATCAGAGCAACCAGCAAAACTGTGCAGTGATACTTTCAATGAAATTCACTGCAAGATAATGATAGGAAAATAGAATACCATCAATGATTGCAGCATAATTCTTCAAAGTCTATTCATAAATTCACAACAGGAACTAATAAAAACTTTTTCTCATAAACAACTCTTCTCCCTTTTTAAAATGAGAAAATAGTTAAATTGTATTTCAACTAAAACAGCCCAATTTGAAAATGAAAGAGCCATGTAGTTCTTATGGATATTTCAAAAAGTTGTTGGCAGTACGATCCAAAGTTTTGGAACTGCAGAATTTAGGATGGGGTGCAGAGACATTCCGGTGGCATTGTTCATGGACCTCAGGCTGATGGGAAATGATCATTCGTTTGCTATGTTGGTCATGCTTAGAAGTCCACTTTATGAATTGGTTCTATACATAGTCATACATAGAACAGACCCATAGATGGTAATGATTGCAAAGGGTCTATCTATGTATGACTAAACACAGAGCAAACCCTCGTTTTCTTCAAGCCCAGCATCAGCACATCACATAGTCAGGGAAATATAGAGGACCTACTATGGGCAATATTTCTCTAATATCCAGGTTTAGGCATGTGTGAAAATTTGCTTTGGGGATGAGAATCCATCTCCATCTCCATGGACACTAGACCACTTTCTTGAAGCTATGAGTCCAACTTGGAACAGAGCATGCCGAGCATACATAAAAGTATAACATAAACAAATTAATGACCCTCAATAACTATGTTGCTTGCAACCGCGATCGCCCATTTTCATCTGTCCCCACTGTTGCCTAGCTATCTTGACCCTAGACAGCTCATTTGGGGGGCCCACCAGGATGGCGCATTAGAGGGCATAGAAGGTAGCTTGGCTTATAGAAGTAGCAGTTTTGATCCAGGTTTTATTTGGTACTCAGATACACAGTCTCTCTCCTTCCTAAGCACAGCACTTCTCACAAGCTTGTCTTATTTTTAGTGCAGATATTTTAAGACTTGAAGGCAAGGCTGGGGCTCCAGTCCAGGAGAGAAATACCTTTAGGCACATCAATCTCAACTTGGTCAAGCACATTTGAGTCTGAAATTAAGTCCAAAACCTTTTACAGCAGAATCCTATATATGTCTACCGAGAAGCATGCACCATTATGTTCAGTATGAGTTACTCCTAGGTATGTGTGTATAGGATTCTGGCTTAATATCTGCCTGCTAGAAGAGTTTGTAACTAACGGGTTGCTTTATATAACTTCTCTCCAGGGTTCTTTGGTCTTAGCAGTGCCATCTATCAAGTCTACACAAAGGTGAGTGCAGTTAGGTTCAATGTGTCTTGCCTCCAGGTAGGTGCATATAACATCATAGCTTAAATGTACTACAATGCTCACAGTACCAGAATGAACACATTCAAACTTAATTAACTTCAGTAGTGAAGTGAATAAAACTGGCATCTTTTCCCCTACTTTGTAATGCTCAGTGATACTTTTGTGTTTGAAATAAAACCCCACACCATTCAGGAAACATGTTGGTAACAAATACAGAGGAACCATTTGCCCTGATAAAGCAGTTATCTGTGCACCAGTGATGATCGTGTTGATTCTTGTCTTATAGTTCCTTTGTTCAGCCTTTTAACACAAGTGTTCCTGAGATGGTTTTTGCCATTTACCTTGTCAGATATAATAAATAAATGTCACAGCATGCTAAGCCACTGACTGCTATCTGATCTGCTGTAATAGGAGCTACAACAAATGCTGATTGACAACACAGTCTCACATTCATGGATTAACCTAAATACTGTGTCACTAGAGGATCTGTTCATTGATCACTTACTTCAGTCTAGTCCCATTGAGGAAGGTGGAAATGCATCAGCAGAAGTGACATGTGAATTGCATGGCTAAGAAATGTATGGTGCACATGCACAAAACTTATTATAAAAGTATAGGAGGCAGTACTTTTTTACTGACTTCAATGGGAGAAGATTTGTTCCCAAAGAAATGGTGATGAAATCATCTTTTAAGTTATACAGTACTTGCATATATTACGGCTTTGTAGCTGTATTAGTTCTTTTGATGGTTGTACTTATATTGGGAGCCTGGTTGCTATGGGGAAGAGTTAATGGCTCCCCCTCTGTTTGTTGGCCTGCTCCTCCACCGATGTCCTCTCTAGGGGTTGCTCTGGCTGTGTGCCACCTGGCCCTCCTGCAATGATTCCCTTCCAGTACCCTTCCAGATCTTTACAGGTATGGATTTTTGAGTTCTTCCTGGGATGCCAGCCCATTAGCAATCCTGTACCACATTTGTCTCAGATGGGTTTCTCGATGGCAGAGCTAGAAGAACGGTACAGCCAAGAGAGTGGCCCAAGCGGATTGGCAGAGTACACGCTTTGCATGCAGAAGGTCCCAGGATCAGCCCTCAGGGTCTCCAGACAGGACAAGAAAGGGAAGCTGCCAGGCAGGTGCTGGGCTAGATGGAGCAATGATCTGACTCAGTGTCAGACAGACCTAGAGCTTGAATAGGAGCTGGAGTGTAGCCAACAGTGGGGAAATCCTGGATTAGGTCCCAGTGGCAAACTCTCAGCAGGGACAAGCACTGCAGGAGGCACAGGTGAAAACTCAGTGGCAAAGGCATGACAAGAGGGACTTCCTTCTCCTTTGTCTTACCCTCATTTAGCTGTGTGGGTTCTGGCTCCACAGAAGAGAGCTCCGGGGGAAAAGAGACATCTACAATCCTCCTGTTCCCAGGAATACGTCTGCTGAGGGATTCCAGTTAATCTCTAAACAATTCTAAGTAAAGGGTCAGGTTAGGAACCCAAATAAATATTACTTTCTGTGCTGCATTAGAAGAAGCTGCAGCAACACATCCTAAATGAAAAAACAAAGTAATTTTGTGTCATCATTTAGAATGCAATCCATATCCTGCAGAAATCGACATTTTGCACCACCATTTAGGATGCAGTCGATCTCCCATCCTATTTTCAAGTAATACAAAACCATAGTTTAGTGTTACATGCACAATCCTTTCAGGCATCTTTCTTCCCACCCTTCCTTCAGGACAGCTGTAAGGAGATTGAAGGTGAAAGCAGATTACTGCAACTAACTGCAGTGTGTTCTGACCAAACTGGGGCTATGGTTAGTATTACTTTTAATTTTTTAAATTAAATTTAATTAATACATTTATATGCTGTCCTTTGCAGCAGCCTCAGGATGGCTTTCTAGTCTAAGTATTAACTATGGCTTAGGCTAGAAAGAGGGGGAAAAGTGGGCTGAAGGCTACAATTTGCACTAGGACCTCCAAGAGCAATATACATTTCCCTGACTTGAAGCCCTTTCCAGCAGATTGCTTGTAACACCCAGTTTTGGGTGAGGTGGAAGGAGAAATTATTCCCTTTTAAAATGAGGCTGATGTTTGTTCCAAGGCAAAGAAAAGGCTTCCTGCCATGCAACGTGAGCTAAGCTGGGTTGAGGAAGAACAAGGAAGAATCTATGATCCACCTCCTGGTTGGGACTCTGGGTTTCTGGGCTTGTCTGGTGGTAATAGGATGCAGAGTTGCGGGTCTGTCCAGGCAAATAGCCCCACAGATCTTCCAAGGGTTCTTGCATTTACTGGGAAATGGATTCAGCCCTTAAGAAATGACTGGATGCCTCTTCCTCCCTACTAATAAAAGAAGATGCTGGAGAGTCTTCACTGCATCTCTTAAATGAGCAGTTGGCACAACTGCAGTTCACTAGAAAGGTTCTGGCACCAGGGCCATTTTTTACATTTAGTACATTCATGTTTTACTCCCTTTTTCCCTCCTTGCCTATACCTTGAGACATGAATTGTTTGAAAATGTATAGCTCTATCTTGTTGCACCTGACTGATCTTAATCCTGCTCCTGGGCTTTTCCTGTCTCGTTGTCACTCAGAATAAAGACACCACACTTACAAGGTCCTGTTTCAAAATGGAATTGGCACTGTTCACTCTGAATGAGTAACTTCATCACACTAGTTTGACCCATTGTCTACAAATCATCTACAGTGCATTAAAGCAAGCACATGAATTTTCAAAACATGCAATGAGCCCCCCAAAATCACATACGTGCTCATTTGCTGTCACCTCTTTTTAATAGGGTTTTCCATGCCAATTGGATACTATGGACAGCTGTACCATTTAAGAAGAAATGCATGTGAATTTCAGTGTTGCAAGTTTTGCAAAGCATACTCCATTCAAAGCTCTGAATGTGAGCACGAGCATGGGTCTGCTGAAAATATATGAAAATTGTCAAACAAGTGCTCACATTCCTCTCAGTCCCAATTCTCGGTTCAATTTGTGCTAATTTCCTAGTTTGCACAAATTTCCTCAGTAGACTTCCATCTATGGAAGGAATTTGCACTAATTTGGGGAAATTAGCACAGATCTTCTGTTTGGCCATCACTCAGTTTGTGCAAGTTTCCTGTTCACGTGGAGCAAGGCATGACTGCAAATGTAAACAGACATCAGGCCCAGGCCAAGCAGTAAGAGGATGCTTAGTGACTCTTGGTGATCTCGAATGTTGCTCATTTTGCCGTCCCTCAGCTGTTGGGCAAGGGTGTGTGGGAGTCCTTTTCTTGCCCTCACCTCAGCTTGTCTAAAAAGCAGGAAAGGCCACTGGGTGGTTCAGCAGTGTAATTCCTTTTGTCCCTGTGGGGACTACACCTTTTAAACTCACGCCTGGCTTTCCCCATTAGGCAGAACAGACAGGCAGAGGCCCAGCATTGGCCAAAAGTCTCTACAGTGTGTCCCTGAGAGACTGGATGCTCTCCCTTAATGGTAAGTCATTGCACTGCTGCTGCATGGAGGGCTCTTCGTCCTTTCTCCATCGGCAAGTGACCTGCGGTGTGGGAGCTGTCTGTTTGGCAGCCTGTGTGACTCAGGTGCAGCTTTGTGCTTGGTATGAAGCATGCCATCCTGCAAGAGCTATTTACATACATGGGAGCAGATCCAGAAGCGCAATCTGTGTATCAAAGATGTTGGTGTCCAAAGTTCAGCTTTGCTGGTTTCTGAAATCCTGATGCAAATATTATGTTATTTATTGACAGAGTCTTTTTTGTGCCCAACGGTGTGGCCTTTCCTTTCCTTTCCTTTCCTTTCCTTTCCTTTCCTTTCCTTCCAGCAGGCATTATCCTCCAAAGAGACTGCTTTGTACTTTGCGACCAGGGAGACACTATATCTCTGCTATCCCTCAATGAAAGGTAAGAATGTGGCAGATGAAATGGCAGAAATAATTAGATAAAATAGTTCATGCCAGCTGAGCTGCTGGAGCTCTAATTAAAAGGCAGGAAAATATGCAGCCTCTAATGTTGCTCTGTGCCTGGTTTCAAAACAATGCCTTATCTTTTGTTTGTTATCTTGACACTGCAGTGATTGGATCCAGGCTTCTAAACTTAGCCTGAAATAGAACAGGTACAAAAACATTCTGAACACTGTTCGTAACTGTCCAGATTTTCATGAATGAAATGAAAACCTGCTGCACCTACAGTTGTCTTCCACGAATGTTTACAACCTTCATGTCCATAGGGCTGTTAATACAGCAAAAGCTTAAACCAGACCTCCCCTGCCCCAAATTGGAATGCGAGTTGTTTGAGACTACATCAGCCCAGACCAACTTGGCCAATGGTAATCCCATAATGGATTATGGGAGTGGTATTCTGAAGCATCTGGGGGGACCAGGTTGGAGAAGACTGTCTGAAATTGTCTTATGTAAGAATTCAAATTTTGAATGTCGTCAGTATAACCCTGTTTTAGGCAGAGGCTTCCCACACCCCACAGCTATGGTTGAGTCCAGCTCTGATAGTAGCTGTGACTCAGGACCAAGCTATACAAGGCTGGTTACACAGTCAGAGACAGCTTGTTATGAGGGCTATATATTACATCCAGAATCAGAGAAGGGGTGCCTCCGCTCTCCAGTTGCAGGGGGACAGGGCTGCTGCTCTCATACCCCATGTGTGGACTTCCACTTGGAGCATCTGGGTGGCCACTGTACTAGCAGAGTTGGATTAGAGAAACTTCTGTTCTAATCCAACATGTCCTTTTCCATGTTCTTGTCAGACACTATCCATGCAGCAAGCAATTATGGAAATCTTTTCATTTTAAAGAAGTAAACAGGTTAAACACCTCATCCAGACTGGGATTATATAGGGTCAAAGGACTAAAGCCCTCTCTTCAGTGCCTGCTACTTACTTTTAAAAGTCAATCCACACATTTGCTGATTGTGTGCATAGAATCTTGTTTGGCCTGTTGATCAGGCTTGGGGTGGGCTTGCTTGAAATACTGGAGAATGGTGAGGGAAGGTGGGGAAGGGAGCAGGGTAGGCTGGTGGCTTCTATATCTGTGAGAGCCCTTTATGGGAGCTAGACACAGTACTGAGCTTCTTTCACAAGATAGGCTCACCACCATGAAGATCCACGCATGACCCATCTAAAGCTCAAAATACAAGTTGTGATGGATCCAGATCCCCACTGGCAGAAGAGTCAGCAGCCTCCTCAGTTTAGATCCTCTCACCCAACACTCTTTCATATAGAAAGAAGAGATCCCTGGTTTATATTTGAATAGGACAGGCATAGGGAAAAATACTAATTTCCCATCAATATCTACTTTTGCCTTCACAGAATTTGAAAAGAATAGTCCATTGATAAAGTGAAAGAGTTAACTTTCAAGTACGGTGCTCAGTGCCATAATACTGTGTTGAAATCCCTTTCAGATTAAGGGTATCTATTTTTGTATGCAAGAGAGCTACTTCAATGGATCAAGTCTAGATGTTTTCTTAGTAATGGAGGTAAAACTTTGAACCTCCTTTAAATGTATTGTTATTCCAGGAATGTGTAGCTTTATAATCGTTCCTGCAATTCTAAAACAGACTGTGTTAGTGTGTTTTACTGCTATCAGGTACAAACAACATGTGGATAAGAGGAACAGTAATCAGTCAAGGATTAGAAGCTCACAATGACTGCTCTTCAGTTCCTAGCATCATCTATAGAACTGCAGGCTGCAGCCACATTAATTAGCAGTGAGTTTTCATATCTCGCCATGCCAGGCAAGATATAGTCTTTCCAGGCTGGTACTAAATCCATGTACAATAGCTTAGGGAAAAAGTAGTGCCCAAGTGGTTTCTTAACCTAATCTGTGGCATCCTCAGTTCTGGGTGTTGGAAAAGCATTTGGTTTTATTCAGAGTGAGGAAGATGAAGTATGACATTGAATAAAACAGAAATACTTACATGAAGCCCAACTGAAAAACAATGCATTTTTCTGTCTTTGGGATGGGACGGGATGTGCTTTCCCTAAGAATGACTCTTGAAGAAGAAAGAGTCATTTATTATGGGGAAGAGGACTGTACTTCATTGCGAGTACTCTTTCATGAAAATATTACAAGACTCAAGGCTGGTGCCATGTGTGAGGTCCTCCACAGTAGGTTACTGGTCCACAGGCTCCCTGCCCTGCAGACACAGTGGTGCCAATGGCAGTAGTAGCCCTGCAGTCCACGGTAAACCCTGAAGAGGCCCAGTGCATGAGCTTTCCAGTATAGCATCACTGCCAGCCTCTTAGTATATCCAAGCCTGGGAACACGAGCAGGTGAGCTCTTTGCAGCTGTCTGAGAATGTGACCGGCAACAACTTTTGCAATATTCAGTATGGCTAAACATTGCAGATTTTACAGTCCAGTTTTGTTTGCATTTCCTCAGGAATAAGTCTCAGTTCAATGGCACCTGCTGTCAAGCAAGTATCCATAAGATCATCTTCTTTTGGCTAAAAAGATACATGTTTAAATCTGCACCTAGCAAGTCCACCTTGTATTCATTTTTCTTCTAGAGCAGATGCAGGGAATTTAATTCAGATTGGGATTCTCATGTGGAGGGTACAGGAACTTTTGAATTTTGGATTTCTAGCCCTGTACCTTACTCCAGAGTAAAAAGAAGAAAAAAACAAAAGACACTGTGGCTAGACACAAATTTCAACTAGGATCTCTTGTGGCGCTAGGAATGAAGTAAATGTCTAATGTGTAGCTTCTGCATCAGCAACAAGCTATAAAATGGAGTTTTGATTTATAAGGTGTTAGACTATACATCTATGGTCAGATGTTGTTATACAATGACCAATAAGAAACTTAGTAATCTTACTATTACTGCTGCTGCTGCTGCTGCTAAAATACTAATGCTAATGCTAAAGCCACTAATACTAATATGATTATCATTCTAAATAGGCTGTTTTCCTTTCCATTTTTGCAAACAAACTCCTAAGCTAATTTGATTGGTTGTTGTCTAGGAGAGGGCTGAGGAAGCAAAAGGACACAGAGCAAAAAAGTGTTAACTGGAAGTCCCTATGACTTCCTGTTTATGTTGTACTTTTCATCTTGAAAAAAAAAACAGGTAGAAAATGAAAAAACGCTACCAACTATGAATGCATAAATGTGTGTATGTCCACACACAATTCAATATTAAAGCAGGGTTTCCAAAATTGTTGATACCCAGGCTCATACTTTTCTCTCATCACTCTTATCTCCAAAGGAGTACCAATGTGTGCTCCCAGTCCACTCATACCACGAAGGGCAAATATCAGTTTTGTAACTCTGGAATAGCCCAGGTTGCATTGCTTTCTACTATCTTGCCTTGCCTTGTCCTTCCCCAGTTAATCAGATTTCAGAGATGGGATGTTTCTCTGAGTGCAGTTGTAATGCTTCTGACTAGATGCTCTGCATTTACCTCTCTATGCTCTCCCCTGAGATAATATATGACCCATATGGTGGTAAAGTGGGATCCTTGCTGTAAGGGGCAGGGAGACATGGCTGCATACATTTCCCGGTCATACTTCAAGCCCTTCTACAGCACCATGGGCGGGGTGAGCAATGCTTGGCCCCAAATTGCCACCAGCTCAACACTGAACTGCCACTGGGGCAGACCTGCCTTATGGGCACATGCTTTTGCCTCAAAGCAAGGCCTGCACTCCCTGCATGCCTCATTTAAAGCCAAAATGGAGTGTCTTTTCTTGCTACCGAATTGCTACTGAAATTCACCAGCAAGCTGGCAGTGGCGATTTTGACAGTGCTGTGTGTGTGAGGCCCCCAGTGGCTCTGAGATGTGCAAATTAGCCCCAGGATACCTGACTTAGAGAATTGCCAGCACAGTCCTTGGAAATTGCTGATTTAAAGTGCATATTCCTCCTTCACTCTGAAGACTAGACGGATCTGCTGGCATGTTAGCCTTTGATTGTGCAGGCACTATTTCTTACAGAATCAGTATGCATACATCATTAGCAGCAAGATGAGACTCATTGGAATGAACACATATTTAGAGTAAAGGCATTCCAGTTCAAACATCATTCATTAAGTCATTCTTTCTACCTGTGTCCAAAAAATGTGAATCCAGAATGAGCTGAAGTTTGCAGGAAGTAGCTCTTCAACATTCTCCTCCCCTCTCCCACCTACAGAGGCACTTTTGGAAATGGCAGGAGGGGAACAAAAAGATCTTGGTGAACAGCTACTTGTGAATGGCAAATGGAATTACACAAAGGGAATAATGAAAACCAATTTTAATTGATCCAATGCAAAATATAAAGAATGTCAGGATGTCGTGTGCTTAATTGTCCTGTGGAGACCATACTGTTTGCAACTAAAATGAAAACTTTAATATTGCAAATGATTCCAACCAGCTGATAAGTAGAACACATCATGCTGTTTCAGCACAGCCTTCATCCACCTCAAAGCCTTATAAGACAAAAAGCTGTGAGAAAACCCTGGGAAATTACCAGACCTACCTGTGAGAAACTTGGACAATCCTGCCTGCCCCTGAAGAAATGAATCAGTCGCAGTTCTTCTGTCCACAGAGTGAAGATTTTCTAAAGTCCATTTGTGGACAGTCTAGCTAAGCATGTGAGAGCTTAAAGTGGTTAGAGTCTTAAAGTGGGTAGAAGTTCAACCCCAGTTTTGGGACAGATGCAGAATCAGGCCATCACCCAACTGGCCTGCATTACACCTCTTTTTCTCCCCACACATAATGGCAACATTATGCATTGGGAGGATGGCTGTTGGAGTGGAGGGGAGCCAAGCCTTATAGGGTGAAAGGATTAGGGCTTTAGCTGATATCACATACACCAGATTTCCTTGTTCTCTCAAGTTTAACTGCAATTCTCACAGCAGCTTTGTGGGAAATCAGTTTTCCAGAAACAGTATATAGTTGTTACTTATCCCTATTGTAATGAAAAGTACTTGAGGGTAGCTTGATCTTGCATGGGCAATTAAGACCTTTTAGCTTTACAAAAACCTGCCCCTGGGGGAAATGAAAGTGACCAGAACTATTTTTCCTGCTATAGTTCAGAAACTTTTATTGGGAGTGTGGCTACAAGGACATGATAAGTGTCTGCTCTTCACGATTTACCACTGCAGGACCACTGGAAAAGCTTATCTGCACAGAATTTACATACAATGGAAAATTTGTACAATACAGTTTAAAAACAGAGCCCAAAAAACTCATGTTGGAAAGACATAGGTCCCTGGAAGAACACATTATTTAAGCACCAAAGGCCCAAGGTACAGTCCCCAGCATCTCCATTGGTCCAGTTAAAATGACTAGGTAGAAGCCAGTGGGAGGCAGTCACTTTCTGCCAGAATCATTTAAGCATCACTGCTGCTCAGAGTAGAACCTACTATGCTAGACAAACATACTGATCCAGTTACTGTATGCTGCTAGATAGATCAATGCTAGATTAGTTCAGTAGAACCACAGCAAATTAATTTGATTAATGCCTAACCTTGAGACATTCGAGATGGAAGCTTTCTCTGTGTGGTAAAGCCAGAGGTCCCATGAAGCACACAGCAATGAGATAATGAGGCAAATGGACTTAATAATGAAACACATTTGCAGCTAGTGCGGGCTTGTATTGGCCTCTTTTAAACATTCCCTAAATAGCTCTGTAAACTAAGTTCCTTGTATTTAAGCATGAAACAGACTGCTCTTGTGTTTTTATGTGGAAAATGTTTCCATCTTGATTGGAACATTCCATGCCTTTTCCCTCATGTGATCAAAAGCCAAAGACCTCAGTAAGGAAAAGCTTAAAATAGCCCAGTTCTGCATATGTGATTCATGTGTATGACAGTCGCTGATGAAAACGCAGGCAAATTGCATCAGTCTCTGATGCTCCCAAAAGAATAAACTACCCCTCTCCAAAACCCATTCAAGCTGTCACATTGGCAGGCATACTTTCTCTGATTAATTAAGCCTATTACCAAAGGAAATTGCTCAATTGTTCATTCAATTGAGTGTGAAAGAAATTTCAAACACTTCTTATAGGGGGAAAAAGTAAAGGTTTTTAATTTGGGCTGTAAATACAAATGATTTGATGCATTTGTTACAGCCTGGGAATCAGTTCATATAGAACATGGGAGAAATTAAAGTATTGTTTTATTTTTAAAAATTATGGTGATAATAGGACTGCAAGTCACTGTTTTTAGAAAACAATCAGAAGTGTTTTAACTTTAGGTGATTATACTTCAGGTGATTAGCAATATTTTCCTCACATAGACAATTTAGCAGGTTCTAGTAACAATAGAAATAAAATATTAATAATAATACAACTCTTGATAGTAAATTCAGGAACACTCTGATGATTTTGAGAAGTCCCACAGATCCCAGAATGTGTTAGGCATTTTAAAATAAGTGGTATGGAAGGGTGATAAATGATAACTAATCAAAATGTTTCTTCAGCACGAACCATACAACATCTCTCTCCAGTAAGGCCGAACCAGAAAAAATTACTCATTATGCACGCATCCACAAAAACTCTTGCCATTAGCTGAACTAGTCACTTCACAGAAGAAAGGGACTGTGCTGAATCAGACCAAAGAACCACCTCCTTGAATTGATCTACTTCCACTGAAAGCTGTCCAAGTTAGAGACCATCACTACATCTTTTGTTGGAAAATTTCATCATTTAGCTGTGTTGTGTGAAGAAGTGCCTTATTTATTTGCCACTGGATGGCCCTGGGTTCTATTGTTATGGGACTGAAAATAAAACACTTCCCTAGCCACAGTATCTACACCATGTGTGGTGTTAATAATTCTGCCTTGTTCCATCCTTACTCTCCTTTTTCTAGGCTAAAAAGCTGCAAATGCTGTAACCTTTTCACATGAGGACATTGTTCCAAGTCTTCAAGTATTCTGTTATCTATTTATTTTGGCATACTTTCTGACATTGCAGAGAACTTTATGAGGTTCACTAACCAAACTGTACACTGTAGGTCAAGCATGGTCTCACCATACCCTGTAAAGGCATTGACGATATTGCTAGTTTTACTTCCAGTTCCTTTCCTAATGATTGCCAGGGGATGCACTTTTAGATGAATGCATATGATTCTGCCATGTAATACTCAAAATTCTGCCCTTTGCTAATAAGTAGACATGGAAGGAAATAGTGGACAAGAGAGACACACTGGTTTTGTCCCATTGGAGCCAACCCTATGAAAGAGCTGAATCTTTCTCAGTAATTATAAGGTCCCTGGGAGAGTATTGCATAGATCATAGGCTGCTTTGGATCCCCCCTGCTGAGGCCACAGGCACTTCCAGGCTCTGGAGACTCTGGATTCTAATATTTCTCCTTCTGCCTTGGAAAGAACCACAGCAGCTGCATACCAGGTTAAAAAGGGCACTCTGGAATGATCCAAAGAGAGCATTCCAATGTAAGGGATGAGAAAGGCTATGAACTAAAATATTCTGTGGCCTCTCCAGCCCCTGTCTTGCCCCCAGCAGCATGATTACTCTAGACTGATTTAGGAGATGATCTGGATGGGCTTAGAGGGCATCAAGAGAAAAAATCAGGAAGATGGAAAGATGATAAATCTCCTTCGTCGCTGCTTCTGGTCTGCTGGGCATAGTCTTTAAACAGGATAGGAGTGTGCAGTTAGTCCTGACTGGCATAGCCTGTGTGAAGGAGGTCAAGGGATAGCTCAAGGGTTAACTAAGCTGGACAGCTTTTCTTTTTCTCTTGATTAGGTTCTGGTCGGGAGAAAGCTGGGAAGGCCGGGTGATTTACTCCTTGGAAGGGGTTCCATCCCAAGGACAACTGGTAGATCTTTATCACTTTGGTGCTGATCACCTGTACCTGGGAAAGATCCTGGGTAGGCAGGCCATCCTAGCGCTGGCTGCTGGATTTCACCAGGATGAGGGGTTTAACCAGAGATGGGCTTTTGCTTACTTCTGGACTGGGGAACTGACCAGTGGTGTTTCACTGACCAACTTGGCTGGATGTCTACTCTGGGGGTGGGCAGGGGGGACTGGGGTTGTGCTTCGTTCTTGTGTTTTTCCCCTTACTCCTTTCCCCTTACTTTAATTCTTTAGCCATCCATTTTAAATAAATTCTTTTTACCCTATTAGTCTGGTTTCTTTGGATGTATTTGGTGCTAAATCCCATGCCCAGTGTGGGTTGGGGAGAGAATTCTGCAGGGGGCAGAGATTCGTCCCCCTGGCAGGGTGGCCACACTGCAATTATGCCTCACAACATAGAGAAGGAGCAGCCTTTGCTCGTATCCCCTTACAAGAAAGGTCGAGAGTGCACAAAAGTGCTCGTGCCACAGGCAAGCATTGGCTAGTCAGCACCCATGGCTAAATGTGCTGCTAGATCAAGTCTGACATTTCTGATTACCTGGTTGGGGAAGGTGAAGTGACGGAACGCCAGCTTCTCTTCCTGTTCATGCCTCAGTGATCTTCACTATCAGAGAGCTCAAAAGCGAGGCCGTGCCGGCTAGCTGTTGGCAGCCGTACTTGGAGAGCTCCGCAGATCACAGTGTGTGGTAAGCTTCCTTCTGCACAAAGTGATCTGTGGACCAGGGCCTCTGGGACTTGCCTTTCTGTGTTCTCACCTAGAGCTTAAAGTTTAATTATTCTCTAGCTGCTCTTCAGTATGTGACTCATTTGTTGTCCCAAATTACAGGACCTGTTGGCTCCTTTTGTTGATTGAAGGAATTGCTCTTGTATAATGAAACACAAACACTGCGGGTTCACTGAAGATTTTTTCTCCAGATGGTGTGATGTATACATTCTGCTACAGGTTTTATGTATTTACAAAATGTAAATATTTTATTTTATTAGCAGAAAGAGAAGAAATAGCCACCGGGTTTCTTCTCCTGTCATATTGCATATTCTCTTTTTTTCTACAATGCCTGACAGTAAGAATTTGAGATTTGTTTTGCTGTTGCTGTTGGTTAACGGGGTTTGTCTGGTCTTTGTAAATATAAGGAAGACTGAGCAGATGGTTATTGTTTTTTGTTTGTTTAAGACATTTATATACCACTTCTCATTTTAAAACCCCTCCAGCAATTTACAAGAAATGGATGGGGAAATCATGAGAACAAGTCAGTTTTTAATAAACATTGAGAGCACATGCTTGTTGGTGGCTGACATACCACAGAGAGGATGGCCCATTGCTATATTCTGCCAGATGGAACTCTAACATATATGGCATGGACAGCAAGGACAGTTCTGAAGATCAGCATCTGCTCCTGATTTGGGTGGGATAGCATTTGCTGTCATCAGCATAACGGTGACACCTCTTTCCCAAAGGCATCACAAGGCTTCAACTACAATGTGGGTCCATTATATAGTACTGGGAAAAGTCATACTTTGCATCACCCCACAACACAATTGCCATGGAGCTGAGGGGCAGCCACTCAAACCCTCTCTGGACCTCCTGCTTCAGTTAAAACAGTGCACCACTTCCCAATTCACGGAGCTCATCCAAGAGGATACCTTGGTCAATGGTCTCAAAAGCCGCCGAGAGACTAAGAGTAGCCAGATAGCCACCTTGCTCTCATAGTGGGATATTATTGACTGGCAGATAACTGTTATAACCTCTGTGTCAAATGAAGGACTTGTCAGGAGGGTTCATTCCACTTCCTCTGTAAGGGCCCCAGGCACCAGTATGCAATGACCCCCAGTCAACCACCAGTGAAAGCACGTGATTGACTGAAGTATTTCGCAAGTATTCTGCAAGTTATTTTGTACACATTCTTAGGCTACAACAGCTGCCTGGAACTGATTCCAGAAAGGACCAGATGGTGCATTAACACTTCACTAAAACCTCTGCAGGGTCTTCAGGGGTGTCATCCAGCTTAACACATCAATGGGAATAGGAAGAACAAAGATGCCCTGTCAGGATAGAACATAAAAGATGAGGTCTAGCAACTCCTTCCCTGTATTTAGGCCAATGCGCAGGGTGGGACTCTTTGCTGAGAAAACTGTCATGACAATGGCCTGAAATGCCTTCTTACTAAATCTGATTCTTGCTTGTTTGCATCTTGTGCCATATGCTTGATCAAGGACTGGTAAGCCTGTGTTAGGAATGTCATCTTTAGGTTCTACAGTGCTTCTTCCCTGGGCAAATCATGGATTCTTGGTTTTGGGGATTCTGGAGCAGGAGTTTCCTGATTTGTACTATAATATCAGACTTACTTAAACTACCTGGTGTACAGTAGGATTATAAATATTTAAAGCCTTGTGATCTCTACAGTCCCAGTCTTCTAATGTGACCTGCTACAGTGAAGGGCTTTGCTGAAATCTTTATGTGGAGTTGCCAAAAATATAACAGAAAATCAGGTTCTGACAATACCATTCACTGGGATAGTTTAACTAATCTGATCCACCCAGAATACCTTGGATGGCTGTTCAAGGACATGATGGAAGGAGCAAAGTAACCCTTCCTTGCTCTTCCCATCACTACAACAAATGTAACTTCAGTTACTCACTCTTACTTGCATTTACTTGGCTTTACATCATTTTAAAACCATAAAACCATTTAAAATAATGGTTAGTTGCACTCTAACCATTATTACTGTTTCATTGCTTGGAGCTCTCCTGGAAAACAGGTGACCATCCAAGATCTACAGTGTTGAAAAGGAGCAACTATGTCAACATCACAATGCATTTCACCATTCCATAACAAGATTAGGGCTTTAATAGGATAATAATCTCCTGATAACCATCTCAGTTTCCCAGAACCAATAGATTACATAAATCTCCAAGGATAGATCAGGGGTGGACAAACACCATAAAACCATATAACTCCAGGAAGTGGTTTGACCATAGCAATCCTAAATGCCAATTGGAGTTGGGACCAACTTGAGAAGAATCCATCCCTCCAAATATTTGCAGGTTTTCTCTTGCGTTCAGCCCAGTCTTCCAAAGTGCACTCAGCCAAGATGAAATTAATGAATATTCATGGATCCCCATTCATGGATCCTCATGGCAATCTTCTATGTCATGTGTATTAGCCTAAATGGTGGCTGCACTTGCTGATGGAAAGGGACACTACTTGTGCAGCATGTAGGGCTTGAGGCATGGTGAAAACCCACGGATGCCGGGCGCACGCAGCAGGAACATAGCGTCAGGGTCACTGCAAAGTGGACCAGAGTTCAGGGAACTGAGCTCAGGGGATCTGATGGATTCCAACCCCCAAGCAGATTCTTCATGCCTCCCTAATGTTAATGATCAAGCACATTATTTAGGAACATTAAGCGCACATGCAATCATGAACTTACATCACAGCCTCCATCCTCTCCATCATAGTCAACACATATATACAAGAGGTGTTTCATCTCCCTTTGTTGTCCTCCTCAGCAAAGGTGGCTGAGTAGGTTCGGCAGTTGCACACAAATGAATAAAAATAGCCTCAGATCTCACCTTGTTGGTTTAGATGCTCAGGCTGATACTACTTCGTGTTCAAGGCAGAGCCTTAACTCATTTCCAGAATCTCAGATGTCCACCTTATTGACTTTTATGGGGAACGCAACCAAGACCTGTACACTTATGTGTGGCTTTTGCTGTTAGTCCATTTGTTATTAGCACAGTTGGGTGACATATGTAGGCATATGTGTTCCTTCTGAAAGGATGGAAGAAGCCAGGCTGGTACGAGGTTTCTGTGCAAAGGGAGCTTACAAAGTTTGGCAGGGTGTTAAGGATACCCTTCCTCCTACTTTGTGGTTTTGTGGTAAAAAGTAGCACACACAGTTAGTGGAGAGAAAGTAGCAGAAATGGCAAGATCAGTTCTCCCCTGCCCTGACCCAGCTACCTGGCAGCTCCTCTTATAAGTTGTCAGCAGCAGGAAGTTGTTGTCATCCCTTCCCTGTTCTAAGAAGCCCCAGAAAAAAGTGCCAGGGCAGCTTGATTCATCTTTCTTGTACCTATGCAGTTATTCTGCAAGATGAGCAATTATACAGAGATATTCTTTGGATAGAAATTTCCCTTTCATACCTTTACAAAGAACAACCTTCACATTTACTTCAACTTGTACTTGAAGTGGAATTCAGTAGCGACCTCACAGCATTTGCACTGCATTCCAAGAAATTTGGACAGTCTCAGCAATGCTCATTTAACTCTCTCGAAATTCCTCACATGTGTTGTGCCAAGCAGGAAACTTCAACTTCACCTTCGGTCTTGCTTCAGGTGAAATTTGATGGCAGCGCTAATATCTTTTATGTTCATGTACACTGTTCCAGGGTGATCTTTCCAGGATGGTTACATGAAAAGTAGATGCTGTTGTTTGTAGATCACAGCATGATAAAGGTTTATAATATGTCCTTGACAAAGTGCTTTTATTTTGCTTTGCATAAGTGAGAAAGACCTTTCCACCCTGTAAATAAATATAATACTTGATTTATGTGGGTGTAATTAGCAAGGACATCTGTGTGCTTATTCCCAACAGCAAACTAGCGCATCTCTTTTATTAGACTGCAACTGGCCCACAATGAATTCTCTTCCAAACAATGTATCTTCTTTGTTTTGTGAAAGCTGCTTTGGGGTTGCTGCAAAGTTCATGCATCCCCTTATGATGTATCAATCAAATTAATGTGGTTATTGTGTTCCATGGTGACTTCAATGCAGGAAGAAAATAATCAAATACAGATTGTGCAGGTATCTGGCATAAATCCAGGTAGATAATTTTCAGGGTGATAAAACAACTGGCAAAAGTTGAATCAATAGCTGTTAAGAAATGAGTGCTTCATTCTCATTAGTTACAGTATCTTCAGTGCCATCGATAAATGTACTGCTCATATGGATAGACTGGGACATCACTGAAATAAATAAATAAACAAATAAAAGGAAGAGCATGTATTTAACTATGCACAGTTAAGCCAGCCAAGCTGTTTTAGCTAGAGATTTATCAGGCAGCCAAATCTTATCAGTGGATGTTATAGTTGTCTATGGTCAGCTCTTTGTGTCAGTTCAGAAATATAGCAGAAAGACCGGCCTGCCTGAGACCTAACCTTCAACAAGTGTGAAGAGCATTTTATCTCCGGCTAGTGTCCTCCAGATAAATCCCACCAACCCAGCCAGTATGTCCAGATGCTGAACTAATGCTTTGGAGTGAGAATGCCTATCAGGTTAGGAAAGGTGAAAATGATGGGACTTCCTCTTATTTGAACCTAGAAAGAAAAACCTAGATTGATTCAATGCCTAAGATTTTATATCTGTAAGGCAGCCTTCCACAGCTTGGTACCCTGTGTAGGAACTCAGCTTTAATCGTCCTCAGCCAGCATGGTCTATTCTGTAAAGTGTGTAGAATAAAAGGAGAGGTAGAAGGAGGCAACTTGACATCATAACTGAGTTCAATCATAATCAGTCAGAACGATTTCTATCCTAGGGGGAACTCCACTTCTTCCGCCCAGTTATCTGCCACACCGTGCTTTCACGCTGAACTGCTGAGTTAATCTCGCAGATGCTTTCTGTTGCAGCTTTCCTTCTTTCCTTACCTCTCTTTTTTAAAGGGATTGTTCCCATAGATGGGCCTGGAACATCCACTTGGGGAGCGTTCTTTTCCATCAGCAGCTGGGTTGATTAGAATATCAGTCTTGGGGATTGGAGGTGTCTTTGTCTTTGCTATGATGTTAATTCTCTCCCTCCCTCTCAATTGTTACCATAATATTTTGACATTGCTATTCGGAGAGCATAGCCACAGCCATCTGACATAACATTTCCCTGCTCTTCACACTAAATGCAGTGGAACTTCATCCTGAATCAACATGAGGTAGAAATACAGGCCATGAACTGATTTACTGTACAATATATGCACTTACACACTTGGTATAAAAGAGATCTATGCTTGTTGGTGAAGTACAACCCCATTAGACCTAGCTTCCATATCCATGATGAGAGATGATGGGACTTAGAGAATTAATTTCCACAAGTGATGTAGTGATGGCCATCAATCTGGCCAGATTTAAAATAGGATTTGACAAATTCATGGAGGCGGCGGCTATCAATGGCTATTTGTTATGATGGCTATATGCTGCCTCCAGTATCAGAGGCTCCATGCCTACCTATACTGGAATATATACTGGTGGGATGCCATTGTCTGTCCTGCTTCTGAGCTTCCTGTCAGCATCTAGCAGGCCAATGTGTGGACAGATGGCTAAACTAGATGGACCCTGGGTCTGATCCATCATGACTTTTCTAATGCTCTTATATACCTTGAAGTCCAGCAACATCTGGAGGGCCCAACCATGTTTTAAGTCATCTACATGGTGATTGGATGATCTGTGCTTTAAAACTCTATCTAGCCTTGCCCCAGGATGCCAGAGTTTACATACACAATAGCTTGAATCAATTCAGTTAAAGCACAAAAAGCAATGGCCATTAAACCGGCTGCCATTTGTCTTCTTTAATGATACTGAGCTACTGCTGCTAACATTTGCTAATTGCATCATGTCACCCCTCCAATATAATTCTGCGCAGTCTTTTAAGAAATCTTTATATGCCCGACCTTTCATTTCTTTACAGCATCTAATGACCCAACATGATCAAGACTGGCAGGTCACAGAAAGCGCTAAGGAACAACATTTTGTATGATGTCAGAAGGCAGGAAGATTTACCCCTTTCACTCATGGAAGATATATACCACAGAACGAGAAGGACTTTTGAAGATAACTGGCAACGGGGTACATCCTGCACATTTTTGTAGGAGTAAGTCCCATAAACTTGATTGGCCATCCTTCTGAATCAGTGTGTGTTATTTGTAGCTTTTTACTCATTTGAAATCCTGATTGAAAATTAAGTAAGAAAGAAGCTTTATGCAAAGGGATATTTTGTTTGGCATATTTAAAGTGAAATGGTTCAAGTGCGTCACATTAAACTTCTTTACATTCTTGGAAAACCAATTCTGCAGAGGGAAAGCAGAAATGTGGAGTGCATCGACCATACCATGATCTGCTAATCAAGATGTTTGTCCTATACAGTTGTTCTGATTGCACAGACGCTGTGGTGGAGAAAAGGGCTTTGGGTCCTTCCCATGGTATCCTGTGCAACATTGGCCAGAATCCCTGGTGGAGGTGGGAGGATTTAGAATCACCAAGCTCAAGAAGGAATCCAGCATAATGATTCCTTTGCCGTTTTCCAACATGATGCAGCTTGGAAACATGGAGAGTGATGGAGAACAACCAGGATCATGATTTCATCAGAACATTGTCTGAAATTTATGGATTCACAGTTTTGGTTTGGACTAATTTTAATCATCATCATCATCCCCATTTTATACACATCTAAATCCAAATTAAATACAATCTGATTTTACAAAAAGTGAGACAAGAATAAACCAGATAAATCAATATATAGCAGCAGCAAAAAAATAGATAACAATCACACATTTTCAGTTTTAGCCTTTATTATATCTGGTTTTCCGTTGCCTATTTTAATCACCTCGATTTCAGTGGGTGTGCTGTAAGGATGACTAAGTCTGGATCCAGCAAGAGTTAGATATATGCTCACAGAGCCAACCCATCCATCAGGCAAGGTCCATCCCGCACATCAGATGGTCTGTCCTAGAGGACAGCAGATCACATGTGCCCTGGGCCACCACTGCTGTGAGACCTGTTCATCTCAACTACTACTTCAAAAAATGGTGCTTGCTGCTCTTCTGTTGCAGCAAATACTAGGTGATTGAATGGGAAAGCAACACCATTGAGGACTTAATCTGGGAGAATTTTCCAACCTGGCCTCAATCATGGAGACCTGGCTGGTTGAGTCTAGGGGGGCTTCTATGTTGCAGCAGGCAAGACCAGAGGATGGGAAGTTTAGAGTTGCAATGGTCTAGCACGATTATATTCCCTGTCCAGGTGCCTAATTCCACAGTCTTCCAGTTGTGAGTGTTTATATATCCAAAGGTGTGTGTTTGGGGCAGATTAGAGATTCTGTTGGAGCACTACTGCCTCTACTGCTCAGTGATTTCTCTTCCTGAGGAGACCGAAGCAATCTCAGTTGATGGTGAAATTTCCATAGCTTGTTGTGCCAGGGAGCATCAACATACCTTTGGGGATGTCTCAGGAATTCCTGACCTCCATGGCAACCATGGACCTATCCCAATTACTATTGGGCTCCACTCATTCACAGAGCTGGATCTGGTGCTCTGTTTAGGTGGACTGAAGATGATCTGGGCATGGAGAAACCTTCTATAGCTATGTTGCTGTAGACAGATCCCTACCTGGTGGGACTTAGATTTGCTGGGATTCAGCATCTGCAAGAGTGCTGGGCCAATTAACATTGTCCCCCAAGAAGAGTAGTTTCTTTCTCATGGATCTTGAATACTTTCTTGTTATCTTGGCAGATGATCCAAAGCCCTGATTGATCTTTGAAATGGAGAAATTACTAAAGCATTTGAAGAAGTCACTCCTAAGCATCCTCTCCCATGAATTGGAGCCAAATGCATTTTCCAAGGTGATGCAGGCAATCAAACAAGTTGAACATAAACTAATACCAATCTGGTGGGCATACAGTATCTTTGCCTCTTGCTTGTCCAGTTACAATGGATACATTTCAATTGTACAGCTCAAGGATGTGGACAGCATCTTTGGAGGTGGTGGCTTACCACTTGTGTGCTGTACCCTTGCCTTCCTGGATTACAAAAACATCCAGTGAGACTGCCTTACTAGGTAAGAGTCATGGTGAATTCCAACAAAGTATGATTCTGATATAACAAAAGGTGTAGTGCTAAGGACTTTGGGTTTTTTTAATTGTTCCTGAATCCCAGTGTATTAATGTTCTGCTGATCTTTGGTATTCCACTCATGGAGAAGGTATTGGAACATGCATTTTCAGCTGCAAGGATTTCTGAATGAGACTAGATTATCTACATCCTTTTCACTTTGGCTTCATGCCTGCTTCTTGGACAAAGGCTGCTTTGGTCACTTGGTAGACAATCTATGCGGGGAACTGGACAAGCGGAGTATATCCCTGTTGGATCTGCCATGTTATCTGAGGCATCTCTCTGAGATGGGACCCAGAAACACTCTTACATGCTGGCTGCAGTCCTTCTTGGAGGAGTGATCTCTGAAATTGGTGTTGTGATATATCATGGCTGTTGGCCTGCAGTGTCCCTCCTACACTGTTCAACACACACATACACGTGTGCCAACATCTATATGAACCACTGGGAGAGTCTTTCTAGAGTTCTGATATTCAGCACCACCAGTAGGTAGATGACATCCAAATCTATTTCTCCTTTAATCTAACTCCAAGTAAGCTGAACCTGGATGTTCAGGTTTTAGAAATTGCCTGGCTCCATTTGCACAGCTGAGGCTAGTGCAGCAATGGCACACATTGCGAGAGATGTCAGATATGGCTACAGTCAAAGATGCCTTAGTTTCATCCCATGTAAACTACTAGACTATTCTCTTTGTGAAGCTGTTTCTTAAAATTTTTCAGAAACTTCAGCTGGTCCAGAATACTGTGGATAGACTGTTGACCATGGCAAGTTACAAGGAGGGTGCGACTCCTTTATTATACCAGCTTCACTTTATTATACCAGATAACCAGTTTGTGCTGGTTATCACCTATAATAATCTATATGTCTTGGGACAGGAAATTCTGCCTTTGGAGAAGCTTCTTTCTGTCTTCCTGTCTTTCTTTTTGAGACTGCCTCTGTCAAAGGCTTGCTGCTGGTGGCCAGTGAGAGAGAGCCTTTTCAGTGGGCAACCCCAAGCTGTGGAGCTCCATTTCAGAGAAGGCACATTTGTTCCTTGTTTGCTTTCCTTCTGCCATCAGTCAAAAACCCCTTTACTGAAGAGGACCTTTGGCTACTAAATATGTCTATTGAATTGGGAGCTGTTTTTATTTTTTCTATTTTTGATAGCTGCTTTTATTTTTATTTTTATTTAGTAATGTTTTTAATGTATTGCATTTTCAATCAATGTTAATTGTGCCTGCAATCTTAATTGTGCCTGCCATATTTTAGTAGAAAGGTGGGGGTACAAATCAACTAAATGGACAAAGTATTGATACAGATAATATCAAATGAACAAAAGAGCTGGTATGTTGCATTCAGACTTGTATTTCATGGTGCCAGAGGGAGAGGGTGATTTCCTCCAATTCCCTCTGCAACCCCCATGCTGTTTTGGATGCTTGAAAGTCTGTCCCTCTCCTGTTCTCCTGCAAGAAATATCTGATGAATTATCTTTCCTTCTGAAAATGAATGGTGTTGTTGCTTGTGGCCTGCGCATAGACATCAGGCTGGCTCCTGTGTGAACAGAATGGACCCTTGGCCTGGACTCTTCTTATGTTCTTATAAAGGAACCCCTCCTTTTATGGAATGACAAATCTAAAACCAGCCAAAGTTTTTAAATGCACTGGAAGGGCAGCCAGACCTGGCTATGGCTCTAATTCTCCTCTTGTTTGCCCATGAAACTCTCCTAGCTTCTGTCACTGAACTATGATAAGAAGTAGCATTTAATTTCCTGTGAGAACTAAGCACTGTCTTGATGTTATTAATGTAAGGCATCCAATATTATGTTTGAACCAGAAGTATACTTTTAAAGGTTATACTAAAATATTCTGTGACTCAGAGTGGAGAAAAGCTTTTTTTTTTTTTTTTTTTTTTTAATGAGAGGTAGTAGCTTAGGAAAATAATTTTGATGTAGAAATAGCAATGATTAACCATGAATGTAGAAACTCACTTTAAGTACTAATGCTACAGTCCCACATATAATATATTTGATTGATGTAATTACCAAGAGGTTTAGAGGAAAAGCTTCATTCATTCTCTAACGTTTGTGTAAATGGGTTCCCCTGGTTTATGTGAAACAATATATCATTCAGGCTTGTTAGAGAGTTACAATAACAAGAGTTTAGTATGTTTGTATCTTTATTCTTCTGAGTACCACTGGATTTTTTTGTTAAAGAAGGCATTTCTTTTAGAAGAATCAGCAAATCATAGCATTGGAGACAAAAGAAATTGTCATTAACCATGCCTAATCCAGGATTGAGTACTAAATGTGTGTGTTGGGGCGGGGGGTATTAGTTCATTCTGCAAAACCAATCTTGATTTTTCTCTTAAAGTTTCCAATGGCAGGTAATGAGAGGCAAACTGCCTCTAATGTGGTAGGTAATATGCAGTCGTCATGATTAGCAGTCATTGACAGTCTTAGCCTCCATGAATTGCCTAATTTTGCCCAGGCTGGTGACCATATCACTGGATCTTATGGCAGTAAATTACATAGCTTAACAATGAGCTATCTGGAAAAGTACTTCCTTTTACCTGGATGGCCCTGGATTTTAGTACAATGCGAGTAGATGCTCTCCTTATCTTTTTGCAAAATATTATACACTACTTAGATGTCTCCCCCTTCTTCATGGGAGAGCTGTTCCAGCCCCTTGATCAGCTTGGTTTTCTTTCCTGCTTATTTTACAGCTGCACACCATCCTTTGCAGACAAGGTGACCAGACATTACACAGTGTTTCAAGTGTTGTATCATACACTTGCTTAAATATATTTGCTAGCAGTAGCTTGAGCTTTGAAGTCAAATGGGCCTTAGGAAGTCTGAGCAACAACAAAGCTAGTGGAGGTGACAATATTCCAGCTGAGCTATTCAAAATCTTAAAAGACGATGCAGTAAAAGTGCTATACTCAATATGCCAGCAAATTTGGAAAACTCAACGGTGACAACAGGATTGGAAAAGGTCAGTTTACATTCCGATCCCAAAGAAGGGCAATGCCAAAGAATGTTCAAACTACCACACCATTGCACTCATTTCACATGCTAGCAAAGTTATGCTCAAAATCCTACAAGCTAGGCTCCAGCAGTATGTGGATGGAGAACTACCAGAAGTACAGGCAGGATTTCGAAGAGGCAGAGGAACTAGAGATCAAATTGCCAACATACGCTGGATCATGGAGAAAGCTAGGGAGTGCCAGAAAAACATCTACTTCTGCTTCATTGACTCTGCTAAAGCCTTTGATTGTGTGGATCACAGCAAATTGTGGCAAGTTCTTAAAGAGATGGGAGTACCAGACCATCTTATTTGTTTCTTGAGAAACCTATATGAGGGTCAAGAAGCAACAGTGAGAACTGGACACGGAACCACTGATTGGTTCAAAATGGGGAAAGGAGTTCGGCAAGGCAGTTGGAATTAAGATTCCTGGGAGAAATATCAACAACCTCAGATATGCAAATGATACCACTCTCATGGCAGAAAGTGAAGAGGAACTAAAGAGCCTCTTGATGCGGGTGAAGGAGGAAAGTGCAAAAGTTGGCTTGAAAATCAACATTAAGAAAACTAAGATCATGGCATCCTATCTTCTTACTTCCTGGCAAATAGATGGGGAACAAATGGAGGTAGTGACAGATTTTATTTTCCTGGGCTCCAAGATCACCGCAGACAGGGACTGCAGCCAAGAAATTAAAAGACGCTTGCTCCTGGGCAGGAAAGCTATGGCAAATCTAGACAGCATACTAAAA
>NW_025336087.1:24218135-24336513 GCF_004798865.1 Varanus komodoensis | reverse complement strand
CACCCTGCCAACAAAAGTGCATATAGTCAAGGCTATGGTTTTCCCAGTTGCAATGTATGGCTGTGAAAGTTGGACCATAAGGAAGGCTGAGCGCCAAAGGATTGAGGCCTTTGAATTGTGGTGCTGGAGGAGACTCCTGCGAGTCCCTTGGACCGCAAGGCAATCCAACTGGTCAGTCCTAGAGGAGATCAACCCTGACTGCTCTTTAGAAGGCCAGATCCTGAAGATGAAACTCAAATACTTTGGCCACCAAATGAGAAGGAAGGACTCCCTGGAGAAGAGCCTAATGCTGGGAACAATAGATGGCAAAAGAAGAAGGGGACGGCAGAGGGTGAGGTGGCTAGATGGAGGCACTGAAGCAGTTGGTGTGAGCTTAAGTGGACTCTGGGGGAAGTTGGAGGACAGGAGGGCCTGGAGGAATGTTGTCCATGGGGTCGTGATGGGTTGGACTGACTTCGCAACTAACAACAACAACAGCTTGAGCTTTGATTCCTTCCCTATGGATGTCTAGGCTGGAAAGCAGCCTTTCCACAGCAGCCACATGCTGGGCCATTTTCAATGTGTTGTCCACAACACACCCAAGACTCTTTTCCTCATTATTCTCTGCTTTATATTTTTAAATAGTTACTGATCCATTCCTGTTTTCCCATTACTGTTAAGTTTGCTCTGGATTCTTTGATAAGGCCCCTCATCAGAAATGTCTTGGATTCCACCATTCCAGCTTTTTTTTCAGTTTTATTTTTTAATTGGCATGGCATTGGCCACTTTCAAATCCTCTGGTAGAGCAGCTGAATTTAGAGACATAGTACACATCTTAATTTTGTTAAAAGGTCAGTGATGTTGCATTTGTGTTACTTAAGAATTTCTGATTAATACCATCTGGATCTGGCAATATTTTTGTTTTTAATTTGTTAATAAGAGATGGCAATTTGTTAAAAGATGACAAGAGAATGTCCCCTCTTGTCAGTACTACCTGATGCAGCTGTTCACATGCCTTTCCTGAAAATAATATTCTTGGCAAATGCATCTGCTCATTATCTTCTTCAGAAGGCAAATGCAAAGAATTCATTTAGCTTTTCTGCAAAGTACTTGTCCTCCTCTTGTACTTCTCTGACTTCCTTCTAACCCAGTGCACCAGGGAACTCTCTTGTCTTTCCCATTTCTGATGTATTTGATGTATGTGTAGTTAGTGCTAAAATTATTAGTATCTTATTCCTCAAAATCCTACTTTGCATTTTTATGATATGCTTACATTTATTTTGTGTATGTTTACATCCCTTTTTCTCCTTGTCTGGGCAACATCCTCATTTTCCAAAGAAACCTTTTCTGGTTTCTGATAGTTTCTGTAATATGCAGAACTTGTTAATCATAGTACAAACTTCTTGCATTTCATGGTATATTTCCCGCCCTATGGTTTACATTCTAATTGAGCTTCTGTTATTCTGCTTTTCAATAATCCCCAGATATTCTGGAGAGATCTGACATGCTTGGTTTTCTCTTTCAACTTCCTTTTAATCAGTTCTCTCATTTTAGAGAAATTTCTTCTGTGAGTGTCTGATGTGTGTTAGATTTCCTTAGCAATTTTCCATGTACATATGCATTAAATTTGATAGTTCTGTGGTTCCCACTCAGTTCAAGAACACAGCTTGCACAAAGTTGTGGGGACAATATAAGATTAAATTCAAGATTGCCCTTTCTCTTGTGCCTTTCCATGTCCAGCTGTTCTATTCCAGCTATTTAAGGTGTCTGTCAATTTTACCTCCTTTTCAATTTATTGGAATGCACATCCATTCAATATAGGTAAAAGTAATTGATGTCAGCTCTTACACAGCACTTTCTCCTTGCATGTCTTCCTGCTTTCTTTCTCCAACTCAAGATCACCCTGAGGATTTTGATCAAGAAAATAATTACATGTTCTAAGTATTACCTATGGGTCTGGGTATTGTCACCCAGAGCATCTGTGAAGGAGACTGCCCCATCTGAAGTTTCTATTTGATACTACACCCCTTTTGAGATCCTGGGCAAAAACACACCCATCTTTCTCTGTCTTTCCTATAGTGTTTCTTTCCAGAGATTGCCACACTCTTTTAATTCTCTTGGTTTCACTAGATTTCTGTTATGTTCACTAAACAATGTTCCCCCTTAAAATCTAACACTTGAACTATGCTAACTTCACTCAGAGGTTTCCAGGATTAGCACAGAAAAGCACACATGTTGTCCCTCTCCAGAGGTCTTTGGTGCATGCATTTTCCCTGTGGCACTTCAGCCTCTTCAACTAACTTCCATGTTTTATTGTATACATGTGGCCTAACTTGTTCATCTCAGTATTTCACAAAATATGCAGGGAAAGGGAGTGATACAGCATGGAAGAGCGATAAATTAGAGTCAGGGAACCAGACCCTAAAGGACTCTAGTACCAGTTGTTGATGTTAAGGCTCATTCTTGAAACCAGTGTAGCTAAGGGAATTTATCTGAAACCCACCACATATTTTACTAAGGGGCTAACTGTGTGATCATTTCCTTTAGCTATTCCTGGTTGAATAACAATCAAAAAGCACCAGTTGAGTTGGGAACCATGTTACTTGGGAGGAGTCTTCCCCTTTGCTCCCTAAGACGGGAGAACTGCTTAGGAGGCTTCCATAATTCAGAGCACTGCATCATGCAGGAAGTCTGTCTGTGTTGACTGCACTCTTCGATTTAGACATGTGTGGAGCATGATGGGGATGCAATGGAGGGGGCAGAGCTAGCTAGCTCTTCTCCACTTGAGTAGAGTTGTGTGGCATGCAGCAGAAAATCTTCGTCTTGCACATTCTTGTATAGTTATCACTGATCATTTTGGGAAGCCACCCATAGGTTACTTGGGCTGCACACAGAGCACCAAACTGCACCTGGCATCTCACTTGTATCTTATTTTAATTTTAAATAGCAGATACTGTAGGGGCACGGTCCGTATTAGGACCAAAATAGGTCCTTTTGATAATCCCGTCATGTTATCAAGCCTTTCTTTCATATTGTAGCCCCATCAACCCTCTCCACAACAGCTGTTATTTGGCACAGGAAGTGAACTTTGCAAAGGAAATTTGGGAAGATTGTGGAGAAGTAGGAAAGGATTGAAAGTCTGCATCTGTACACTACAGTCCCAATTCTGACAGCATGTCCCATGTCTGCTATTTCCAGGGAGAAGAGAGAACGAATGCCAAACTGTCTGCTCAACATCACATGTATTTTAGTCCCAGCTGGAAGTAAATTTGGTTGAAATCTGTTGGGCTTTCGATCCAGGTAAATTTGGTCCAGAGATTATCAATTAGCTGATTTGGCTTAACTGCTCTGTGGAAAAATGCAAGAATGGAAAGGCTGCTCAACTTAAATCTTCTCAGCTTATGATAACTGTGCAGTGACATCACAGCCATGCTGCAATTATGCCAAGGTTTTAAGGAAGATCACCCAGCTATCATATCCTGTGATGAAAGAGATGTTGGAGGCTTTCATGCCCTTTATAGCACAAGCTCTCAGTCTATCCAGACTATTATGACACTTACAGTAATCAAATGCCCTTTCACAAAAGCCCTTCTCTTATTAACACTCTGCACCAACCACCTTTATGCTGCATTCCTGGGAACGCTCTTCTTTCAGCCTTTACTCTAGAGATCAATCTTAACACCAGTCAAAACACTGAAAAGGGGGATATATCAGCACCTCTGAAGTCCTTCGATTTGCAATTACTCTTGTTTGGCAAGCTGAAACTTAAAGAAGTTTATCCAATAAGGACAGAATTGCATCAGGAGATTGCCTGTGGCGTGCAGGCTTTCTTCTGTAATAGGAGAGGTGTTGTACAGACAGGTTGCTCTATAAAGCATACAATGGTCTCTGGAATAGATCATCATTTTCATTCTGCTAAATTTGCCCTTTCTGGATAATGCACCTTTGTTATTTTATAGAGCTGTTGATTTTTCCTCTGGAAGACATGAAGGATTCCCTGTCTGTCTTTCTCTGTAGCTGGGAAATTCACTCAAGGTGTGACTCCCTGAAAGTACAAGCACATGCACACACAAACACATGCACAATATTTTTCAAAACAACTTGCTAAGAAGAAAAATGTTGTATGGAAAATTCCACAGAAATTAACTATATCATATATAAGGAAAGGCTGTAGGTCAATGTTTGTCTTTTAAATTATTGTCAGGGCATCTAACTTTGATCCAAAGTAAAAGTTCTGATATCATTATATTTATTATTGTATTTCTTATATTTATATCATGCTATTTTTCCTCCTTCATGGGAGTCAACATGACTTACATAATCCTTTTCCTCATTTCCATTTCATTCTCACAATGACCCTGTGAGGCAGGTTAGGCAAAGATTTAGTGACTGGCCCAAAATCACTCAGTGACTGGCATCTTAAAATGCATCCTGAAAAGTCATTGGTTCATTCAGGCTTTCCCTGGCCCATAATAGAAACATGCCCACCATGTGCATGTCCAGCCTATCTTTGAACACCCTCACCGATGGGGCCTCAACGACCTCTCATGGAAGCCCATTCCACACCCTCGGTGTCCTAACTGTCAGGAAGTGCTTCCTGGCATCCAAATGGAACCTTGGCTCCCTCAGCTTTGCTCTGTTGGAGTGCGTCCTGCCTTCCTCTGCAGGGGAGAACAGGTCTCTACCCATCTCCATGTGACATCCCCTCACATACCTGTATGTCACCAAAATATCCCCTCTGAGTTTCCTCTTCTCCAGGCTGAAGAGACCCAGTTCCCTCAGTCTCGCCTCATACGGCATCCCCTGCAAACCGGCCGCCAACCTTATGGCCCTACGCTGCACAGACTCTAACCTGGCTATATCCTTTCTGTAATGAGGGGACCAAAACTGAGCATAATACTCCAGTGGCGGGTGCACCAGAGTCGTATAGAGTGGTAGTAATACCTCTCTTGATCTAGAAGCCACACTTCTGGCTATGCAACCAAGGGTGGCATTCGCCCTCTTGACCACTGCATCACACTGCTGACTCATGTTTAGCCTGCAGTCAACCAGCACCCCGAGGTCCCTTTCACAAGTGCTGCTCTCCAGCCACTTGTCACCTAACCTGTACATGACACCTATTCCAATGCCCCAAGTGCAAGACCTTGCACTTATCCACATTGAATGCCATCCTGTTGTCTCCTGCCCACTTCCATAGTCTGTCCAGATCCTTTTGAATCTGGAGTACCTGCTCCTTAGTTGTGGCCACTGCTCCAGTTTTAGTGTCATCTGCGAATTTGATCAGCAGACTGTTCACCCCCTCTTCCATATCATTAATGAAAAGATTAAACAGGATCGGCCCCAGGACAGAGCCCTGGGGGAACCCACTTGTCACTGGCCGCCACCCCAATGATTCCCCGCTAATGGTTACCTTCTGCTTTCGGTCAGTCAACCATGCCCGAATCCACCGGACAGTGCTTTGCTGTATCCCAAAACTCCTCAGTTTCTCCACCAGGATATCATGGGGCACTTTGTCAAAGGCTTTGCTGAAATCCAGGTATACCACATTCATTACATCCCCTCCATCTAGCCATCTCGAAACCTTGTCATAGAATTCCACAAGGTTTGTCTGGCAGGACCTGTTTTTGCAGAAGCCGTGTTGTGTGGCTGTCAGCCTCCCTTCCCTATCTAGCACCACTAGATCTCTCTCTATTATGAGCCTTTCCATTGTTTTTCCTACAATGGACATAAGGCTAACAGGTAATTCCCCATGTCCCTTCTACTACCCTTTTTGAAAATTGGGACCACTGATGCCACCCTCCAGTCCTCTGGAACTTCACCCGTTCTCCACGAGGCCTCAAAAATGAAGGCCAGTGGGCGTGAGAGAACCCCTGCCAACTCTCTAAGTACTCTCGGGTGTAACCCATCAGGGCCTGGTGACTTTTAAAGTACAATGCCCTGAGGAGCCCCTCAACTTCAAGGGGGGTGACTCTAATCTGTGCCCCTAAGTCCCCAGCCTCATCTAATCTCCTATGCGGATATCCTCCATCCTGCTTTGGGGAGAACACAGAGGCAAAATAGTCATTTAGCATCTGTGCCTGTTCCCTCATATCAGTCACTGGCTCTCCTTCCTCCTTATTTAGTGGTCCCACCACTTGTCTCCCCTTTCTCTTCCTATTTACATGCTGAAAGAAGCCCTTTGTGTTGCTCTTGATATTCTTGGCAAGTCTCAGCTCGTAATCAGCCTTAGCCTTGCAAAGAATCCTTCTGCAATGGGCCTCCTCCCCCCACTATACCCTTTTGTCTATTTCCCCCAGTACCCATTTCCTACAGAGGTTCCTCTTTTTTCTAATCCTTCTAACCACCTCCTTTCACATCCATGACGGCGCTCTCCTCTGCCTCCCCACCTAACTAACTAGAGGTATTGTCAAGGCTTGCACCTCCAAAACCTCCCTTTTGAGTGCCATCCACCCCTCTTCAACTCGCTTACCTTCCAGTAACCTATCCCAGGAGACTTTCCCCAGTCTGGCCTTCAGTTGGCCAAAGTTGGCCCTCTTGAAGTCCCAGCTTCTAGTGCTCAACCTGCTGCACGTCCCCAGTCCCCTGATCTCAAAGCAAAGGATGGAGTGATCACTCGCATCCAGAGCTCCCCTAATCTGTACTTCATCTATCAGCTTCTCCCTATTGGTCAAGACCAAGTCAAGGATGTCCCCCCCCCCATTGCCTCTCAGACCCTCTGTGTGAAAAACCCTCCCTCTATAGCTTCTAGGAAGCGACGTGACCTGGCTGTCACCGCCGAGTGAGTCTCCCAAGTAATATCCGGGAGATTGAAATCTCCCATAATTACTGTGTCTCTCCCCTGAGATATCCTTAGAATCTGGCCTGTCAGGACATCATCCAGGGTCTCAAGTTGACCTGGAGGGCGATAACATACCCCCACTGTCAGGTCTCTTTCCCTGTCAAAACCCCTAAGTTTCACCCAGACTGCCTCTACTGAATCCCCATCTGTGCTGCATTCTATCTCACTGCATCCTATCCCTTCCCTGACATATAAAGCCATGCCCGCACCCCTCTTTCCCTTCCTGTCCTTTCTAAAAAGGTGATTTCCTTCTATGTTCGCATTCCAAATAAGCAAATTAACCATGCTGTTCCATTATTCTGGTCCTGCACTGCTTGGTATTATTATCATTAGCATTAGCATTTTTGTAATTGCAGTTTTAAAATTGAATTTTAAATTAGTTGTAATTGTGATGCTAATATTTATATGGAAATGCTTAGGATATCTTACTATGTAGTGATATATAAACAGTAGAAATTCATTAAATAAATAAGTACTCATGGAGGGCAGCAGTCTGAAGTGTAGATGGCACTGTAAATTGTGGAATGGATGTTCAAAGTGCTTTTCAAATAAGCCAAAGGTTGCTCCTGCTAAATGAATGAAATGGCTGCTTGTTATCTCTGTAACCTAAATTTAGCAGATGCTAATACTTTCTTTTGAGAGAAGGCCGGCATAACTTAAACATTTATTCTGTGGTTGATCATAACTCAATGACATCTAATGGTCAGATGGTTCTCATGACAATGCAGTTTCCGCACTTCCCAATCCTTCCACCCATTCTTGCCATGCATTCCAGCAGCCACTGCCAGAAAAATCTTCCACACTGCGTTGTTCCCTATAACCTTAACTGCCTCTTCCTGAATAATCAGCTGATGTTTTGAGGTAGGTTCTCCCTCTTCCCCTCCTGAGTGTACGTTCATATCTGTAACACTTTGTAGCTAGTCCAGCCCCCAAAATAAAATAAACACTTTTGCTGTGATCCCCCTTCCTCCTCCATACATTTACTCTTTTTGTCCCTGTTTCAGAAAGTAAACAGGTTTCTGAGCACATCATTCAGCCAAGAGGAACAAAGAGAGTTATGGGTAGTAGAGATCAGATGCTTGGAGCAACCCCTTTTGTTGCTGTTCTTTCCACAGGACTCTATGACATTTCCTCATCATAAATGGTAAAATGGAGCTCCCAGGTCCAGACAAGCTGTGGTAAAGTTATTATTGTTATTTTATGGGATAGTGTTATCATACGTAAACCACTTGGAGAATCCTTGGACTGGTATAGTGGAATATAAGTTGAATAAATATATAAATAAAGTCTGGGAACCTTAGAACAAATCATTGAATCTCTCTGTGGTTTTGGGAAACTAAATGTACCATGCTGAAATTCCGTGGTTGGGTTCCAAGGGCATGACAAACAATGATAAAATTCACCATGGCTTATCATGACATGCAAACCCAGATAATGGTTTATTCTATGGTTTCTATGTACCTCCATGCCTTGTCATTTTGCTTCAATCCAGGATTGCAGTTTCCTTGATTCTGGTATGCCACTGTTACAGAGTACTCTAGGAGTTTCTCCAGCCATTTAGCCTCTACTATCTCTAATTCCTTGTCTAGTAACAGATATACAGACCAATGAGGAAGAGGGAGGAAATGTAGGCAGGATGCGGTGCAGTGCAGCTTGGCATTGAAATTCAGGTGGCTGATACCAACCTTGGAAGGACTGAGCAAGGAGGATGGAAACCATGATAATGTAGAAACCACATGATCATCTGTTGCACAGATCATAGTAAAACAACACCGACACCAACTGTGAAACTTAGTAGCCACAGAGTGTTGTTCTTCATGCTGTGTGAACCCAGCCTTAGTGTTGGATCCAGTTCTTTTCTCCCAGCAGGAACTTTCCCTGAGTGAACTTTTGCTCCAAATATTCCCACTACTGTAAGAATGGGATCGATTCTGGGCCCACTGGTAATTCTTCTACAGCCTCCAACATTTTGGAGGTGGCTTTACTTTGTGGGACACTGCAAGGAAAGGGAGGACTCAACAAGGGTTGTTTCCCCCATTTTCCATCAGAGATTCCTCTACAGATCAGAAGTTTCCTGCAGATGGAAAGAGCTCTCCTGTCTGTGGGAGGCTTATTCTGGAATGAAGCCATGATTTCTGATTAATCTAAGAAAAGATGTTGCCCATTTAAACTTGGGTTTATAGGAAACAGAAAAGAAGAAAAAGGTTCTGGACAAATATAACCTGGCATTTAATTTCCGTCTGCCTTTTCAAAGACTGACTCACTGTGTTATGCCACCTAATGAGATATCTCACCAATTTCAAACTTGCCTTGCATCTTACTAAATGAAAAACGTAAAACTAGCAGGTTGAAAATAGCATCGGCAAAAGCAAGATTTCCAATCAGTTCCCTCACACACCTCACTTTTGATTTTACTCTCAGACACTTTTCAGTGCCTGCTTGACAAATGGTGTGAACAGATGGGAATTTTTTAATGACTGCCTTCAAAAGCATCATCTTGGATATAATAAAAAAATGTAATATGATTATCAGTGTTCTCCCATTCCAGTTACACCTGTTTCTATCATTTATATCAGTATCACAGGATTTTATGCAAGTGATTTTATGAGAAAGACTAGCAGAGAATTCCCATCAATCTACATTAGTCATAATGTTTTGGACTTTTTTTCCTTGAAGGATGTAAATGAAACAATTATCTATAGCAATGCTGCTGGAGTGCATTATGCAAGATTACAACAAAAGCTATTTTCACTGACAGTGCATGCTGATGAAATACTTCTGCACAGAGATATGTACTTCCCCAGCAGGCATTAAGGATTTACTTGTCAACTTGTAGACAGTTGGGAAAACAGCATCCTAATGTACCAAGCACATGGCAAAAAGGCGATGCCAAAAGAGAGCAAAAGTAATCCCCCCTCAACAAATTCAATATACATAAACATTTAGCTGCATTGTGATGTTAGGCATTTCTCCTCTCCTCAGGTCCAAATAGAGATGGACAAATCAGTCTGTGCCACTTTTACATCTGTTCACTCATAAGTCTGTTCTGTTACGTTTCCACAGTCATCTGTGATTCTAAAATAAATCAGATCTGCTGAAAAAAATTCATTTAAATGCATTTTATTTATTATCTCCAGAATATGTCTTTTGAACTTTTTAAAAATTAGAACTGGGCAAAGCATAAAGGAAGTATGTGGAAAGTTCTGACACTTAGGAAGGTCAGTCATACCTTGCATAGAAGAAGTAGTTTGGCTGCTCCCGATGAAATTCCCTGTTCCACATACCTTGGTTGGTATAAGATATCCCAGCTCAGCTCTGTTCCAGAACAGCAGAAGCTTAATATGCAGAAAGTGGTTAATGTAAAATATTACAGAAATGTTTCCCAAAACTTACAAAGGATAACAGAAGTGAAATATTCCAATTTGCATGAAAATGCCAGTATACTCAATAGGAGCAAATTTGTATTCCTAAATAAAGAGCTAATGACTTGTGGAATGCATACCAATAATATAACTGAAGGATGCTTCCCTTTATGAAATTTGCACAACAAAATATCATGGGTAATTTATAATCCTGCTTAATTGAACTAATCAAGCTGCACTTTAAAACGTGGTTAAATTTAATTGGGAAACTAATACTCCTTGACACTTTAGTAATTAAAAGTCCAAATCTTGTTGGAGGGGAACCCCCCCACCACACACACAAAGGAAAAATAAAATGAAAAACAGGTTTTGCCTAATTCATATAGATGTCAGTTGGTCTTAAGTACTTGATTTGTTCAATGCATGGTTTTATACAATGTTATTTAAAAAGACTCTTTTGCTAAGAGGTTTATCACAATCCAGTGATTAGTTATGGGCCCAGAGGCTTTTGATACACATGCAAAGCTACTGCTTAAGCTCCACCCTCAAGCTGAATCCAAAGGGTCAGGATGCTGTGGCTTTTGTAATGAGCACCAATATTAGATCGTTGAAAGAAAAGTTTAAAGCTTTTGCTTCCACTAGCTTACCATCTGCTAGTTAACTGGCCCTAATGGTCGATCACAGTATTAACGACTAACATCTGCACCGCATTTGCATGAACAGCAAATTCTTATTCTGGTGAGGCCAACTGAGCTCAGTGGTGCTTAAGAGCAGACTCATTAAGTCAACCAGGCTGCACCCAGTACTGACCAGCCTAAGTGCCATAAGTTCATTTAGATTACTGTGAGTATGATTCATTCACATATGCAGCTCAAGGCAGATTCTGGAGATGGCTGGGTAACTGGTGGCTCTCTGTATGCCTCATGGCAGCATCCATCAGCCTCATCTAATGCCGGCAATGGGAAGGATGGACAGAAGTTGTCCTTCAATGAACTATGGAGGCCATACATTGCTTTCTCTGTGCTAAAGAACCTCTAGGGGTCCTGGGGACCAATATGCTCACTGAGGGTGGGGAACACACCTGCCCAACGGCTGCTTCACTGCCTAATCTGCTACAAAAATGGTGCGATGGGGTTGGCACAGAACCCCCACAATGCTCTGCAATGCAAAGAGAACGCATGTGGTTGTTGTCATGTGCCATCATGTCATCTCTAATTTATGGCAGCCCTAGGACTGAACCCCAGAATGTCCCACCCATGACATCCCTGCTTAGCTGTTCTAAATGCAAGGCTGTGGCTTCCATGATAGAGTGGATCCAGCTCTGACTTGCTCCTCCCTTTCTTCTTTTGCCTTTGACACATATCTTGTCTTAAAGCAAAAGCCTGTGTATTCTGGGGCAGCAATTTTGACTCAGTTCAAGGTGCACATGCTCCACAGGCCTTGTTTTACAGCAGAGTCCCCAGTTTTTTGTTCTGTTTTGTCTTGCCGCCCCGGCACAGCAGCAAAAGAGTGGCAGTACACAAAATGCCTGGAGGTGCATGCCCTCCCATCAAAAGCATTTGCTCCCAATTTCACCCCGCTACACACACACACACACACACACACACACACACACACACACACACTGTGGCCTAGTGGTTAGAGTGCTGGACTTGGAAGAGCTGAGTTCTAGTCCTCACTTGACCATGAAGCTCACTGGGTGCCTTTGGACACTCACCCTATCCTAACTCACAGGGTTGTGGTGAGGATAAAATGGAAAGAAGAACTATGAAACTCAGCTTGGGTATCTTGCAAGAGGAAAAGGGTAGAAAGGTAACAAATACAAAAAAAAACTATCCTTCAGTACTGGCCCTGGAGGTTTGGGATGATGGAATTTGTAGTCCAACAACATATGGAAACATGACTCTAAAATGATTGAATTCCCACATCTTAAAAAAAGATTAAATATCGGCCCTTGAGACACATTTTATTTTTATTTTCTTGTGGGTTCATGACAAGAAATAAACTCAATAGCCCTAGTTGATATATAATTGTTTGACTCAGATCCTGAAACAGAAAAGTGTTTCAAAGGAAATATTTGCTACATTTTTCTACATGGTAAAAATGATTTTTCTGCCCATTTCTCATCTGATAGATGGTAAGTGTTGAACACATTTTATCAAACCTAGGGACTCCTGAAGACTATAAAAACAGGTGTCCTTAATGATGTTGACTTTTTATTACTGATAGATATATAATGATAAAATATAGTGATGTAGTGGAACTTGTTTAACAGAAATAGATGCCAGGGAAGTCTGATTGAATGTAATCAGTTAATGATGGTAGATTATAGACTAATTAATATTAATATTTTAATATGTTAATTAATATTTGTACTTCATATTCATAATAGGATTACCTGAATACTGTAAAAACAAGGAAAACTATTATTGTGGACATTTTTTAACCCAAGAAGTTCCATCTTCATTGTTACCTTCCATGATTGCTAAACAGCTCAATCTTATACACACTTCACTGGGAGTAAATCCTATTGAATTCAATGGGTCAACATCATGTATAGGATTGCAGCTCAAGTTCAAACTGCTGAATCTTTGCCTTTGGAATCACACAGGCATCTGCTTGGCAGACATTCCTGACCTCTAAGGTTTACATTTCATTTGTGGAAGTTACACCTGCTCTGAAATTAATCCGCTTTGATGCAAGACAGAATCTAGGTACTAAAAAATGAGGTGTTCTCAGCAAAACATGCTTTGTATCTGGAAAATTTGGTTATGTATCAGAGTAGCAAGACAGGTGACCAGCTTACCATGGAGTATGGTTTTCCACCACATGGTTTCTTGGTTGTTTGTGGTGGGAAGCCAGTGTGGAGTAGTGGTCAGGAGTGTGGAATCGGAACTTAGGAGATCTGGGTTCTAGATGGACCTCCCTGCTAAAATTTAACAAGGTCAAAGTACTGGGATCATGTGCACTTCTGAGCGGCTTTCAAAGTGGCAACTATTACTTCAAGGCCCTAAATGGCTTTGCATCAGACTGTTGAAATGGACCTTCCCATCATTTAAGATCAGTCATGTTTATTGCTGCCTCCTGAGACCTTATTGGTAGCAATACACAAGAGGACTTTCTCTGTGACAGTTCCTTGTAAGGAACTCTCATCCTCAAGAAGTTAGGTCATCTTCCTTATTATTCGTTCATTGCTGTCAAGTGAAGACGTTTATCCTTAAACAAGAATTTAATTTAGTTTATGGGTTGGTAGTTTTAGCTCTTTGGGCTTTGTCTGATTCTGCTTCTAGTCTGATAATTGCATTTTAACGATTAAATGTTGTTTATGTTTGGCTTTCTCACCTGTACATTTTGGAATTTGTAAGCTGTTCTTGAGCAACTTTTTTGGAGGGGAAAGATGGGGTATTTATTTTTGTACAAGGTTTAAAAAATATATATTTTCAGTTGGATCCAGATCCTTGGTTCTCCCAGTAGAAGGACCCTGCTTGTGAAACAGGACCTCTGCTCCAATTCCCCTGTAGAACTTTGTTTGTCCTTTAAATCTGCTCTGGAGAGTTGAGGAATTTTCACCTTCAGGAGAAATTCTGGAAGGTGGCCCCTATATGAGAGAGGAGAACATAAATGGTGTTCTTATACTAGCAGATGTAGGGATCTGGATCCAACCTATAAAATAGTAGAGAAAAACCTTCCCATCCCTGCAAAGAACAAAGCATCTCTGATAAAAATGCTTATGCTGTAATGCCGTATTAGTTATGCTTGACTATGTGCAGATGGAGGAAGAACTCTCCTCCTAATACGAATAGTTGCTGGAAAAAAGCAATTTTCATCAAGACCCCCTGTTCCCTGCCTACCGTGTTCTCCATCATTATCAGTTCCCAATGGCTATTTACATTTTTCAATATGCACATTAAAAAATGAACCTATATTTATTTATTTATTTAGAAAATTTCTATGCCACCCCATTCGCCAAAGCCTCGGGGCGGCTCACAAATTTATCAGCATAGATACTTCGGTCTTCAGTTCACATCCATTTTCCTCCATTGTGACAAAAGTGTGGGAAAAGGATGAAGTTTGTCAGTGCTTTCTGTTCCCTATGTTCAACACCCCAAGGCCGTCTGAATTTGATCTCTTTGACATGGTGGAGGAAGTGGCAAAAGAAGAATCTGTATGACTGGTGTGTGACCTCTACCTTAAATTGCTCTCACCCTGGGCTCAGTCCCTGGAAGCCTGAGCATTTGAGCCACCCCGCTTACCTGGTTGTGACTAGGACAGATTGAGGTTGGCCTTTACAGCCCTAAGTGGTCTAGGACCAGGCTACCGAATAAGTGCTTTATCCCATATGTTCCTGCCAGTTGGTAAAACCATCTTCAGAATATCATCTCTAGATGCTGCTGGCCACAGTCATGTGCTGTGCAGCTACCAGGAAAAATGCCTTCTCTCTTGTGCTCCTGAATGTGAAACGTCCTTCTGCGAGAAACCCAGTGGGTGTCTTCACTGTACACATTCAGATGTCATGGCAAGACCTTCTTTCAGCAGGAACTTTATATTCCTGGTTGCTCTGAGTAGTAACTCCAGTGCTTGCACTTCAGCATTTTAAAGATTTTGTATTTTAATTGTGACACATTATTGTTGTTGTTGTTAGCTTTTTATTATTAGAAACCTTCCTGGGAGCATCTGTCAGTTGGGCAGTATGTACATTTAATAAAGTGGGGGGAGAAGCTCCCACAATCCTTGTCTATTGTCCATGCTGTTTGGCGTTTATGAGAACGGTAGACTAAAACACACAAAGGGCATCCCATTGCCTGTGCAATAGTTATACACATGAGTATCATAAAACACACATGAGAACACTGTGGAAGAGTTCATCTGTTATAGGACTTCCTTAAGACCTGCCAATATAGAAATAAGCCAGAGCATGGTCCCAGGAGTGAAACTCCTTTCCACTGAGCACTTCAAAAAGAAATTGCATTCCTATATACCTATCAGGATAGTTTGCTTCCCCCCCCTCAATTGTAGCGTGGTATCTCATATCTATTCTACTACAGCTATAATATAAAAAGTAAGAGTAAAAACTAATCTAAGCCTTCTCAAATGCAAAATGCGATGCCTCTCTTCTTCACTTTATGGTTCTCGTTGCTGGAGTAATGACCAGCTACTTAGTGGAGCTCTTTCTAACATAGCCTGACCCTCTGGGGTCTGGAATCAGACTATAAAGTGTTAACCAATTATCCTTTGGTTTTCCAGCTAACTTGCCACCCAAGCCTCTATGAGATTTTCAGAGTGAAATGATAGGGGTTGAAAAGGGAAGGGAAGGGAACGGAAGAAATGTAGCAGAAAAATAATTTAAAAGTCACTGAAGAAAATCAGTATTACTTTTCTAAGGCATCTTGTACTAAGTTATGCCAGGATTTGGGGAATACTAAAGCATAGGCTAACTGTTCTTGAATTTAAGTTTGACAAATCTCTCAAATTGCTGTTTCATGTTTTTCCAATCTTAAATTTGGTTTGTCACAAAGTTTATTTTTAACTGAATAAAGGATTGATTGATTTTTAAAAAGTCATGAAAATTTGCACAAATGTTTGTGTGTGTATGCCATCTCACCCACTTTAAGCATCCTGCAAGCACTTTTTCCTAATATCATGCATTTTTAATTTTATTTTCACTAATAAGCAGATTTTTCTTTGTACTTTCCCCTAATTCATGGATTTTTGCATGCACCGGGAGAGAACTTATCCATCAAATCTGTTGAAGTGTGAATTTTGAAAGGTAACTGAGTTTTCTATGAGCTTAGGTATTCAAAAGTGTAACGTTAGGTAAGTGGGTATTAAAATGTGCACTACATGGATTTCTACACCATCCTTGAATTTAAGCCATTAGAGCAGGTCTAGCCAACATAGAAAGTGGCATGTAGGCATTGGGCCACAGGGGTTCCCAACAGCACCACCACGCAAGAGCAGCCTGTGCTACCCCTACAGTCCTCATACCTTGCAAAAAGTTTCATAAACGAAAAAATGCCTCCCGATACACCTGGAGCTTTTGGAGCACCAGAAATGTCAGATCTAGTTTATTCGCAAGCATTTCAGGGCTCAGTGATTCTAGGGCCTAGAGGAAGAAAAGAAAATATAGCCAGTGTCAGGCAACTTAGAAACTGGAACAAGAATAGTTGAAGCACAACAAGAAAAGTGAAAAAAGCACACTAAAAGCACTGGGGATTGTAAAGAGCTGTGAAAAAAATAAAAATAGAAAATAAAAAAGAGGGGAGGGGAGGAGATGAGATGAGAAAGGGGTGATTAAAAAAAAAAAAACGCTCTAAGGAACATTGTAGTCCCTGATCTAGCCCACATAAGGAAGCTCTTTATATTAGGAATAAGAGGACTGTGCAGTCGGAACTAGCCCTTGAATCCAACTCAGAATCATACAGAGGAAAGAACTGAAGCTGCGTGTCTCATAAATGGACTTACTGGAGGACAGTGGATTGACCAGCTGTTCATCTCCCAGCTCCCAAGGAGAGAGGAGAGCCTGGAGAGCAGGAGTTGTAGCAGGTGCCAGCAAGACCTGTTGGCAGAGGGTCACTGAGAGCACCCTTGGAATCTCTCCCTCCCCCTCTCCCTCTCCCTCACACACACACAGGGGGGCATCCACTGGATTAACACTGTTATACAAAATAAAAAGACTCTGATCTCTCACATTTAGAACCAAGAGCAGCTAGTGAAGAAATAACTGTCACAGGCAAATTCATCATACGTAATTACTATTAATAGGATTTGATGAGAATTACATTTCAGTCCATTGAACATCAGATCTTGCTTGATGTACACTCCAAAATGCAAACAGAAGCCCAGTTTGGGGGCAAAGCTTGATTATCCCTGAACTTGGGATTGTGCATGCAAAATCCATTCTTGAGAAAAATGTGCACTTCAAAAATAGGCATTTTGGAGAAAATGGCACATGTTCATGTTTTAGTCAGTGAGGTATGGTACATATTTTGGTGAGGACTTCAAAAAATGCATGCCTAAATGTGTATTTTCCCCATTCTGACAACAAAACAAGAGTGCATTTGGAACAGCAATGAGGCAACAAAGCTTTGGGTAGACTCTGAGAAACTCAGTGTGTGAGAGCTGCTCTGATAATCGCATCCCTAATTATTACTAGATCATATTTAATGATGTAGAAATGGACACAGTTTTCAGAAAATGCGATCAGGATGCACAAAACCCAGCCCCAATAAATATCATATGCCTCAAAGGGAATTTTCCAGAGAAAGCATTTTCTTGAAGGCTTCTGCCACATTCTTGCCACTTTCTGTCAATATCTACCACAGAAAGCCACTTACTTTATCTCTGAGATTTGTGAAAGCTGTTAGGAGATCAGCTTGTCACATGCTCTTCAGAAAAGTAGTTTGCATTGTGACATTCAGCTTCCAGGCAGATGTTGACATTCAAGCTGGGTGGTGATGGAGGAAATACCTTATACTCCATCAAGAAGGACAGTGTCAAAAAGTGCACAAGCTTTCATATGGGTAATGAAAAATGCTCAGTGCCCTTTGCTTTATCTTCTTTCAAGTTTCAATTTCACCCCCTAACCCCTGAAACAGCAGTCTTGTTCAAAGCAGCATCAGTCACTTGTCAGATTTCTCTAGTGCAGTTTCTAGGCATAGTTCTTGCTTATTTTGCTCTTCTATTGATGTTGAAACCCTGCCTGAGTTTATTGAACAAACAAGCAAGCAAGCACCTAACTCACCGTCTTTGTCAGTTTCAGCTTCAGGTTTTGGAGGGCCTTTAGCATAAATGCCCTTCCTCAGTGAGCCAACCTTCTTCTAGTGCTGCCATCATTCTCCTTCTCATCAGTGGTACCACTTGCTGGCTTAACAGGCTGAGAGCCAATGAACTGGTAAGCTGCAACCTCTCCCAGCTCATCTCTTCACCACCACTGGTCTCTGGGACACACTGAGAGGCAAGCAGGCAAGCAAAATGCCATGGTAAAGAAGAGGAGCTACTCCAGGGTGCTGGGTTGCAGGCCCTGGGCAGGTCTCCAGCCACATCCACCCTTGATTCTGGGCATGGTCTTAATACTTATGACTTATCTGCAATTTAAGAGGCCACAGGTCTGTTGAAGAGAAGCAATGGGTTAAGGTTAGGCTTCATTCAGTCCTCCTTTTTATTCCATTTTTTTCTTCATGCACCCATATGAACTAACAAGATAGTTTCCTTCAGTGCCAAGGAAGCAAACATTTCACAGAAGATTGTTTGTCTAAGATGTGTTTTTAACCATTTCTTTTTCTTTTACGTTTTACTACTAGAGAATCCATCCTCACTCTGGAGAACATTTGGTGCTTATGTCTTCCATTTCAAGAGAACTTTTCTTTTCTAGCCCCATTGACTGTAACTAGAGCTTACTTTTATGTAAGCATGCATAGCACTGGGCTGCCCGATACTCCTTCCATGTATTGGACAGAGCTACACGTGAGAAAAATTCAAAGAAATGTTACAAATGTTATGTCTATTATGTAGGATTGCGCTGGCCACATGTTTATGGGACCTTGTTCCAATGGGTATTCAGATGGACCCAGCACTGCAAGCTGTTACCTATTTGTCGGCCACACACATCTCCATACTTTCTGTAAGTTTGCTTTGTGGCGGTTAATATGGCTGGTGTTGAATTAACTTATTCATCTGCATTACGGTGCACAGGGTTGGATGATACAGCTATTGGTGTCGTGCTCCACTACATAAAATGTTGCTGAAACACATTGCCGTTACTGATGCTTTTATGCTCCATTGATATTGGCTTTCATTGGTTTAGGCGGTTTTCTTTTTATCATAGTTCTGCGTTTAGATTATTGAAGACACCTGCTGAGGCTATGGCCTAAAAGTTCACCTTAACGTATTGTAACTAAATGCACCAAAACAAATACTCTGAGGAAAGGCCTGCACTAACATAACAAAGCATGAATGGTTTTTTGAAATTGATTTTTCCGTTATGCCATGGTTTATTCAGAGTCACTTTGGATGCAACCATATACTTATGGCATTTATGTAGGAGTAAGCCCTATTGAACTTGGTGGGACTTGTTTCCGAGTAGCCTGAATAGGGTTGCACAGTATGGTAAGGCCTGTTATTCCTGCACAGCAGCAGCACCCCGCCACTACTCTTGCGGGCTCGAGTGTCATCGCCTGTTAGTTGGGATATATCTTCCGTAATTGCCCTTCCTTCACAGAATTCTCTTCTGCTCACGTCTTCTTTTCCAGCTAATCTTGTTCAATATACAGATACGGGGCATATGGATTCATAACATGCCAGGCACAGCTGCCAGATGTCAAGCAAATGATACTTGACAGCAAAATTGGAGCTTGCATTAGTGTCATGGCTCCCCAAACCCTCTTGCAGTGAAAAAAAAAAATGCATTCCAGTGGGATGCATTGCTAATCAGTTTCTTGAAACTTGAAAAACATATTGCATCAAGTTAAAAGGTGGTGGTAGCAATCTACTGAAAGTCTATTGTGTAGAGCACAATAGACTTCCATGACCATAATATATCTGTAATGGTTCTACACGTTAAGACCAAAGAGTAAGAGCAGCAGGAATTCATTTATTGGGCAAGCGCCTGGGGATCACATTCCAGTGGTGGGTGGAGCTGAAGGTAAAGAGGGTAGGGTACAGCAGTGCATTATTCCTTAAGGTGCAATCCCGTGCATGTATAGGGTCAAAAGAGTCCTACAACCACAGTAAGGTTGGCTGGGGAATGTTATGTATTATAGGACATTTTTTGTCTATACATGTACATGATTGTACCAAAAGCAATTATGACCAGTCATTAAATCTCATGAGAGCTATTTCCATAGAAGAATATATAAGGATAAAGTTGGAGGGAGTAAATTAGCAGGCTCCACTGAATGTGGCATAGATAACTTAATAGATACTTCCCATTGCTCTATCTGAATGCTTATGATAAGCAAGCTTTACATTTAGCTCATTAAGAAGTCAAGTCTACTTCTTCAATCTCAATTTAGAGTCCAAAGAAAGTAATACAGGAACTCCAGACTTCCACAAATTTCTTACCAGGGACCTTGAATTGCAGTGAACTGTTCTAAGGATACTGTTTACAATTATCTCGTGACAGCCTGCACAGCTGAAATACCCCAAAAATGTCCTTTTCCCATGTTGGTAAGAAGGCAGTGCTCATTCATTGCATGAGGCTGTGTCCAACCCAGTGGATGTGTATTTTCCCACATGGAAGCCAGAAAGATGTCATTTCTAAAGAAGCTTGACATGCTGTAGAATTATTCGGGAGAGAGGGAACCACTGTTCAACTTTTCTGACATTTCTGTGCACAATAAAGTTATATATTCACCTTCAGGGTGTGGAATCTGATCCCTTTTGGAGGTGATTTTTCCATTTTTCCATAGCACTTCTCAGCTTCTTGGTGCTAACTTCCCACTTTGATGCCAGCTTCCCACAACTTTGCTACAGAGGCTCTGTTGTCACCACAAACACCACCCTACAGGAGCAGTGGTGGTTTCTGTCTGTTACTTACCTTTGCAACCATATTTCCAAAGCTCAGTAAGAAAAGGTCAGGCACCATCCTATTCTTACCAGTACAAAATACATCCTGCCTCTTGACTAGGATTATAGCTTCATTCAAGAACAATGGAAGCTGCTACTTATTATATGCTGAAGAATCTTATAAGTTGCATTGATAGGTGCCTTCCCCCACCCTTCTTGTGCCCTCTGAAGGAGGGATACAAATTACATTTTCTACACCATATGTTTGCCCTACCTTTGATCGCCCCATGACTAAACAGACCACTATTTGCATAATAACAATTTACCTTTTAGCCTGTATTGCCCATTTTACAAGATTCTCTCCATGAAGCCATATGTCACAATGCCTGAAAATGTCACTAAGCAACCCCTTTCAATTAATATTTCCTCTACTATTTTCCCCTCATTATTTTAGCCTGGGTCTAGTCACTGCTGGCTATGATAATTAAGGCAAGCTGCTTCTCCATAATTAAACTCCTGTAATGGTAGTTCGCACAATCTGGAATGTCAGACTATAATGCGGTGCTCAAACCCCTCTTCCAAAATGCCTCCAACTGTCTTGGGAACTATTCCAGATAATGGGCTCCTGTTTGCTTGATATTCTATTTGCCATGTCTACTGAAAAGCAAGAAATGAGCTTCAGGGCAAAATGCTGCCTATACTGTAATCAATTTTCTGATGTTGGCTTAGCTTGTTGAATAAAGCTCAGACAAGTTTGTGGCTGAGACTTTATGCTGCTTTCACCCTCTAAGCCACAGTAACGTGAGTAATAGGAGGGCCTGTTGTATTGCCCGTAGCTGTTATTGACAAAGCAGCATAAGTGCTTTTCTGCTTGATTCACCTGCTATAATGAGTTGTGAAACTAACTTTTTGGAGTGATTACAGGGAGTTTAAGAAGACACAGAAACCGGCAACAATACCAGCAAACTGATGGACCATACCTAGTTTTTTTTCTGCTTTCCCAAACTGATGGACCATGTTTAGGGTATGTGTGAGGAGGGTGCAACTGAGGGATGAAGATTTGTCTTAGTTTTCCTTTCCTGTGTTTTTCTCTTGTGCTGATGCCCTAAGTATTGTTATCACACTCTCAGTAGCCCAGCTTGCACTCTGCTGCATCCTAGAAGAGTTGTGTTGTTCCTTAATTTTCAAGCAAGATGGTGCAGGAGGAGGCATTGCTTCTCATGCTCTTCCAGGATTGGCACTAACATCAGGTTGGCCAACCTGGCTTAAATGCCACTATCAATGGGGATCATGCAAGCTTGCTTAACATTCATAGAGCTCAATGGAACTCAATGAATCCACAGGATCTGAATAGGGTCCGGGGATAGATGACTTCTCTTGCAGCTGTATGCTATGAATATTTACTCAAAAGAAAGTTTCAATGAGCCAAACTGCTTTTTGTCTCTGGAAAGGGGGCCTGGGATTGCAGGCCTAAATGGAGAGATCATTTTCCTCTTGATTATCCAGGCCACCATACCCTAGTCATCCATCATCCCCATGTCATTTTCCAGAAAAAAGAAATGCTATATCCTATTATTTCACTAGATTACATTTCTAGCTTTATGACTGATTTCTTTTAACCTTAAATTTTATTCAGATTGCAATGCTTATTAGCCATGACTTTTTATGAAAGTATTGTGTGTCTATTTCAGTCAATAGTTGGATATCTGAATATATGTATTATATAAATATATTATCAATATAAATAATATATATTTATATGTGATGAATATTTTGTGAGTAATGTATCCAACAAGATTTGCAGCACGTGCTCCAGGATTGTGAGTATAATACTTGGAGCTATATTTTCAATTTCAGCAACTAGTACACCTGAGTAAGCATAAAAAGTAGATCATCTCTAGGTGGTTTTAAAACTGGAACTGGGTTCTTATAGTATATAGCTATCTAATGCTGTAATGTTATGCCTTTTTACCTAGGAGTAGACTACTTACTCATGGGTAACTTGGTACAGGATTGTACCTTCTGTGGTAAGATCACTAAAGTACTCTACTGAATTCACTTGAATGAAATACTACTTTTCTTTAATTTATTTACTACTGTGTTCATCTTCTTTAGTGTTAGCGACTAGAAAAATACAAGACCAACTTACTCCTTTCTTTGCTCATCTTCAGTTTTTGCAGTGAAGTTAAAGAATTCGTATAGTTTGATACAATAGCTTTGGAGGGCTTGGCTATAAACTCCCTCACATTTTATTCTTTCTGGAGTAGTGACATAAATGTCAATTTATTTAAACTCAAGCAGACTTCAGAAATCAATATTGAAGATCATTGTCTCAACTAGTAAACCTTGCCAGTTTTCACAACTAAACAGCCAGTTACAGAAAGCATTTAATCAATTGAATACAGCTTTCTTTAGTAATTTTGTCAGTTAAAAATAGGAAAAAAATCCTCTCTCATTGACTTCTTTCTAGAGAGAAAGATCTTAATCAATACATTGAGTCCAAATGCAATTGTTCTACATTAATGTCTATATTAATCTACCGACTTTGTGGCAAAATTACCATTGTTTAAATGCTTCTGTCAATGTGTGTCTATGGATGATTTCCTCAAAATATACATCCACCTCTGCAAGAATTTTACCAAAAGAGTGTTTGTGAACTGGGAGATGCCTAAACTCTTGGTATGATAAAAGGAAAGGAGGCACTCCTTCCACTGAAACCTTTCTATTAACTATAGCTACAATCTTAAGAACTGTTAGACAGAAAAAAGTTCTTAAATTGCCCAGTGGTTATGAACACTTTCCCTGTTGAAACTTGCATAGGGTTGAGCCCTAAGCAGAATTTGGGAGATCAGAAAGGGGTGGGAAACTCTCAACCATGTAATATATAAATGCAAGCCAAATAGCCTCCAAAACTGAGCATAATCCAGTTTTGAGGTACAATTCAGTGGTGTACAGTCTGTTTCTCATAAACTTCTGAACTCTTACAATCGCTGCCTGCCTGCTCCTTCTGTTGTGATTGGCCAATTTGGGCTACTTAACAATGGATCTTTGGACAGGGAGGCATGCCTCTTTACCCCTTCTCCGAGATCACTTTTTTGACCTCAGAGAAGCAGATAGTATGGTTCTTTCCATGCCAGCTCCAAGGAAGAAGAGAGATCCAAACACAGATCTTCAGTTCCAAGGTCAGAAATCTGTTTCCAATCTCAGCCCAGGAAACTTCAAGAATCCTATGCTCCCAACCTCTCGGCAATGCTATCTAGAGCCGTAGGATCTCTCTGTGTGTCACTCTGTTTGAATGTTACATGAAACCATTACTTAGTTTGAATAGAACAAGTTGAAGGAAGACTTGAACTCCTCTTCTGGAGGAGGAATTCAGAACCTTTTGCTGCCATTTTTGCTTAGTCACATCTTGTAATGGTTGTATGTTGCTTGACAATATGTTCTTTATCTACACATGTAAAGCATCCCATAACTGTAGGTAAACAAGCCCTTCTTCAGTAAGCAGAAAATACGCACACCCACCAAGAGTGGCTTGTGAATCATCAAGGGGTGGACAGTACCCCACTGTTGCTGTGTGCTTTCAGGACCCACATATTGTGCAATAGGGCTTTGGTGCTTCTAAAGATAATTCACAATGAGTGGAAATGCTTGTTTCCAGAATCAGGCAGATCAGCAGAGCTCACAGAAAGTAGTTCTGCTCACTAGGACCTAACCAACAACAAATGTGTCCAAATGCTTCCGATGTTGCTATCAGTGTAGAAGTCCTGTGATATAAGTAGTGGATTTCACGAGTACAATGGAACCACTGGAAATCAAGAAACCCCATTAGATACTGCGATGCCTTCAGTTTCACCAATTCCAGCTAAAACATTCTGACACACCCTGACACACAGCTCAAAATGTGATTCACCATGGTAAATTGCCCTTCCAGAAAACATCCACACCATTCAAGCAGGGGTAGGAAAACTCTTTTAACTCTTTAATTTTGGAGCTCTGGGGGAAAGCACATTTCAGTGGTGAGCAGGATCAAAGACAAAAAGGATGGGGCTAATTACCAGAAGAAAAAAATCTGTTGCTTAAAGTTTTGACTGCTACTAAATATGAATTAGAAGGATTCCAACTTTTTAGAATTTGGGGGGATGTGACCATTTCCAGAGTGATGCTGGAAAACCACCCAATGATAAGAGGCTAATGAAAATGGGTGAGGGTGAGAGGAAAGGGGTTAAGCTGTCTGTAGACATCAAGGAAGCCAGTTTGGGAGGGCTGGATGCAAAGAAGGCTTCTAGGGATGGAAGAACCAGGGATGGTCAAGCTGGCTTGCACTCCTGTTCACATTCAGAGTTACAAATGTGGAAATTCTGGTGACTTCTGAACTGAAACAAAAGCCTCATGTATTTTATTTTTGTTGCAGTTTAATCCCTGATTAACATCAGACTTTGCAGTATGCAAAACTGTTGTGCTGGCCCAGTCACAATAGTCAAGACAGAGTGAGCTCACCACAGTGTTAATTGTCCAGGGTCCCATACACAATTAGGAGAACTAATACAATGTTCATTAAAATGCATAGAGACCACATCAGAATGTGACAAAATCTTGTAATTTGTGGAAGTGCAATAGCTTGTTTTAAACCCTAACATTCTCAGATAGTCCCACTGAACTAAAGGAATAAGATGCTGGGGCTGCAGACTTCAATTAAAGGATGTATTTGCTATTGTTCCTTCCTTCTTTTCTCCCTCCCTCCCTCCCTTCTTTCCTTTCTTCCTTCCTTTTTCTTTCTTTACAGCAGCTGAAGCAGTGCTAAGCCAGCAGTTCAGCTCTGAAGCCTGCAGCTTTATATAGGTTTCTGTTAACTCGCTTCATTCTATTTGACTCAATGGCAACTGGTTTATACATATTTCTTTGCTTTCTTTATTTCTAGTTATTATTCCGACTCCTCTCTTTCATCTTCCGTGACTATAAGCTTTTCTCATCCCTATGATCCATGGTAAATGAAAGAGTGAAGAAACCTATTTTAGATTAGAACTCAACTGTGCAAGATTCTATTTTACACTGCAAAGCAACAGACACTACTATTGAGAAGAGGGACATCTGCCAAGATCTATCGTATAGCAAAATCTGGCTTCTGATATTCTAGGAAGACAGAGGATCTGTTAAAATGTATTGATTGGCATAGGACATTAAAAGTTTCTATTTTGTTTGTTTGTTCGTCTGTTTTTGATCCAGAAATCTCAATGGCACTGTTGCTGGATTTTTCTTCATTGCAAGTGTTTGGAAAGGTTTTTACATCACTGCTGGGATGGGCAGACACAGTGGACAGGTGGGGCCTTGGATCAGTTCAAAAGGGCAGCAACACCACCACCCCCTGCAGGGGAAAGGCAAGGAAAGTAGCAACCATCCTTTTGCTGCATGTGTATGGTTGCATCCAGTAGACGGTATGCCATGTCAATCTTCGTCAAGTTTCATTCATTTCAAGGATTGTGAATAGGACTAATATGGAAACAACCCAAAAAATTGTTTCTTAATAAATTAAACCACATCACTCCTCCTCTTGAAGTGCTTCACACATCCAAAAGAAAAGAAGATTCTCCGTGGCCAACAAAAGCAATAAAAGTATGGCATGAATCTATGGAACCAGGACCGCCCACCAAAAATTATAAGGCATTATAAACCAGGAGTATGGAAGAATAGGAAGTTTTGAATCTTGGCAGAAGAATCAGCACATAGATATTACCCTCTGGATATTCCGGGGTTGTCCATTTGTCAATTGTAGTCTGCTGAGCACAACCCTGTATATAGACTTCCCTAACCTAAATGAGATTATTCATTTTGGCATTTTGCCTGGTCAAGTTGCATCAGTTGATTGATTTATGCATTGTCATGCCATCAAGTTCACAAGCTGTTTTACACCACAAATAAAAGCAAATGGAATCTATATACAGTGGTGCCCCGAACTTCGAACATCCCTAAGTTTGAACGTTCCAGAGTTCAAACACTAAAATTTAGATAAGGTTGCTTCAAAGGTCAAATGATGCTTCTAAGTTCAAATTGCTGTTGTAGTGAAAAAAAAATGCTTCAGTGCTTTTTTTATTCATTTTTGGTGCCTTTTTATTGTTTCCAGTTCCCTTTTGATCTGCTCTCAGCAGCTTTTTGGTGAGTGCCTCTTTGATCATTCTCTGTGCCAAAATGGGTATTGTTTAGGGTCTGGGAATGGATTAATTCATTTTCCATTATTTCTAATGGGGAATATTACTTTGGACTTCAAACAATTCAGAGTTCAAACAGCCTCCTGTAAAGAATTAAGTTCGTAGTACAAGGCACCACTGTACTATAAAACAGGTGAATATAATATTTACTATATAAAATTATATAAAAGCCCGAGGCAAAGATAAAATAGAACAGACTCGGAGCAGTCCAGGTGCTCTGCTGCCGTAATGTGATCACGCCAGGCATCAGGCACTCCGTTCTGGATGAGAACAATGCATAGCTGGGTACTATCACTGACAAGGGTCCTTCTTCATCGGTAGGTACCTGTTGCACCACACCTGGCAGAACGCTGGAAAGAGGCACCCCTAAAGGCAACCAGGTTGTGTACGGCTTTAAAGATGATTGCTTGCACCTTTACCTAGTACCAAATTCAGAGACCAGTACACTTGGGCCAGGATAAGTGAGACAAGCGTGTTATGCCCATTATTCTCAGGAGCTGCACAGATGTTTCTGTATCAGGTGCCACCCGCAAACCAGCTCCTACATACTTGAGTAGAGCCAGAACCTCATGTTTGGCCCATAAGAAACTATTCTGCAAAGGTGGGAGATAATTCAGAAGGGCAGTTTGCACCCCAATGGCTTTTTTCCTAGAGGATCGACATTATGGTCTCAGAATGATCATGTTCACTGTGATGTATACCTATAAGGAGTTTGGGGATATTTAAACAGATAAATGGATTCTTAAGTACCCAGTCTGGCATTCTAGAATTGGAGGATCCCCACTAGAACTTGCTTACTAGAAGGAGCACTACAACCTCACTTCACTTGCTGAACTAAATGGAAGGAAATGTGTACCAGGAGAGAATAGAGATGTCAGAAACAGGTCAAATACTGCTATGGTCTACCAGCTTCCTTCCCTTATTTATTTAATATTTATTTCCATGCTACTTTTAATAATGAAATATCTCATATTCACCTTCCTAATAATGCTACAGTCATACTCAAAAATGTGTCCAGACATGGGAACACGTTCACATTTAAGGGACAATTTCTTCCCTTCAATTTTAAGGTTAAATTCTTCTAAGAAGCTATAAAATTAAGAAGGATTGAAACAAAAGGAAGCTCAAATAACTTGTAAAATGGATTTTTAATTCTTATCTTTTAAAAAAAGGCTTTCTGCGACGGGGTGGCATAAAAATGTTATAAATAAATAAAGTTCTGAGTAAAAATTAAAGCTTCAGAGGAGCCTACAGACAACAGAAATACTTGATCCTCTGTTTACTTAAGACAGCATGGGATAATGATACACATGTAAGGCATGCTTTTGTAAAGCTGCTAATCCATGTTCCATCTTTTCAGACAAGAACTGCCCCTTTATTTAAGAAGAATAGCTAGTTATGTGAACCCAAACACAGGAAACATATTGTACATGGAAGCAATATAGATTTAGTCTCTCTGCTGATTGCTGATATGTTGGACCCAAAGGTTAAGCTTGCACTTTGTAATATCTTTCTTTTATACCTAATCTCAGAAGCAAAACTGTCAAAGAATTTCATGGCACAAATCAGCTGTGTACACTTCCGCTTTCTTTACTGTGCTTAAAGACTGTGATTTCTATAAGCCAAACATTTTCTATTCCATTGTTATTTTTATTTTGCTCTTTTCATTCTGCAAAGCATATTTCCATTAGGGATATTGATTCAGAATATTATGCTGCTTAGCTAGTTTTCTCTTTATACTTTACTTGTTCATCTCTAGCTATAGTGTTTCCTTCAGCATAATAATTATGTTCTCCTTTGAAGCACTTCCAGCTTAAGTTATTCCTGCTTCAGTTTTGACTCCAGTGGAACCATGATGAAAACACTCTGACTGGAAAATGTACTCTCTGTTCTTCAGCTTGACAAAGCATTAACAAGAAGTACAAAACAAATGAAAAATCTCAGCAACATCTGTTTAGTACTGTTCTTCTTCCTATCTGGCTTCAAGATAATAAGATACTCTAGTTTCTACTTCATCCCTGGGGAAACTCCAGTTCAAGTTTTCCAATCTAGCCCATTCCCTTCAGGAATGTCCCCTTTCCCAACCATACCGCTTATCACACCCTCCACACACATGTACTCCTGGACTCAGCCTAACATGCTGTGGCTGCTCATTCTGTGCTCAGCCTTCTCTACTGCATGACCAGGGGGAGGCCTACAAATGAGTAGGTCAGTGAGGGGATGAGGTGACTTCTTGCACACTATCTGTACATAGCGCTGCAGGCCAAACCCCTCAGCCGTGGTGTCCAAGAGGGTGAGCAAAGCACAGAAGCTGCACCTCAGTGAGGGGGCTGGAGGCTGTAAGGTGACTTATTCTCTTCTTGTCTCTTCCAATATCTACTTCAGAGCCAAGGAAAAGGAAGAATTATTGCTATTTACTGCTTACTTTATGATGGTTGGCTTATTTTCCTTCAAAATAAGAGTGGCCGTGCTCAAAAGCCTTTTTCAAATCTGTGTTTAACATCATATTTAGTTAGTTCCAGATCTTATCATCTAGAACTATTTCAGTCTGGCTTACTAGGACATGAGGAAAGCCATCCTGGATCAGGCCAATGGTCCATCCACTCCTGCTCTCCATTCACTCTATGGCTGCCCACTGGATCCCTTAAGCAGGATGGGTGCAAGACCTCTACCTGCCCAAGCTCCTCAGCAATATGTAGGACATTTATCTATTCATTTAAAACATTTCTATGCTGCCCCATTCGCCGAAGCCTCGGGGTGGCTCACAACATAAATTAAAATATAATACATTAAAAATATAAAACAAATTAACAATATAAAATAAGTCACCCTGGCCAGATAAAATAAGCAAATAATATTAACAATTAAAATATTGCCTCTGCTAATGCAAGTACCAAATAGCTGGCATAGTCCCATGAGTAATGAGACCATTAGACTCTGTTTTGGTGTAAGCTTTTCATTCTCCAACTAACATTCACTTACCATTTTACAATGTCGTCTTATACATTCCAAGTTCAGTTAAAATATATTCTAATTGTGACAATGAAAATTCTAGAGGCCATTCACATGCTTAGATTTAAGCTTGCGCTTAGGAACTATATTGAGTGTGGTTATCATTCCATGCTGTATGTTTTTGAGCAGTAGTTAGTGTTTTTGCTGCAATTAACTTTCTGAATGCCCTTCTTGGCAGACTGTAAAATAGTTTTAGAATCTGCATTTCATCACCATAACAATATATATGGGTGCTGGAATCCATCTGCTGTTGTAAATTCAATGTGACCTTTTGTTGAATTATTTTGGTAGAGAAATAGGAAATCTGACTTTCTCTTAGGAAGCCTCCTAATCGTTAAGCCTTCCACTGAGTTAATAGAAGCTGTACTTTGTGAGAGTGTTGATTTCAAAATGATCAAACTGAGTTACTGCAAGCCCCTGTTAGAAATTCAAACCAAAATGCCAACATGGAAGTGGAAGCATAAAGGATACAAATCTCTCCACATACAGGACTCCCTAGGTGGCTTTATCTAAAGTGAGAAAAGAGGCAGAGAAAGAAGGGCTCGATGGAGGCAATCTAGAAGATATAAGATAGAATTAACCTTTACCAATGGACACCCTGGTCTCAAATGTATACACAGTTATGACAGTACACAGAGCAGCAAGCACATATTGCAATTGCATGCTGCAGAAGGCACGGAAAATTATCTCAAAGGCTGTAGACTTCTAATTGTCATTACTAATTTCAGTCAAATAAATTATTGATGCATTGAGGATCCAACAAATCTCTGTACATTTATCCAAATGGATTTTGTCTTCAAACCTCTTGAGCAGCTTTTTTGAGGAGGGAAGGGACAATCAGCTACAGAGGGGGCATACACGCATGCTGAATCTGTAGTTCTTTGGTTCCCAACCAGGTTATTCAGGGTTATTTTCATGGTAACCACCGAAAGCTCCTTCAGTGTTAGCTCTCTGTTTTGCAGGGTAAGCTGACCATGTCTCCTGGCCCAGCACTTTCCCCAAGCACAAGGCCCTGCTTTGTCTCCAACCTCTGCTTGTTCTGTAACTATTTGAAGCTGTTCAGTGAAACAGGCTGTAACCACATAGACACCTTCCTGACATCAGGAGTTCTGTATGACTAGGGCACCTGATTGTCTAGATAAGGTTACAGAAGTAGATACAGATCAGCTTTCAGACCATTGCCTGACATACGGAGATCACTGGAGCACAACTGAATGAATTGAGTTATTGGGCGTTAAGAGTGCCCATTATGAGTGGAGATTGTTGGAGCCAATAATGATGGCCCAAACACCTTATTACCACTTCTTGTGGTAATCCACTTGTGGCTGCCTATAGATGTTAAATAAATAGTGGAGTAAAAATGGTGCCAATTATTCGATGGTGAGAACACAATGGAGTAAATGGCACTTAACAGAGCAATAATCCCTCCACATCACCTTCTGGAAAGAGGTTTCCAAGTAGGACTGGGACCCCCAGAATTAGTGCTCCCAATTCCCAGAAAGATATCACACATGATCTCTTGGTAATGGGTGTATTTCCAAGGGCCAAAAGAACCTGCAGGGTTGCACCTCCCACACACCATGTTCCTCTCAGCAAAGTTTATTCCATTGGATGCGTTTCTGCCATAAACTAGTCTGAAAGCCAGATCAAAATTGATCTAAAGAGCAACTTTATTCAAGAGTACCTGGAGTTATCAGTACCTACTTATTGGAGCATATTGCCCACAAAGGGGTGCAAGCAGCTGGCCATAATATTATATTAATCATTGTATTATAATTATTCTAAAATGATGATATTATTTCAATATTATAAAATTACAATAAGTCAGAATATATTATATATGTTCTATGACTCACTCTGTTTCTATGTTCTATGTTTATATTTTATAATAAATTAAAATAAATATAGTTGCCCTCCATATCAGGGTCCAGGTTCAGGATTCCTCAAGAACAACCCAATTTCTGCCTCTTTCAAAGAGGCTGGCCCTGATCCCTTTCCATATCAGATTAGACAGCCTTGGCTTGAATGTCGAAAGTCTCCAGAAATCATCCTGGGGGTGCTCAGCATCAAGTCCAACAAGAAAACTTCTGGTCAGCTCCTTGAGTGGTGCACCAGCAGAGTGTCTTTCAGATGCTCAATTACAGATACAAACACTCAACATTAATATTTAGACAGAAACCTGCTACAAGAAATGGAACCCCTGTGGCCCATGACAACCCTCCTCCTTCATAACCTTCAAGTCTGTGTTGATGGTGGGATTAACTAACTCCTGTTCAGCAACTCACATTGAATGAACCCTTCATTTACAATTGAACCATGGATGAGTGAGATCCTGTTCTGGCTTGGCCTGGCATTTAGCAGTAGAAGACCTAAGGATAATTTGGTAGAAGAATGAGGCACCACCTGATTGAGAATGGGAAATAAGCTTAAAGTGCCTGATCATTCATCTCCTCGACTGGCATTCTAGTCCCCTCAACACTATCCCCTTCTTTGCCCATGACCGTACTGATAAGACTTCCCATAAAGTCTTACCCAGATTACTTGGAACATATCCCAGGCACATGTTAAACTTGCCACACAAACACTGTCCAAAAATACCTCTACTCTGAAGGGCCTGGGGTCTCCTGGCCCTATAGTTCCAAAAGGTGGAGTTGATCTTCCATGACAATCCATCTGGTGCTGAAATAGTTCCATCTACAGAGAAGTGACAGTTTGAGAATAATATGCAGCTACAAAATGTCTGGGTTCACATGATATTGTACTCCTTCCATAGCATATGGATTTTTGCCCAAACCTACTGGTCAGGCAATCACATGCTTACCCAGGCAGCACTGCTTCCATGATTCCTGCTCTGTCATTTCAACGCTGCCATTCATTTCAGCTGTCCCTGCAACCAAATTCCCGGTACTTTCCCTATTCTTGCCTCTGGACCATATCAGCCTCCTCCCGATTGGTCCACTATGATCATGAAAAGGATTTCCCTCTCCCCACTCCAGCATCTACTTTCATGTCAGAGGTGCTTCTGAGACTCTCCAGAGCTCGCAGTAATTTTTTATTAAAAGAAAATAGACTTTCCATCCTCTGTGCATTTTTGTGCTGTATTCCTGTCTCCAACGGGCAACGGGAATTGCTTGGCCAATGGAAATAAAGAAAGCAATGATAGGTCTGTTGCTATGGAGCTGAGGGTAGTAGAGATAAAAGGCTAGAAGCAGCCATTTCCATGGTCACTCTTGCCAGAGAAATCTATGGTATTTTTATGCCAGCTATGGTAAAATGATGATCCTGGGTCTGGCTGATCAAAGAAGCTGCAGTGAAGCGTAGAAACCTTAGAAAAGACTAATAATTCTCCCTGTGATTTCAGGAAACTAATCCTACCATGCAAGGACTTTGGAACTGGGTCCAGGTTTTACAACAGATCCACAAGGGTAAGATTTTCCCGTGACTTCCCATGACATCCAGGGCAGTGTAATGGTTAAGAGTATGGGACTGGGACTCACTCTGGGCTCTAGTTGCTGCTCAGCCATGGAGCCATCTGGATGACTTTGGGCCAGTCACAGAATCTCAGCCCAGCCTACCTCACAGGGCTGCTGTTGTCAGGATAAGATTGAGGTGAGGGGAAGGAGAATTATGTAAGCCACTCTGAGTTCTTTGTAATAAATAAATAGTTATGTGAAACTGCAGTTTAATAGTTCTTTGATACTTGGACCATAAAGCCATCAGGAAACTGATCTAAATATCTGCATACTATTTCCTTTCCAGTATGCATGCACGATAAATACATAATATTTATTACATGGCCACAGGATAAAAAGATTTAATTTAACACTCACAAGGAAGGGAAAGGGAAAAGGGAAGAAACAAAGACTATTCTTGGTGGCAAGAGATACAAGATTTGCACAGAGGTGGAAGTCAAAAAGAAAATGGCAAGAGATTTTATGGGATCACATAAATACAGTCCAATAGTTTTTTAAATTATTATTTTTGATAGTAATAATGGTATTTACTTATAAAACAACCAAGGAGGAAAAGATTGAAAAGGAACTAGTTCTTTGACACACTGCTGAGATATATGTCATATATCACAATGCAAAATTATATTCTTAAATCCTTTAAAAGCTCTAAATATATGTGGCCCATAACATTCTGATTCTGGCCGGTAATCTAGAAACTGATATTTCTGGACTGCCTTTAAAGATTCTGCAAAGTTGCTTTTCTGTCTTGTCAAATGTGTTGCTTTTCAGTTTCTTGGTGTGTGGTCACACACCAAGTCACAGCCCTCCTTAGAAGATTGTATGGAAGACTGACACTGCAATTTCTCTTGCAGTTTTGTCATGGAAGATGGTAGGAAAGGATGTCAGTTTTTATGCCTGCTAAGCTTAAATGACAGGCAGAAGTAATGAGGGCAGACTGTAAGGGCACTTTTACTTTTGCATATTTGAAAGCCATTTCCTTCCTGAGGTGTATGTTCTTGCATCTTTAGACTGTTTAACCTTGCCTGCTCCAAAAATAGGAAAGAATTTTTATGGGTCCCAGGAAATGACTAAGAGAGCAATCATATAATGACTACTCAAAAGTAAATTCCACTGAGTTCAGATAAGTAGCTATAGGGTTATAGATTTACTATATGATACTATGTGTTCGGTGCAATTTACTTCCAGGAATAAGTGCAGAAGATTGCAACCAAATTGCACTTCTCTATCATAATGCATGTGTGCTTTCATTCATTCACTTATTCATGCAGAGCTTTTTATTTGCAGCTTTAATGGCTACTAGACGCGAGCAGTGCCTCCTCGTCCTGATGCCTATATTCTGCCTCCAGTAGCAGAAGCAGTATGCCTGTCTACACTAGTTGATGGGGAACTTGGGTAGGAGGGTGCTGTTCCACTTGTATCCTGCTTTTGGGATGCTGTGGACTGCTGGTTTGGCCACTGTGTGAACAGAATGCTGGACAATGATGGACAGGCCCTGGGTCTGATCCAGAATAGAAACATAGAAAATAAAGTGAGTCAGGCCTTCTAGGCTGATTCCTGGCTCCAGCCAGCTCAGTTTGTATGATCCCAAACATGGGGTTGTCCAATCTTTCCTTGAATGCCCTCACTGATGGGGCCTCAACTACCTCCCTTAGAAGCCCATTCCATATCCTTGGGGTCCTAACTGTCAAAAAGTGCTTCCTGATATCCAGCCAATGACTTCTCTTATGTCTCTACATTCTTTACCAGCGATGTGTCAAGGCCTTACTCCATGCCGAAGCAAGTTTCTACTTAATGTCAAGATCTTTCTGAAGCATGTGCATGGATAGGCTGCCCTTGCAGAGTTACGTAAGTGCTTAAAAGGGTTCCTCACTATTTCAGCTTTCCAGTGGCGTTGATAAAAACAAGCACCAAAAGATAACACATGGCTGATTCTGCACTGGCATATCCTCACAAACATGAAAATAAGACTCTCTGCTTTAAAGTTTAGCCTGATTTCTCCTCCGTTAGCAGTTCCTTTAATGGATTATTGCATCATTTTGATTTAACAAAGTTTCACAAGGGGGCTTTGTAAATTAATAAAAGTGTTTGAATCCAAGCATATTAAAATCGTATTCCAGACCAATTGCTTTTCATACAGGCCAATGATGCAGTACATTTCATATCTTTGAAAATGTATCCTTTAAACAATTCCCGCCCCCCCCCCCACCGGGGAGGGAGGTAATCCTTTAAAAATGTATCATGTTATGTTTTCGATAATGCATTCCCTTTCTATTGGGAATAATAGAATACATAACCGCAGTGGCATTTTCAAATTGCAAATATTCTCTCCTCTATGACATGTAATGTAATTAAGCGGTGCACTCTGATATACAATTACAGAAAGTCTATGACACCATTGCTAATGGCTTGTTGTTTGCAAAGATCACTGTCATGTACAATACATAGAAAAATTACTACTACTACTACTACTTCACTTAGGGAGCAATCTTATGGCCTCCTGATAATCTTTCCAATTATTCAGAGTCCCAACTTTGGGATTTGGTGCTGGGCCCTGAAGGTGAAGTAGCCACCCTACCCTCCACACACCTGGCATGGAAAGAACCACACTATCCCTCTCTCAAGGTATTCAAACTGACCTCAGGGAGGAGGGAGGAAAAGGGGAATGCAGGGGAGGGGAAGAGGCCATGAGATGCAATGCATCTTAGATTGCTGCCACCATAACTTGTCCCATGCACTGAGGATAGACTGTATTCTAAGAGAGTAATCGTATGACCTCCCGACATTGTTTTTGATCAGAAGTACCTAAGTCCCAGACCAAATGCAAAAGGATGTAATCTGTGATTGTGGGCTGTGCATTGCAGAGCTTATAATATGATTTGCAGAAGCAAAAGCAAGCAAACAACAAACAAGCATGCAAACAGCATGCATGCTTTTTTTAAAAATGAGCGTGAAAAAGTTTATATTTTTGAAAAATGCTCACAAATATGCTTTAATCAGAATGTGAAGAACTGGTATATAGCTTTTGAAAAATATGCAGAAAAAAACATGAAGGTTTACATGCAGAAAGGAAAAAAGTACACAATTAGCTATGATCTCAGATCTGTATGAGTGATGAGATGGAATTCAGATAACTTGGTTGAAATTGAGTTTTTCTGATTTGAAATCCCTAGAAAATATTTAAAAATATTTAAATAAAGGGTGTTTTTTACACTTTTGCAATTTTTTTGTTAAAAGAGTTGTAGAATTTCTATACCCAACCCTAGAAGATAATCCCAGCAACTCTTGTAGTTGTCCCTTGGTAGCCCTTTCTTACCAAACATGGCTGATAATTACAAGGCAGATGATTCCAACCCACCCATTTATTTTGAGTTCAGTATGGGAATAATATTTCCACATGGATGAAGGCTCTTGTTTTTGAACAGCTTCCACAATGTGTTATGCAAATTAAGACATTGTTTAAACTTCAGATGGATACATTATTGCGCTCCATTTAGTGCCTGGCTGACAGAGATTGTTCCAAGTTCCCTGTGCAATGTGACTGACTACTTGGGATTTCTTGGATCTTCTAGTCGGTACTTCAAAATTTATTGTTCCTTAGTTATGTTATGATTATTTAATTCTGTAGTGGGAATAATCCCCTGAACAATTTTGTGTTATCAGCAAACTTGGCCATTTTACTGCACACTCCTAATTCTGAATGATTTCTGAACAAGTTGAGAAGCATTGGTGCCAATACAGGACCCTGAGAGACCCAGTGTTTACATCCCTCCAAGTCAATGCTTTTTGTTCTTTAACCAATTACTAATCCATAAGAAGACCTCTGCTCTTATTCCAAGACTAAGTTTGCTCGGGAGTCTTTGGTGAGGAAATTTCCCAAAAACTTTGGAAGCCCATATAAACAATTTCTACAATTTGGATTGGGTAGATTCTAGGATAATTAGCTTAGAAAAAGGGTGTGTAAGGGAGATATAATAGAGGTATATCAAACTATGTATGCTGAAAAGAATGTGGATTGGGAGCCATTTTTCCTCCTTTCTTGTAGTAGCAAAACCAGGGTCATCTCATGAAGCTGATTGGCAGGAGGTTCAGGACAAAGGATGTACTTTTTCACACAATGGACAGTTAAATTTTACCTTCACTTCCACAAAATTTGGTGATGGTTACAAATTTGGGTAGCTTTAAAGGGGTAAATTCATGAAGCAATGGCCATGTGTGGCTACTAGTCCTGATGGAGATATGCTACTTTCAGTAATAGAGGCACTGTGCCTCTGTGCACCAGTTTCTGTGCAACAGGGGTTAGGGAGTGCCATTGCATTTATGCCCCACTTGTTGGCCTCTGTGTGATGGATACTTGTGCTGACTCTTCTTGTGGTCTTGCATTCTTATTTCTTGGTATAAAATCAGGGGAAATTGCAATGCCACAAAATCCTGTATTTCTACTGATTCAGTCCACTGCATGTGGGTGTATCATAACTTACTCTTAGATTATACTACTGCATTCTGTCTGCAGTGAAATCAGTAGTAAAACAGGACAATAATCACAGTGGAAGTAGCAACAGGCAATGGAATAATCAAGCTCCTACTGATGTATGTCCCACTGTGATGAATGGCAAAACACTGAAATTTGCAAAATGTGTAAAACCAGATCTAGCAGAAGATAGGTCTCTCAGTGATTCGCTGTAGATTATGAAGGACTGCAGATTCCTGGTTGCTTGACAGAAGCAACAAAATAGCCCCATCCCTCAAATTATACTGCTAATATGAGAAAGCTAAGAATGACCAGGAGTTGTGCAAATGGACTGTGAGTTTCTTTGAATTCTGGTGCTCACAACAAATCCCTGGACAAGAATTCTTTAATTTTAAATGTATGTTTTTACACCAGGCTCTGGTTGGTCCCTGAAAACACTCACACGCAAGCAAAGTAGAGCTGTAAGCCTGAAGTGTCCACACCAGTAACCACCAAAACAAAAAAATCATTCTGCTCAATGCTACCTAAAAGTCACACACTGGCACCCATATCCAACCATCTGGAATATGTGGCACCTGCCTCTGGTAACCCAGTGATGTGTGCTTGGGTTGAGTCTCCTTTTTATTAAAATGCTCCAATATTCAATACCTGAGCCCTGGCTTTAAAAAGAGGTTCTAGGGCTCAGCCTTGGCTGAAATAACACCAGAGCTTCAAGGACTGAAGCTTAGATTGCTATGTTATTTTACTAGGTACTCTAAGGTTGAATTTCCCATTCATGTGGAAACAATTATTGGCTGGATTCACAGGACACAACAATCTAGCATGGGTAACTAGACACAAGAAGTTATGTGAATGCCAACGGCTTCCCACAGTGTGGCTTACATTTTGGTAACAAGCCAACCTGGCAAAGAGTTGTTCTAAGAATTGTTAGAATCCATGGAAGGCTGCCATGTCATCTGAACCCAGGAGAGCAATTTTATCAAGGGCTGTGTGCTTCTGCTAGCAAAGGCTCAACAAAACCTTCTGCTTCTCTTCACATTCTCATCCTTGGCAACACCAGTTAAGGTATCCCCATTGATGCCCAAGGGACACTTTAGAATGACTGTCGCTAATTTACTACATTTTTAAAGAAATTTCTTCAACCCCAGAAAAGTGCACAAATGTGTTTGTATTATTATCAGTCTTTTGCAAGGGCACTGCACTTTTATAACTGTCTAATGATAGACTTTTCTAGTCACTTTCCTTGTATGTTTCAGAGATCAAAGCCAAGGTGGAGTTGGTAACACACAGAGCAATTGACAAAGTGAGACTTACTTTGTTTGTTTGTTTGTTTGTTTGTTTAGACAGCTTATATGCCGCCCCTTTCGCATAAGTCTCGGGGCAGCTTTCAATCATTAAAATCCCACATATAAATACAGAAAATACATAGAATACATAAAATAGATAAAATAGTGGAAACAGCCTGGTCAGTTTAAAATCAATAAATAAACCTTAACAATTAAAATAGCGTTTAAATAAAAAGGTCTTGGCCTGGCGCCAAAAAGCAAATAACGACGGTGCCAGGTGGACCTCTCTGGCGAGCACATTCCATAGGTTGGGCGCCACCGCAGAGCAAGCCCTCCTCCGAGTACTCACCCTCCTAATATCCTTCATGGAGGGTTCCCAGAGAAGGGCCTCTGCTGCTGATCTCAAGGGGCGGGAGGGCATATATGGACGCAGGCACTCCTTTAGGTAACCGGGACCTAAGCCGTTCAGGGCTTTGTAGGTGATAACCAGCACCTTGAATTGGGCCCAGACTTCAATGGGGAGCCAGCGGAGCTGACAGAGGACTGGGGTTATATGAGAACAACGCCCAGTCCCCGTCAGCAGCCTGGCAGCTCTATTCTGCACCAATTGAAGTATCCGGACCGTCTTCAAGGGCAACCCCATGTCTGTTACAGAAGTCTAATCGGGAAGTGACCAATGCATGTGTCACCGTTGCCAGGCAGTCGTTCTATAGGCTAATTAGGCTAATTTGTGCCTAAAGTTGCCTGGGACAATGGTCAAGCTGTCAACTGAAAAGCCACAGTGAATGAGGGTAAAGTGTCAAAAGACAGGGCACAGGATCTCCTTCTTAGTCATTTAATTCTCTGAATTTTAAGTGTCTTCTGCAATTTCAGCACATCCCTGAGTCTCCAGTTAGATATTAGCTCTCCCTACTTTTCACTACTCATTTTTGGAGCATTTACTCTGAAAGTGGTGGTTCCACAGCAATTCAAAAGGAGCTGAGGAGGTGGCTGAATGGGATGGAATGAATCTCATGTGGATATGGATGTGTGTAAGTACTGCTCCTGGTGCTACCTTCCTGCTTTTCAGTGCTTTTCAGCTGACATTTCAACAATTGGATATCCATGCATAAATGAGTCTAATATGCAGCCTTCACTTGTTCATTTCCATGCAGGTGACCTGCTCCACTTTGTCTTTGACAGCTTAAACATACAAGGTGAGTGGCTAGGCAAAACTATGTATATCAGACAGCCATAAGACTTAAGAATGACTAACACAAAAAATGATTAAAATTGCACAACTTAGTGAATATTGCATGCACATATACACTAATTGCATATTTGTGAAGCCTGAAACTTTCCCCATCAAAATAAAATAAAATAAAATAAATAAAATCAAACAAACAAACTCAAATAACCTAAACTTAAACCTGAATTACCGACTGGACACCCATGCAGGAAGGAAAGGGAGAACCATAGGCCATTGTAAGCTTGATTGTGCACACAGGAGATCGATTTGTAAACAGCTAACTGTGTAATATATTTTCAGGGGAGCTTAGTGGGACATGTGAATGAAGCCACACGGTGCTTCAAAACTCAGTGGGCCAGGTGACTTGCTGCTGCTGCTTCTTCCAAATGAATTTTGAATTTTCTTTATTCACATTATGGATTACATCCAGATTTAATCATACTCAGACTAGATCTATTGAGATACATGGGACTTCAGCTCATTATAACTAACTGAATTTTCATTGACCTGAGTATTTCTACTATGAGCATGAGCAAAACTGGATCTAATCCCAAATATCGATCACTGATTTCCTGTGCAGAGGCAAGCAAATACATTAATATGTCTTTTTCTATCTGCCCTTCCCAAGTTGCCCATACCCTCCTTTCTAAGGCTTGGCATAAGTGAACTTACTCTTTGAGTTAACAGAGATACCCTGAGTAACACTCTGTAGCTCTTCTAACTTTCACCCCTGCAGGAGAAGCCAACACCTGCAGCAAAGGGTGTTTTGCAGCCAGATGCAGCATCTGACCAAAAAGGAGTTACAGAAAGGCCCTCCAGGACAGTCTGGAGAAGCCGGCCAGTTGCTCTCAGGCAGTGTGTTCATTCTCTACCTCCAGGTTTGCTGTCCAAGGTCCTGATGCATCCTGTAGTCTGAAATGCATTCCAGTCTCCTCTCCCACTTTCTGACTTTCTGCATGAACCATGATCCATAGCAGGGATGGATTCCCCGAGGAAATATGACAAGACAGAAATCAGTTCAATTTCAGCTTTTTATATAATAGCGAGGAAGCCATTGATATTGTAAATTGATGCCTTGAGATGAAATGGGCTGGATATAGATTACCAAATTTGCAGTTTACTGCAGAAAAGACATTGTTCCTGGTCAAGGAGTCAGAGCCTGGTAAAGGAAGTCAAAGCCTGTTTTGGAAGTGGCAGAGTTGCAGTTTGCTTCTGGAATCAGCTTTACACCTTGGTAAACATATGTTGGGTATGTCTGGGGCACCAGTAGAGGCTGATGCACCAGTGACATCCATTTCTGAGTAAGTCAGATCTGCCCACATTCCTTGGCTCCATCCATGCTGGATTATTTTAACATGTGGCTCTCCATAATCCTTCTAAGAAATGGGTGGCTGCTTGCCCAGGGAGTCATGTTACACCAACCCTCATTCAGTTGCACTGGTTACTAATCTGCTTCTGCACACAATTCCAAGTGTCAGTGATTAATATGAAAATCCTAAATGGCTTGGAAACCTTAGGGACTACATCATCCTGGCTGCTTCTTGGAATGAGGAAGAGAGGCTCTTTTCTGTTGTCTCATCTCAGGCTGAAGACAGAGGAGACCTTCTCAATGACTGCACTCGTATTATGGAATGCCTTGCAATTATCTTCTTCTCTTGATGTTTTTCTCCAGTTACTGAATTCAGATTTTTTTTCACTGCTCTCCATGCTATTAGAAGTCACATAACATCACTGGCATGCAGAGGAATACTGGATGTCTATTCACATGTTATTCCTTACAATGCACAAACCTGTGCAGTCAACTCATGTATTCCATTTTCCACTCCTGCGTATCAGGGTCAAGTGGTAAAACATTCATTCATTCGATTTATATCACATCTTTTTTTTCTCACAGGAACTCGGCAGCTTATATGATTCTCTTCCTGCTGCTCTCAGTCTATTCTGCACAACAACAAGCTTGTGAGGTAGGTTGGCTGAAAGTTTGTGGCTAGCCTAAAGTAACCAGTTGGCTCCATGGGTGATAGGGGGCTAGAACCCAGGTTGCCTGAGTCCCAACCTTATGCTCTTAACCACTACACTGGCTCTCAATGATAATATGTATAGTTCTTCCCTTGTCAGTAAGGCTTCGAATGGTAACATATATACACACATACTTTGAATTGAATCATACCTGACATTTGTACCAGACTAACAAGTTGAAAAAAGAATCCTGAAATCTTTCAAGCCACTAGCCATGGACCGTGGGGTGAAAAGGTTGCTGACAGAAATCCTAGATGATTTTAAAATGCCCTGTGGCACTGCAATATTAAAATCCCAGACTCTGCAGAGACAAAACCACTGAGTAGTCAAAGAGAGAGAGAAGTTTACCGCAATGTATGCTATATAACTAGATTTCTATAGAACGGAGGAATTCCTATATTCTCTGTGGATTTCCCTAAAACTATCCACCAATTCCCATCCCTTCTAATCAAGCAAATTGAAACACATGAAAATTATATGAGTAAATTCTGATTTGCAAACAAGATTTGTAGACATGGATCTGAATTATTTAAAGACATGGTCCAACTCCTGGGCCAATGATTGGAAAGAAAATGCTTCAGATCTTAATGTGGAGAAGTTGAACTCTACCTCTATGTTGATGCATGTCACTGCACATGAGAGAGCTTTAAACTGATTATTAACACTCCCAAGCCTCTTCAGAATTCCTCAGGCTTGTCAGGTAAATGACTCAACATACAGTAAACTAATTTGATTCCTCTCGTATTTATAAAACCAGACTTAATGTCTTTATTCAAGAAAAAGTGTCTTGCATTCAACTGTAGCATATATGGGAATTCGTTAGAAATGTTATTCTGCTAAGTGATAAATAAATATTATGAATGAATGCAAATATAACACATTTTATCATTTCTTCTGCAGTGTTTCTCAAACACTGGACACAGACATATATATATTTTTCTCAATGAAAAATATAGAACTGTAAGAGTTAGAATTGCCCACATGAGTCATTGCTCCTAGTGTACCTCCTGACTGCAAGGACCAGTGCTAAAGGTACACAGGGGAGCCTTCTCTGGGCTGTATTTCTGCCCTGGAAGCAATGGGACCTTCAATCAAAAAGGGAGTCTTCTCTATTAATGGATGTTCCCCACGTGATGTAGAGCCTTGGAATATCTGGCTTCTAAATGGCAAGGGAGAACTTCCACAGGTAGAAGGTGCTTCCCAGTGGAGAAATATATCTTTCTAGCAAGTCAAGCACCACAGGGGAATGTGTTTACTTGGCTATCTCATGACCTGAGCACTGTAACACCTGAAGATACCTATAGTCACACCCAACATAAAAACCTAGCAAGAGCCACTTCTGATGGTTGAACCTGCCTTTGTATAACCCATAAAATTAAGGGAAGGGAAGGGAAGGGAAGGGAAGGGAAGGGAAGGGAAGACTCAGCCACTTTTGCAACAAATTCAGTAACAGTTCATTTTGACCTTTACAAGTACTTACTGGCAGCTTACATCACAGTCTTCCTGATTTTACACTTTCTTATCTGTATAACCCCATTGGCATTCATCCTTGTCTCATAACTACTGACCTCGCTTAGTGAACCATCATCTTGATAGTACAACTACTTACCTCTATCAGCCACAAACATTCGTCCTGATCATGCAGCTACTTGTTCCAGGCAGAACTGCCTCCTACTGCGAATGCTTGAAGAATAACTGATGAAGTGGTCCTGAAGCTGTACCAGTGGGAAGAATGATCCCGTGACTTAACAAGGATCTGTAGTCTATAGTAATTGTTTTCATGCTATGTTACACTTTTCAGAGAGAAGGATGGGAAATAACATATTCTTTTTGTTGGAGAGGATGCCCCATACGAAAGTTAGACTTAGTTACAGTTAGACAATTGTTGAAATCAGTGGGAGGGAGGTTAGTTCTGACTGATGCGTGCTACACTGTTTTCAGAGGTCTAGTCTAAGTGTAACTAAATCTAGATTCATTTTAACGATTTAGATTACTAGAATGAAAAACTTTGTAATGATGAAAAATTATCCATTTCACAAGGTGACAAGCAGCCGCCTCTGTTTTCTGAGGCCATTTCATTAAAGTCTTTTCCCCAAGTATCAGTATTCCAATAATCTATAAAGCTTGCTGCAATGCTGCCATATATATCCATGACAACCTCAGTCTCCATCCACTTCCCTGTTATTGGTATTTTTTCCACAGTTCCTGTTTAGAACATTCTTTTTAAATTAACAGAGCACATAAAAATTGAGAATTAAAGCTTGAGTATTGTAAACAATACTCAGTAGATTTGTTACATACACATGTGTATGCACATATGCACACACAGGGAAGAAGCTTATCACAATATTTCACAGCAGTGCGATAAAACTTTATGTGAGGGAATTATAGTTAAAGAAGATAAAAACCAAATATTCCATTTCAATAAAATGATAAATCAGTAACAGGTAAAACAGCAAAGCTACTGTTTAAAATATCAGGAATACATTTTCTTTATACTGAGATCAACACATCTATTGCTTTTATGCATACTGGAAATGGAATAAGAGACTTCCATATTGTCTTTCTTATTTTTTGGCAATTTCTGCATGTCTGTGGATGTTGGCTTATATCCTTTAGGATCCTTCATGGCTCTTTTCATTTCATATATATTTATCACCTGTACTCTGTCCTCAAAACAATCACAGGCACAGGGATTATGTACCACTGAAGCTTAATTAACATCAAATACGGGGCTTAGAAGAAAACTGGGGTGGTCAGCTTGCTTCAGCTTCCATAGATGCACTCAGGATGTCCCACTTCAGCCCAGTCCCAGAGAAGCAGGAGGAGAAGTTAAAGATGTTTTTTTTTTCCCCAAGCAGCTGGTCATGGTGCTTGCAAGTGACCTTACAAAATCCCAGGAGTGAAGCTTTCATGCAAGCGATGTTCACCACAAAAGACCTGCTATTAGTGGAAAGAAGATCATCAAGGGGCTGGAGCATCTACCCTATCAGGAAAGCTTTAAGGCTTTCTGGCTTTTTAAAAAGGAGTGAGTAAGCAGAGACACAGAAGCGTACAAAATTATGTGTAATACAGAGAAAATAAACAATGTACTTTCATAATACTAGAATTTGGGGTCAACCATTAAAGCTAAATGGTGAGAGATACAGGGCAGATCAAAGTTGTTGTCCAGGCACAAAGTCATGCCCAACTCTTCACGACCCCATGGACAACATTCCTCCAGGTTCTCCTGTCCTCCACCATCCCCGGAGTACTTCCAATGGAAGTCCTTCCTCACATATGGAAGCCATGAAATTTGCTCATACAAGATGTAATGATGGCCACAGACAAAAGTGGATTAGATAAATTCAGGGAAGGTAATGCCTATACAATACCTTCAGGAACAACAGCAAACATATGAGCTGGAGGGGGTTCTTGTACGCATCCCATAAGCATCTCTTTGGCCACTGTGGCCAAATAGGCCTATGCTCTGTTCTCTCAGACAAGGTGTCCTTGTGTTCTGAGAGGCTTTTCAACTGTCCTGCATCTCCCTCCAATTTGCATCATGGGATGATCCCAGGTTCTAGTGTTATGGGAGAGAGATAAAAATGTCTCCCTTCTCACTTTCTCCACACCATGCATATTTTTAAGCACCTTTATCATATTCCCTCTTATTATTTAAAAAAGTGAAATAATTCAAGTTGTTGTAACCATCCTCACAGGAGAGTTGCTGGGTCATTCCAACCTTAGTCATTTTCTTTGTCCTTCTCTGCACTTTCTTCAACTCAAAGATGTTCTTATTCAGGTGCAGCAATCAGAACGGCACACAATATTCTAAGTATGGTCACCACAAAGATTTGTATAAGATATGATTGTAGCAATTTTATTTTCTATTTTGTTCCTAATCATGCCTAATAGGGAATTTGCCTTTTTCATAGCAGCTGTGGCTGACAATTTTGTTAGACTTTCCCCTACAACTCCCCATCCCCAGCTCAGATCCCATCAGCCTATACTTGAAGCTGGGATTCTTTTGCCCAACGTGTATTATATTGCACTTGTACCCATTGAACTGCATTGGCCATTTTGGTACCTCTTCTCCCAACTTGGAAAGATCCATTTGGAGGTGCAAACTGGGTAAATTATGTAAAAATAAACTGAAATGAATTTCTCATACATCTGTAACTGAAATATGAACTGGGATTAGGGTTCTGTGAATCAGCAGAACAGAAGCTCTTTGGGGAAATTCAATTTCCATCTCTCTCTCTCTCTCTCTCACACACACACACACATACACTGTTGTTGTTGTTGTTAGTCATGAAGTTGTGCCTGACCCATCGTGACCTCATGGACAACATTCCTCCAGGCCTTCCTGTCCTCCACCATCCCCCGGAGTCCACCTAAGCTCACACCAACTGCTTCAGTGGCTCCATCTAGCCACCTCATCCTCTGCTGTCCCCTTCTTCTTTTGCCGTCAATTGTTCCCAGCATTTGGCTCTTCTCCAGGGAGTTCTTCCTTCTCATTAGGTGGCCAAAGTATTTGAGTGTCATCTTCAGTATCTGGCCTTCTAAAGAGCAGTCAGGGTTGATCTCCTCTAGGACTGACCGGTTTGATCGCCTTGTGGTCCAAGACACTTGCAGGAGTCTCCTCCAGTACCACAATTCAAAGGCCTCAATCCTTCAGCGCTCAGCCTTCCTTACGGTCCACATACATACACACACACACAAATACACAGTGGATCAGACCAGGGATTCATCCAGCCTAATACTGCATTCAGACATCAGCTGACTGGTGCTCACAGGATCCCACAAGCAGAATGTGAGTGCACCAACATTTTCCTGTCCCAGTTCCTTGGGAAATGATGCACATCAGTGTCCTGGAGCCATCAGGACTAGTAGGCATTGATAGCTTTTCCTCCTTGAGTTCATCCAAACTCCTTTGAAAGCTGGCCAAACTGGTGGCTGTACATCTTGCGGAGGCCAGTTCCATAGTTTAACTTTGCACTGTGTGAGGAAGTGTCCTGATCCTCCCACAGTCAGGTTCATGGGATGACCCTGGGTGAGGGAAAGGGAAAGAGGGAGGAAAAAATGTCTCCCAATCCACTTTCTCCACACCATGCATAATTCTGTACACCTCTGTCAATCTTCATGCATGTCCATTTTACATGTTTGAAATATTCACATTTTCTCCCATTGTCTAAAGTGTGTTTGTGTACAGTTTTCCTGCACATTTGTAGAATGCAGACATTTTTCAAGTGCATTTTTGTTGTAAGAATTGCACTTCAAACCAATATGCAAGGACTTCAGAGCCCACTTTGAGTGTTGATCTGTGTTTGGGTCCAGTCATTGCAAACTCCAATAAAACATTAAATCAATTGAAAATAAAACTAACTGGAAAAAAATCTTATGCTAGGATACTATCCCTTAAGGATGCTGAACTGGTTGATATTAGAAGTGGGATGTCAAGTTGTATTTATTGTTGTTTAAAAAAAGAAAACTTGTTGCACAGGTGGGGAGCACGGAGTGTCATTTTGTTTACTTTCTGACAGTGTTTCTGTAGCGACCACAATCTTTGGTTGCTAACATATTGTAATAGACAGGCATGGCCTCAGGGGTTGATTACTTTTATTGATTAACACTACAGTTGATTTACTAGCCACAACCTGCCCTGGAGAATGTCTGGTTTCTGAGAAATAAGGTCAAACTAGTTGAAAAATACTTGCGAATAAGTGTCCATCTGGAGGTAAGCAGTTTCACTTGTGACTGAGCAGAGCTAAATGGGCCTCTTCAGCAGGTACATAGCACAAAAATCAAGTGCTGTTAGCTTGTTTTCTGAAAAAGAATAAGAAATCAAGTGCTAAAATATGACCTTCCAAATTTGCCAGGAAATAATGGCTTCTTTTCTTTGGAATTAATAGTTTTTCAAAAGACTTTTTAATTGGCAATGAACTGAAATATTATTTCTTATTATAATCACAGTTCTGTCAAGTTTTGAAACAATGCAGGCATCAGCAAATCAGTAGGTTGCCCCTATCATGCAATGATTTTTCTTTCATTCAAAATAATAAGAAACATAATTGGAAACTTGCTTTGCATTATTAAAACCCAACAAAATTCAGATTTCTATTGAATTCTGTGGTATCACCATAGGCTCTGTATTTATATGATTGTAATTACAGATCACATACAAAAGTTGTGCTCCGCAGCATTTCAATTAAATACTTCTTAAGAGATTACTGAATCTAAGACTAATCATGCACATGTTAGTCCTAGAACTCCCAGTGTTCCTCAGCCACAATAACAACCCCAGAAAAGAAGCTGCCAAGTGCTGGTGAGGAAGGAATGGGGAACTCCCTGCTGAAATCCTCCCGTGCAAGGTCATTCTGTGTCTGTGCTTGGGGTGGGACGGGGGAGAGGGAGGCACATTATCCCATGGTCTGTGGGACATGCCCCGCAAGGACTATAGGATGGGTCTGTTACAGGCTAACCACCAAACGTTAGGGAAACTTGATATTGTCTTAAGAAGGAAGAGTGACTGTATTTAGGGATGCTAACAGGGTCATCTGAGTTTGGATTTTCTTGCGTTCTGCACTTGCCCTGGACCAACTTTTTTCAAGTCACATGTATTCAGCAGACCATTTTTTTTACTGTTAGGAGACAGAGGTTGGCACCAATCTGCATTAGTTAGCACAAAGCAGCATACTTGTGAAAGTGCACATCAGTGCTAGTATGACTTAGCCCAAATAGAAGAACATTCTGGTTAAAAATAAAAATGATACAAAATAAAATGTCAGCTAATGTCAATAAGCAGATGTGAGAATGAAAGATGTCTGACAATCTGCAAAACACAGATGAGATGGAGTCAACAAAATTCATAGAACCCTAAGAATATGTGCTTAAGATTATAGAAGTTGAGATATCTGATTTTAAGATATTTTAGTAGAGCATTTGAAATATTTGGTGAGAGATGCGGACATGAAAAAAGTGCTTAATCACATCAAAACTCAAAGTCTATGTCGTCTGCTGGAAAAGCAAATGTGGATTTGCTATTTACCATGCATATTGGCACTGTTCAAGCAAGTGCATGTTCATGTATAGCCTTAAACCGGATACAGAGATGTAGGAGTTCATGAAAGCTCCAACCCTGATATCCTATCATCCCTGACAGGACTGAACAGTGTACATAAACATGTTCAGCTGAATATGTTCACAGAGTTGCTTCATCACAAGCCATGCCTTGTCAGGGTTTCTGATCACAGGACCTTCACAAGCACATCGATCCAAACATCCTCACTTTGTCTCTTGTTTCCAGCACGTGAAGATCCACACGGGAGCCTGGCACATTGCTAAGACCGCATCCAGTTTAGCCCTCCACACAGGGAATGAAAACTGCACTGTTTCTAGTGCATTTTATACAAAACATGAACATAAGAGTAATTGAAAAAGCAGGGAAAAGATCCTTGTCTGTTGGTTCCACTTTGGAAACGAGACTAGAAGCTCCAAGACTCAGAAGAGGAGAAGCTCAGAAGCACCTTTAATTTTAAGAACTGATGTACAAATGTTTAAAATATGGCAGCATCCAGTTTGACATTGCCACAGATTTGTTGCACAAGTATGAGTGACCTCTGGCGTAAGTCAAATAGCGTTTGCTGGCATGACAGGTTTCTCTAGAAAACCTATAAGGACAACAAATGCTATCAGCCTTGTGCTGGAGGTTGCTTATGCTCTACATTAGCAGTTGTGTCAAATTGGAAATTGCCCATTAAATCCCAATCTCCCCTTCTGCTAAAAGCAACAACACTATAATGATAAATTAAACGACTGGGCATTTTCTGCTCTTTAACGGCAATAACAAATCCACTGCCTGAAGTGAGTGCATTACTCTGCCACATGACAGAGCTGTTCTTCTGTGGCTCAGCAGCCCTTAGATGTTGCATCCAAGAGCACCAGCAGGACCAATGCTGGCCTTACCATCTGTAGTATTAACCTCTTGGTGACTGCCAAGAATTTAGCCAGTTCTTTAGCAAATCAAGTGGCAGCCGGAATGCAAAGAAATCTCTTGAGAAAATACCATAATGAAAGATTCATCAGAAAATATGATGATATGACATAGCATTTATTTTACACATTTCAGGCATTCAAAGTCCTTTGGGTTGTAGGCAAAGCTAGTTTTGTGGCAGAAGAAAGCACTTCTGCTATGCCAAAGGAGGGCACCTGGTGCTTGCCAATGTCCTCTATCCATAGTATCCTCACCACCACCATATGCCACCTGAGAGTTAATCCTGAGACACTGAGTATTTTTCTTGCTCAGTTTCTGTATTAGAAGTCACCCAAATTTGCAAATTTTTTCATGGGCTCAGAAGAGCTAGAGCTTAAAAATTAAATATGGGGAAAGTGAACTAGGAAGATCCATCCATCTGGAGAGGGCTTTGCATAATGAGCTCTTTAAAATCTGGATTTGAATCACCATACATTCAACTGGGTTTGCAGCCCTGCATTATGGTTGGCACATTTCTCTTTTCCAATAGGCTTGTCCTCTTGACAAATACACGGTACCAACGTACATCTTGGCCCCATCTATGCTGGGGATAAATGTACTTATTGAAATTGCTGGAGACCAAACCGAGATCATTCACATCATTGTATTCCTAATTGCATATGTGGGTGTGAAAGCTGGACAGTGAAGAAAGCTGACCGGAAAAAAATGATGTGATTGAAATATGGTGCTGGTGAAGAGCTTGCAAATATCCTGGACCAACTGAAAGACAAACAAGTGGGTCCTAGATCAAATCAAGCCAGAGCTTTCCCTAGAAGCAAAAATGATGAAACTGCAACTGTTATACCTCAGACATGAAAAAGTCAAGACTCATTGGAGAAGACAATCATGCAAGAGAAAGTCAAAGGCAGAAGAATTAAAAGACCAAGTATGAGATTTATTTATTATTTAATTATTTGGGTATTTTTACCCCGTCCAATACATTGCCGCTTACAGCAAAATCCAATAAATACATCTACACTCAACTAATACAAACTAATCCATGACTGAGTGAAAAAACTTAGATAAAATATTAACATTACAGAAACATTAAAATTACAGAAAAATTAAAAGGTCTTGTCCTGGCACCAAAAAGCTTATACTGTTGGCGCCAGGTGGACCTCTCTGGGGAGCACATTCAAGGCTGTGGCTTTTTATAGAGACGATGCATCTCTTTTATAAAGAAGCCACAGCCGTGAATTTAGAACAGGTAATCATGGATGTTATGGATAGGACATTTTGGAGGGCTTTCATTCATAGGGTTGCCATAAGTTGGAGATGACTTGATGGCACATGACAACAACAACACTGAAATTGGTTAAGGCAAATGAATGAGAATTTCATTTGTTAGTTTTGTTATTTTACCAAAATTTGAAAATGTCTTCACAAATGGGCTGGAAAGAACTTGAGGTGTCTTTGTAGTGGAGAGGGTTCAGTGACCAAGGGGGAAGGAAGGAGTTAAAGCAAGACTTGGTTACACAGAGCCTAGGGGGCAGTTTCAAGGCTGTTTTGGTGCCTAGGGTTGGCAGAGGGAGGAACAGGAAAAACATCGAAGATGTTGCAAATCATCCAAGGACAGGGCAGTTCACATTCTTAGGGGAAGGGCACTGGAGAGGTGGGGACATCAAGTCAATAGGTCCTACCTGGGAATGTTCAGAGATGTCACCCCATGGAACTGAAGACTCTGATTGCTGAGGGTCGGGGCGGGGGGGGGGAATAAAAGGAGGGCATTCAGGCTGCCATTTGTTCTCTCTCCAGAGAGAACTCAGTTGCTACCAAAGGCTCTGTTCAGGCTCTGCTGCATTTAGGCTCTGTTCGTCTATGCCTTGCAGCTTACTTGCGAGAAAGACCGACTAAGTATCCCGTCTGGCAGGTTAGTTAGCTTTGTTGTTTTAAGTCTGAGATGGTCAAAATGCTTGTAAATTGTGTTTAGGATTTGAACTTTGTGTGTCTATGCTGCTTTCTAATTCCCTTTCTTTCCCCTTGCCTTTTGTGTGTGTGTTCTATGTTGTTGAGAGTTCACTCTTTTAAACCCTCCAATCCTATTGTGTGTTTCTGTTCAATAAAGTTCTGTTTCCCTCCGGTAATTGGATGGGTGTGTCCTGAATCCAGTGTGTCTGGTTCCTGGTTGCTGGTGCTGAGGAGTTCTGAGTGTGGATTCACCCAGGGGGCCAAAGGAGTGGCTGCACTCTACGCTTTTGTTTTGTTTTGTTTTGATTATGGATAAAGCTAATTAATTTGTTTTGGAGGATCTATGGGAAAGGTATGGGATATGGCATGGAGAACTGCTCTAGATGAAATGATTGTAAAAAAAAAAAAAAAAAATGAATGCCACATCCTTCTACAAGTGTAAAGGCACCACTGAATACAACAAAATATTGTATTCTATCAGTAATCCTTACTTGAAGAAAAACTAAGAATTATTATTCCTGTATAGCAGATAAAGACTGTGAATAAAGGAGTAGGACTTGAATCCAAGATGTCAGCTGCAAGCAACACAGTCTTTGAGGTAGAACTCTGTATTATTTTGTTGTGCAATATAAGGTAGAAAATGGTTTTTACCTTTAAAAAGTGGAATCTAGACCATTTTCACAAACGCAAGAAGGGTTTGTATGTGTGTGTGTGTGCACGAGAACACACACACACACACACCATTGTACATTTGCCTCTCTGTCCTCTTTAATATGCTTCAGGATACCAAAGAATAAAGTATGAGCCTTAATTGGATATTATGGACACATCCATTGCCATATGAACTGTACAAAAGCTGGACATCTTTTTCCCCCGACTAAGTTCTTCTCATTTAGATGATCAGTGGGCCACAAATGGCCGACTGCTCAATTAGCAGGGGGCTAAAAGGTCTTTGTAGCTGATAAATATGTTTACTTGCTATAGCAACAGAAATGATCCACTAAACTTTGCAGCTGACTTTCCAAAATGACAGCCTGAAAGGATCTTCTGAAAGGCTCCTCAGTCAGTTTAATCTTTGTACTTGGGAAGCAGCCCTGGATGGAAAATGCTGAAGTGCTGGCTGTATCTATAACCTAGGTCAGCCAACTGAGATAAAACAATTTTCCCACAGCAAGCATTAACTTCAAAACCCATTACAACTCCATTTCAATCCATCTACAATGATTCTGAGTAAGTCAAATGCATTAGCAAAACATCTTAACTTAATTCTAGACAGCAGAATTTGAGCCATGATAGGATTTGGAGAGTAAGGGGAATGGGGAAAACGCCTCACATTTAGTTACTCCTGAGCCACAAGATGAAAAGGCAGAAAGCTTTTCTGACAAGCAGCACCAAAAAAGCAGCATTCCTCAAAATACTCTTGGCTCATGCTAATAGCTACATCATGTATTGCTAATTTCGCTTTCAGTTTTTACTCATTGCACATTTTTAACATCTTCCAATAAGACCACAATACAGTAGCAATAAGCTAAAAGCCACTTCATTATATCTGCATAGTCTTGTGAGAAGAATCTAATATTCACAATGCATTTCCAGTTCCTAAGATATGCCCCCAAACAAATATGAAACCTTTAACTGTAATTAATTGCACTTAGAGATGTTGCTTCGGGTGTTGACTACCTCTAGCAGTACTCCATTTGTTTTGTCTAACTCTAATTTGCACTTAACATTTAATTCTTGCTCAAACTGTATTGCCCCCCTTCAGTTTTAGTGCCTGCCACAGAATCCTACACATATTTACTTGGATGTAACTCCCATTGAACCCTAATTAATTAATTTATATACCACTCTCATAGCCCTTCAGGGCTGCGTGGGTGGTATACAATCCAAAACAATCTAGTGAGGCGAATGCCCAAGAGTGTGTGCGTACTTGTCATCTTAAGTAGGGAATGATCCTCATCTGACATAGTGAATGTTTCTTCTGTGTGAACATGCACAGGAGTGTCCTATGTGAGAACATGACATCAGTTTCTCCAGAGAGGTTAAATATAAAGATATTAAATATAATTAAGTGATAGAAGTGATATTAGTGGTAGAAGGAAATGCCGTATCTCACCTCTCATTATCTCATGCTTTGGAAGTCAGCAATGATTGAAAACAGTTACAGGAACTGTGCCCAGGTGGCCCCTGGTACTGATCACACCTTATTGTTTTTTATTTATTTATTTATTTTTATTAAAACATTTTTATGCCGCCCAATTCGCCGAAGCCTCGGGGCGGCTTACAACAATAAATTAATATAAACATTAAAAATCCAAAAAATACAATATAAAATAAGCCGCCCTGGCCAGATAAAATCAGTTAATACTAACAGTTAAAATACCGCTTAAATAAAAAGGTTTTCGCCTGGCGCCGAGAAGCAAATAACGACGGCGCCAGGCGGACCTCTCTGGGGAGCGTGTTCCATAAGTTGGGTTCCACCGCAGAGAAAGCCCTCCTCCGAGTAGCCACCCTCCTAATTTCCTTCCCGGAGGGTTCCCGGAGAAGGGCCTCTCCCACTGATCTCAAGGGGCGGCTGGGCATATATGGACGTAAGCGCTCCTTCAGGTAACCAGGACCCAATGTGGTGGAAGAAAGACAAGCCAGTGTCAGTGTTGCAGTAAAATTCAGCTGTCAGTCCAGCTAAATTCTGTACTGGGAATGGAGCTGCCATCTTGTGCTAATTCTTTGTTTCCATTGGACCCAAACTTGCTATCAAAAGCCATATTTATCTAATTCCTGGTGGGACTAAATGAAATTAAATTAGAATCAAATATTTGCTATACTTTTTCTGTAAATGAAAAGGAGACAAGATAATCAGGTAACATTCAAGCAAGATAATCAGATAAAAGCCGATGAAAAGCTCTTTACCTGTGAGGTTGGCTAGGATGAGAATATGTGACTGGCCCAAAGTTAGCTGAAAAACTGGGCTGAATGAGAACTAGAAACCAGAACTTCTGAGGTCTAGTCCAACATCCAAACCACTACAGCACAATTGCTCTCTCACCTCTCCAAATTTTGTGGTCAAGTTTCCAACCAAAAATGAATACAAAATAAGATGCACACAAATAACTATGGCTAATGAAAATAGCACTGGACGTGCAGTTTATTTGCAAAGTACTTGGAGCAAAAGTGTGCATTAAGGAAAATTATGTAAAAAAGGCAGAACTTGGAGGAAATGTTCATGAACTATACAGATGTGTATGCATTTTAAAAATAATGTATGATATGAATCAAACTCAAGATGGGAAATATGAGATTCCACAACTGATAGATTTGTCTTTCCTGTGCACAAGTCAGGAGAAACCAGAAGCAGACTCAGCTCATTGAGCTTACTGCATTTTGGTCTATTAACTTTAGGAAATCTTGTATTATGCCCTCACCCCAAAAAAGTGTATATTCCTAATTATTTGTTTATTAAAATACTCAAGATTTTTTCTGTACAAAGCTGTTTTAAGAACAAGGGAGCAGAGAGAAGCATAGAAGCTCATGGGAGTCCATATTTGGCCTACGGCAGCCATTTGCAAACTTTTAAGTTCATTAACCTGATATTCTTCTGCATTTGCTTCCCATCTTTCCAGGGAGCTGCAATTTCTCTTCCGTTTAATAGAAAGCAAATACAAAGGAAGAGATGAAAAGTCGCTTATCAAAAATAGTGCTTCTTAGCATAAACAACCATTCTGTTTACTGTGCTTTTTTGTGCCAATGAGTTGTTCATCCCGTTTTATTTGTGAAGCTTCTATTCCCCTATTGAATTTTTTATGGCTGTAAACGGGGGAAAAATCTATGAAGACACTGCTTAAAATGGAATGGCACGTCTTGCCAAATGTGTTTGTGAAATTTTACTTTTAAATTTAATTGGCACAACAAGAACTAAAAAGTTCATCCTGTTGTATTTCATGGAACTTGCTCCCAGACAAAGGGTACCTGTTGCTCCCAGACACTCCATCCCATTCACCCTCCTTTCCCCAACTCCCCCAAAGAGTCATCTGGCCTTTACTGTGCTGTTTGTGTCCCTCTTCCCTGAATAGATGAAGTTTCAAACAACAGCTGTTACTGCCAGTGCCAGCTGAAGATTTTTGAGGGCCCTCAAAAGTCAACCTCAATGCCCCAGTTCCTCTGTGAGTCACCTTTTCACTGCCAGTGTCACCAGCAATCGTGCCGTCCACCCTTTTTCTCCTACTGGCTACCACTTGACAGGCAGAGAGCCAAAAAGAAAGCCTGCTGTGGCATCCGCTCCCTGCTCTCCCCTCTCACCAGCACCACCGTTGTCTGGGCCAGGGTGAAGTTCAGGCAAATCAGGTTGCAATGATAAAAAGGAGATGCCACTCCTGGAAGTTCTGGTCAAGGTGCCCTCTGTGGGCTGTGGGCCCCTGGCAAGTACCCAACCATGCCTTTGTTTGAAGCTGGCTCTACTTATCACATCCCAAGTTTGATGACTGCTTCTAACCTCTATCCATAACTTAAAGCTCCTTACACTCTATCAGCAGCCATAAACTGGAATGAAAACTTCCTTGCAGCAATCCTTTAAGTATTGAGAGGACCAAAAAAAAAGAGCAGAAACAAATCACAGTTTTTCCACTAACAGTGAACTCTGCAGGCCCCTTTGGTGATACTCATTATTGTCTCGCCAAATAATTAATCCTGCAGTACCAGCTCAGATGACCTCCCAGCTGGCTTCTGTAAGTAAGTAAGTAGTGCCCACTAATGAAGCAGCATGCCATACTGCTTTAAGGCTGCAGTCTCCTGCACATTTTTAACCAGGAAGTCCCAGTGAATTTAGTAGATCTTTCTTCCGGTTAAATGTTTACAGGATTGGACTGGGTTAGATTATCTAAGGGTAGCAGCAAATCTTCCACAGTTTTTTTCAAGTGTACAGATTCGATCTAGTTTTCAAAGAGTCCCTACTGCAGCAGGGTTCCTTTGATTTAAAATGATTGCATTTGTATTGGAACCAAGTGCACAGGATACAAAGAGTACATTTTGCAAATCTGAGGAAGTTATTATGCAAAGAAAGATCTCCAAGGCTTCATCAATCTAGATTTTGAAATAACATTATCCTCTTTGTTTTATGTCTGCTACAGAGGAATTATTCAGTTTAATCTGCAAGACTGTATTTTGTTAAGTACTTTATTTTTCATCTGCTTGGGAGAAACATAGAGAGATACAATATAGAAGAGAGTAGGTTATATTGCTATACGAATTCATAAACAATCAGTAGTAAATCAACAGTTCCCAAATGATGACTTCAAATTAGCATCTGAAATTCAGCTTGCCCTCAAACATGAATACGGAATTATGGCATGTGGAAAGGCTATACTCCATGGCAGAACACCTTTTGCACACAAAAGGTCTCAGGTCCATTCTGTGGCATTTCAGATTAGGCCAGGGAAGACTCCTGCTTGGTACCCTGGGCAGTCATTCTCCATCAGTGGAGACAATACTGAGTCTTAGCTAGATAGATCAATGAACTGTTTCAGTATTAGGCAGCATCCTATGTAGACAGTGGGGTCCAACTGCCATTTGTGCTCTGAAGATATCCAAACCAAAAGGGCATTACCACAGTTCCTCTGGCCCTTCTATGCAGCCTCCTCCAACCAGGTACTTTCCAGAGTTTTTGGACTTTTCCAATACTATTTATATTGTCCATCCTGTCTAGGACTCATGGGAGTAAAAGACCAAGATATCTGAAGGATGTCCACTTAAGAAAAGTTGATTGTGAAGGCAGACTAAGAACCAGCTGGTATTTGGTACTGAGACTGAACAGTTTGGGGGTTGTGACAGTGTACTCTGGGTCATGACTTAACTGTTATTCATTGATTGTATTCTTACTTTTCTGTATTGTCCAATAGCCAAAACTTTCTGGGAGGTTTAGACCAAGAGGGTGGCAAAACCCTACAACAGCTTGGCTAAAGGGTCATGTCGCTGGGAGTTGCGGTGCAGCAACGTCAGTGAATGTCCCTTCCATTTGACCAACCTGCAACTGAATTGTCTAGCATACAACCATGTTCCTTCACACCCTTTTTCCCTTGCAAGCAGAGATTACTGTTCTCCCAAATAAAATTAATTTGTATGAACAATTCATTCCTTGGTTTTCCTTGGCTTCTCTGATTTGCTTCAGAATGGACCCAAAAGTGCTACTAGCTTTGCACGTTTATTTTTCCACATTGCCAGAAATCACCGGCATAAACATCACATTCACAACAGTAGGACAGAAGAACACTAAGAGCCCTGAAAGCAAAATGATCCGCAAATGCACGTGTAAATTATGAATAAGCCTACTATTATACGAGTTAGAAGACCCGAGGTAGCAGCCAGTTACAAACTGGCCATGTACTGACTGCACTGCAATTTCACGCAGTCTTTTTCTTCCCCACTTCTCTGCATTTGGTTTTGCACTTTTGAGGTTAAGCTGTACAGACTTGTAGCCTGGAGCACTTGGCCCTCTCAGTGAGCTGAGACGTCAGAGAGAGCGAGAGAAAAAAGAGAAAATGTGTGGAAGAATAAACTGAACTGGCTGAGGTGTTGATAGCCTCTCACATTTTAAGCTGACATGAAGAGGAAAGCTGCATGGATGGATGACATGCATGCTGAGACCACGGCAGATTTTAAAGAGAAAATGCCCGTTTTGTTGCCAAGGAGAGAGAAAGGAAGACACAGTTATCTGCATCAAACAAGATAGAAGGCAATTCTGATACAGTTTTGAGGAGGAATGCTATTTATTCATTTAGACATATTTATAAATCAGCCCTCCACCTATCAGTGCTGAAGGCAATGTACAATTTAAGTACGAACAACATAAGCAGTAGAGAATTGCCACATCATGAAAATAAAAATAAATGCAGGAACAAATCATAAAAGCAGAGAAGAACATTAAAAACCATTAAAAGCTCAGTGGAATATAAGAGTCTTCTCTGCCCATCAGACCTAGTTTGCCTCCAGCCGCAGTCCAGAATGACAGTCATTGTAAAATGCTAAAAGATAACTTCTGTTCCATTGATTTCAGTGGATCCAGCCCTTTGTTTTCTGGAAGCTGAAGAGCTGCACTCAAATAAACACCTCTAGGTAATCTCAAATTTGTATTAAAACATATTGTTGCTTATTTCAAACTTCAGTTAATGATGCTGTAGGTTTGGACTTTGTCCTAACATAGAATTCAGTGAACCGTAAAGTATTATATATTGAGCTGGTAATAATAATAAATGCCTTTATTATTTAATAAATGCTTTTCTGCCTGTCTTGTTACTGTTGTTGCTATAGTAGAGATGTGTGTTGTTATACATGTTTTGGACTATAGCATCTATGATCCTAGACTATTGGTCATGCTGACTGAAGCTGATGGGAATTGCAGTTCATAACATTTAGAAGGCACTGCATTGTCTATTATGTCTGCACTAGAATAAATCCTTTCCACCAAAAATAAATTTCATGCAGCAGGAATTATTGCTTGAACCTAATGTCCTGAAACAAACTGACCCAACTAAATAATGAACGAGGCTCTTCCACACCATCCAGCCAGTCTGAGTGTCCCTTAAGTACCTTATGATATTTTTTACTCTTCTCATGTTACAAAATGAAAATAGCTGCTGCTTCTGGTAATCAAATTGATTTGGGCCAGTGTGGTAATTCTCCATTTTCAGCGTTCTATTGACTTATAATTTCAGTGCAGCTATCATTCTTATACTGGCACCAGCCACATACATTCATTTGAATATTCCACTGCTGGGATTCACACAGTGAAAACAAATCTGCCAATATAATTAACTAGGTATTCTTACAAATTTAAGGTGAGGAGGCAACTTTGGGTTCTGTATGTTAAGTTGAGCTTGGAATAGGTAGATTCCTTTTTCATACCTGCCTCATAGGGTAAATCTTGTAGGGGTGTAATATAGTAGGTGTACACTAAGCTACTACTATGGGCAAAAATGTGTAGCAGAGATGAATGACTAATTAGTTCCTGCTCATTAAAAACTGGTTTCCTCATACATAACAGGGAGGTTCAAGGAAACTTGATTTCACCAAGATTCTTTGAACTCTGCTTCAAAGCTCAGTTAATCTTGCTCTTACTATTGTCATCTGTTTTTATTTTCATTTGAATGGAAGACCTTGTATTTCAAATGGGGAAAGTGTGCATTTATTTTCACAGGTGTGAAAGAAGGTGCATTTTTTTACAATCATCAGTAATTCAAGAATATACAAAGTGTTTTTTTTTAACTTTTGTGTTTTTCTTTTTTCTTTTTTTTTCTTTTTGAAAAAATAAAATTCTATTCATGGTCAGGATTGAGAATGGGGAAAATTCTGATTATGTGTGAACTGAAACAAAATTCTTGCATATTCTTAAAAACATTTTTGTTGAGAGTCCATGTGCTTAATCGCCTAATAAACTACTTCCACTGCAATCAAGAACTTAACCCCATCCACCTAGCTCCTCATCTGAGTACATTCTGGTTTCAAAATTATACACTTCAGCAAAAGGGTGCATTGGCGCAAGAAGAATGAATTTCTCTGCATCCTAAGAGAAATCCAGATCCACTCATGAGCAGAGGACAAAACAAAGATGACTGACACTGCCAAACCAGATTTACTAAAGCCCATATAACCATACATGTCTGCCTGGCTCTTAGAAAGCCGTCTCTATGTATCTCTGCTTTACCACTACCACTTCAGCATGAGTGCAGAATAATGGAGACCAAGATAGATTTATGACACCAGAGTTCCTGTTGAGTTCTAACTACAGGGTTTCAAGCCACATTTTAGAAAAGTCAGAAGCTTGACTGTTTATAGGTCAAGGGACTTGTAAGCAGCTTATGGAACTGTTTAAGGGTCCTTTAATGCAGAGATGTTATTATATACCATATGCCATTTGAAGGTAAGGGGTTTTTTGGGGGACGGGTAGAGAGGGGAGGTATGGGTGGATGCATGGGTCAATTGAAGACTGGCTAAGTAGTCCAGAAATCCTCAACTTGAAATGGTGCCTCTTCCTTTTCATATAAAATCCATAAATATTTTGTTGTGTGTGCCAAAATCAATGCTCTCTGATTCAGGAGCAGACAAAATTGCTGCCAATTCTTTCTTCAGCTTGCAGCATTCCCATCCAATATATTCCCAAGGCTTGCCAACTTTCAGTTTTGTGCTCTGAGAAATGCATAATTTTTGCCTGGGAGATGTGAAACCCAATTTAAATTTGCATGACTCTTAACTCACAGTCTTATAACACATAGCAGTGAAGAAAGACATTGGGGATGAATTTAATTTCAGTCAGTGTAAAAAAAAAAAAAAAAAAAAACCCTGACATTTTAAATCCAGTATTTTGATTAAAATCACATTTCCTGGATGTCTTAATCACAGTGAATTAGTATGCAAACCTCCCCCCCCCCCCCAGAATCAAAATATAAAAATCACCAAAAATGAGGCAGAACAAGGGAAAACTTTTTAACAGGGAAAGGGAATTTTAAGGATATTTTGGCATAGCACTACCTTGAACTCTTCTCTGGGAATAGATATCTCACCCCTGTATTATGATTTATGGAAACTGGGAACCAAACAAAACATTTAGGAAAAACTTCTGGAAAAATGCCTACTTATTATGAGAGTGTTGCAGAAATTCGGTGAAATGGTCTCCCAATTTTCTTTTTCCACAAATGCAGAGGAGAATTTTGAGAGATCGTCCACACACAGCTTTAGTCTGAATGACCTACAGGTTAGCTTTCAAAAATTATGCCTTTGGGGACTTTTTTATAGTTCTGAGTTGTGATTAGTGTCCAGGACTTGGCTAGGAAATAGTGGAAATTGTGAGTGGAAACTGGAAACGTTACAAGCTGGGAAAGAAGTCTTGGACAACCAATCAGCTTTTTACAGAAAGCTTACTGAGAAAGCCTGCAAATACCAAGCTGAGCCTGAGCTGAGCCTAGGGGAATTTAGCCATCAGTATCAGAAGGCAGGCAAGCAAAGCTCTTCTCTGTCAAGCTGCCACAGTGACACAGAGAGTGAGCGTAAAGCCAAGAGTACATTCTAACTGTGGCTGAAGTGTTTTTTCATTTTCTGTTCTGAAGGGAAGAGGGACTTGGAACAGAATCTTAAGAAGAGCACAAGGGTAGGTGACCCAGTGCCTTCAATATGCTTTGGACTGCAGTTCCCATCAGCCTCATCTAGCATGGTCAGCAGTGCAATAAACAAATGGGCAATTAATTTTCAAGGCTGAGAAAAAAAATACAGATGAATTAGGAGCAGGACGGGAGATTGTATATTGCATTTACCCAGCCTTCTCCAACATCCAGATATTTAGGACTTTGAACGTCAACACTGCCAGCATGACTAATTGTGAGGAATTTGGGGGGGTTGTAGACCAAAATACCAAGAAGACAACCCCCATCATCTGCAGCCAGCATGTCTCTCGCTGAAGACTTCTGGTGCCTTACACTGAGATATTTATGTTGGAACCTTTCCCAGATACTCTTTCTTACTGATAAATAATCAAAGACCAAATACAGTCCTTGACTATGTTTCTCCTTTACAGCTCCCTTTCTGTCTCTCCCTCTCTGGATTAAATCAGAGTCAGAAGTAGAAAGGATAGAGAAAGGTCAGTAGAGGAAACAGTGACCACACACATAAAATTCTGGGTACAACAATAGCAGGTTTCAGTTTTTTTTAATAAACCTTTATCTTCAGTCTCTCAGAAAGCAAAGCAGGCTGCCTATAGATCCATTCGATCATTCATTTTTAATTAAATTTGGAATAAAATAAGCTTGTGCGTGACTTTCGGCTCTGCCTGCCCAGTTGCCTAAATAAACAAATTAAGATACTTGCTGATAAAACCTTGCTCTGCGTACATTCATTATCAATTTGCAAATATTATAGCAGCACTGCATGCATTTTTATTAATGTTCTCTCTGCCTTGCTCATAGCTACAAATTCAAACAGTTTTGGGAGAGAGGGAAAAAACATTTGAAAAGCATACTCCAGGATCATGAATCAAAGCAGCATGTCATTTTATATTTTTAGAAATTAGCCTGGTGGCATAAATCTTGATCCAGCTGTGGAATATGCTTGATTCATTTGGTTAATGTCTTTTTCCCACCAGCGCTGGAATGGCGAGGCTCAGTTCACTATCTCCTGGTATAGCAAGGGAGCTGTCCAGCAGAACAGGAGCAAGTTCAGGACAAGGCTGAGCCTGAAACTGGAGCTGCACATAAAAAGGGAATCAAAGCATATTCCTTGTGCCATACCTATATAGCTATTCCAGCCTCATCCTTTCTGACAATGCTTTCTAACGCCACTCTTTCTAAGATTAAAGGAGGGGCCACAGGTCAATAGGAAGAGCACCTGGTATGTATGTAGGAGTTCCTAAGTCTAATCCTTGGCACTTTTCAACTAGGGCTGGAAAAACCACCTAAAACCCTGGAGAGTCATTGCCAGGCAAGGTAGGCAATATTGGTCTGAAGGGACCCACAATTTGACTCAAAATAAGGGAGCTTCCTGCATTCTGTGGACACTCCTGGAGTAAATTTTAAACATGCGTTGACCAAAAGTCTTTCCTTAGCAGTAGGGATAGGAAGACTCTGCATTGATAGGGAAATACTCCATTTTCTAGCACTGGCTTTGGGTTGATCTCACTGCTATCATTGTTTGTGTGGGACATGTGTCCTGTAATGGGTCCCTGATTCAGATTCAGCAAAGTCTGAGATAGGGCCTCTTTTCAGTTGTACACATTTTCTGATCTCAACAAATTCTGGAGCCTGCTGGACAGTCATCCTCTGTACCTGAAACTTTGGCATCCAAGCTAGGATTCAAGGGTCGTGATAGCCTCCGCCTTTGATAATATCTCAGGTAGCCAGATATCTTATTTTACAGAGGGCAGCCCTCTCTTTGAACACCTGTCTAGTCCAAATCCAGCATAAAGATAAATAACGCTAAGAAACCAGAAGGAAGGAGAGCAACTGGGGCCTTGGAGTATTTCAGCAACAGGTCAACTGGTCACAGTTTTCTCCACTATGGTAAGACTGCGATATTTCCATTTAGGTTACAGTAAATATGTCTAAATATGCCTCTCTCTCCACACACACACACACACACACACACACACACACAAAGCATACAGAACTTTTATGCTATGTGTCCTTTTTTGTTGTCTTTTTCTGCCTTGTGTAACTGGCTACCCAAATGATTTCTTTGCTGTGTCAGGAACTGGAAAGTCACAATTTGAAGGTTAAGAATTTTAGACAAAACATTTTGTACTGTTTGCAACTTAGCAATAAGGACATCAGACGAGAAGGTTGCCAGTCCTTTTTGGTTTTGTTCTTTGGAGGATACAATCATGGTCCAATTGATAACGGTCCTCTTTCACTTTCCCCATCCTCACTTTCTCTTTCTAATTCATAATTTATTATTATTTATTTATTAATTAAAACATTTTTATGCCGCCCCATTCGCCGAAGCCTCGGGGCGGCTTACAACAATAAATTAAAATAATTATAAACTTAAATTAAAAAAATATATAAACATCAATATTGACTTTAGCCCCTTCATGTGCCATATGCGCAAAAGGCATGGAGCTGCACTGTTTTTCTTGCCTTCGGCATCATACAGCCAGGTCAATCTAATCCCACATCATCAAGGATCCTCAAACTTTTTCAACAGGGGGCCAGTTGAAAGGTGCTGGTGGGGGGCACATGCCAGTGAGGGGGCAGGATGCGCATGGCGAGGTGGGGGCAGGCGGTGCGCCGTGCAAGCTACCGGCTTGCTTGTGCAGAGATCGTTTTCTCCAAGTGCTTCCAAAACAATCTCTGCACGAACAAGCCACCACTGGGCGCTTGCCCAGCAAGTGCAAAACCTTTCAGGCGGGCCAGATAAATGGGCATGGTGGGCTGTAGTTTGAGGACCCATGAGCAACATCCAAGTCAGGGCTAGGTTATGTGGCAATCCTATGCCTGAGGAGTTACTCATGCAAAGTTGCTCCTCTTGAGACAATTGCACTGAAGACACTAATGTTGGGGGCAGGGTTAGTGGTGGGGCTCCCTTCCTCAGTCATTACACGGACCCTCTTCATATATGTAGCACATCAATGTGGGCTTAATAAAACAGGAAGGGTGTTACATATGTTACCTGCGTCCTAGAAATAAAATATATGAAGTCAAGATGTAACCATCATGTATGGCTTCTGTTGTTCTGTGTTACTAGTCTTATCATTTCTCATTGCGTATTTAATGTATATTCCACCTTTCCACCAAAAATGGCCCTCAAGGGCATTCATTTTGCCATTCAAGTGCACTTGTCACTTTTGCTAGTGGAACCGTACTGAAGGAGTTTTTATGGTGATGGGCTGATGGTGGTCATGCACTGTCTATAATCTGGTTGTGAAAACAGAATTTCTCATTTGAAAACTGGGTCTTGACAGTGCAATAATGTTTACCTTTACATTGACAGATAATATTGAAACAGATTTCTAGGCCTGTGGAATAGGCATGCGCACACTGTACATGCATAGATATATTTTGCAGTGAGAGCATATCGTCATCCATATCCCCATCTTTTAAAAGTCCTTCAGATTTAGCTATCTGCCCACATTCATGATCAAACTCAGCTTTCCACTTCCCCCCGTTTTGAATATGCTAAGATTATACATTGACCTGATTTCCTTCCCTCCTGAATCACAGCAGGATCCTTAATCCCACATCTATTGTAGTTTGCAGCCATTTCTACCGACACGACAGAAGCTACTCCTGTATAAATATCGATGCAGGTCTAGCCAGGTCATTGAGATACCTATCCAGGTCACATGTTACATTAATCATGTGGCATGTTACTGAAGCTTGCTTTCCTTGCTGGATATCATCCTCCCCTCCCCTTCCCCTCCCCTTCCCCTTCTCCCCCCCCCTTCTTCCTCCTTCCTTCCCTCCCTCCCTAACTCCAGTTTAAACACAAGTGGCAATTTGGACTGAGCCTAGTTCTAGCCTAGGGGAAAGTTAAATCTTCCCCCTTGCCATTTGTTTCCTGAAAACTCCTCTCATGGGGGCGCACTGAGAAAATGAGGGGAGGCGCCATTGGCATGAATAGCTCTGACTTGGGAATGTCCTTGCCTGAGGCCCTGCAGTCTTCCTGCTAGAGACAACATGGAACAGTATCCAAATGGTTGACTGTGCAGGCGACCTTCCCACCAATTCTGTTGCTCAAGCAGCCCATCCCACCAATTTTATTGTGCATCTGGGACCCATCATTTGCACATCGGAGATTTCCCATTTCCTATGGGAAGCCCCAAAATGAGTGGAAACACTATATATGAATCAAGACAGGTTAGTGGAGCTCCCTTATGTGAGCAATGACTGTTTCTGCTTGCTTGTGGTTTCTCCTGGAAGTGCTAAGTGATCAATTTGCACAAGTGCCAGTGTGGTGTAGTGGTTAAGAGTGTGGGACTGGGACTCAGATGATCTGGGTTCCAGTCCCTTCTCAGCCATGGAGCCAACTAAGTGACTTTGGGCCAGTCACAGACTCTCAGCCCATCCTACCTCACAGGGTTGTTGTTGTGGGGATAAGATGGAAGAGGAGAATGATGTAAGCTGCCCTGAGCCCTTTGTAGGAAAAAGGCAGGATATAAATCGAAAAATAAATAAATAAAGTAAGTAGTGGGGCTTTTCCTTGGAACAGAAATTGGTTGAGGGTGCAATAAAATTGGTGGGGTTACAGTTTCCCTGTTGGATATCTCCCATTATTCTCATTTTCAGGCCTTTTATGAATGCATTTTAAGCCTTTACATCCGTATGGTTGATGTAATATGATTTACATCTATTCCAAATCACTTAATATACAAAGAGCCATAGCTGCCACCAAATTGACTGTGCAGGTGCTAACAGGAACCCTAGTGAAATCAAGACATTTAGTGTGAAAAACAGAGACTTCATTAGAGATTTCCTTGGTCATATTCATTAACTCAAGCTGACTAGCTTCTTAAAAGTCTCTTGACTATGCATTCATTGTTAAAGTTTGTGCATATTAGGCAAATCAAGGGGCTTTAAAGAGAGTTGTTTAATTTACACCAGGATACAGATCAATTCACAATAAAGCTGGTGGTAGGGAAAAGAAACTGGAAGTTTGGCAAAGGCAGATCAGTGCAACTGTAGCTTTGAAAGCACTTGCAAACAAATAAACAAGCAACACACTAAGGGTGAGGGAAGAGAGATTAGTTTGCTTTCTTCTGATGTTCACCTGTACAGGATAGGGAGGACTGGAGTTGAGAGTTAAATGGCTCTCAATACCCGAAGGAGGTGCTAAAGTTACTTCATATTAATTTTGGAAGCAACAAGATTATTTTAAGTCTTCTCACTGAGACACAAACCTCTTTAGCTGTAATCCTTCTGTTCATTTACTTGGTCATTGGCTGGGGACAACCCCCTTGGACTTCTTTTACAAATTGTTGGGAAATGGGGTTTGACTGTCACCCCAGATCACTCCCACCCCTGATGAAATGAAATCGGGGCAGGACTCCACATCTGCCCTGATGGATCCTTCTAAAGCCCCATGACTGCCTGATCCTGCCTCCATCCCACTCTTCTTGCTTTTCTTTGGGCAGAGAGAGGCACAGACTTGTTTCTTCTCTTAATGGAGAAAATGGCACAGCTGGTTCCCATCTTCCTCCACTGATGTCTTCAGCTATCAGTGACCAACCAAACAACTTACACATTTGATACTTGAAAAACTTTCAAGTATTGGGTGAAAATACTCTCTCCAATCAACAGCCCTCCCTTCTATTAAACATTCAATCTATAGGAATGTTAATTTCAGTGAAGGTGTAAATGAATATTTAAAACACAGAATTTTTGTATGTGATTAAGCTAAAGAAATATTTGGATATTACCTTGTTCCCAAACACATGAATTTGATTAAATTAATTTCCATCATTAACTCAGAAAAGTAAAAATGGAAACTTTGCTAAGTTTAGTTCATATTAGGGAGGAACATTTGCATTTAAGCTTAGCTAACATGTTTTTTTTTTTTTCTTCTCGACAATGTGGCATTTTCTATTCCCAGCAAGGCATTTAAAAGTTGGCAGAACTAACTGAATAATTTTCTTTTGTGGGAAATATAAGCCGCGTATTGCTAGGTCAATACTACAGAAACCACATATGAAAGGACTGTGTGTCTCCCAAGGATCAAGATAATGGTATATGGCACAGTGGATTCTTGGCCCTCTCCCTCGTTATGCCATAGACACACAGATGGTGGGAAGGAAAAGTGCAGAAGACACATGAATCTGCCAGACCCACAAGCTTCCCATCATTCTTCTTGTCCTGCCTAGATGGAGGGCTAGGATCTCTGAGCCCACTGCCAATCAAACAACAGTTTGGCAGGACACGCTCTCATTTGTAGGGAACTCAGGAATAGGTGCAGGATGGAGATAGATGTCCTGTATTGATTGCTATCTGAATAGGAAAGTATTAAGTATATTTCAGGCAATTTTTGTTCTCTTAATATTTTGTTATAATATTAATTTGCTTATGCAATAATATTTTTTTGGTTGGTGATAGGCATGATCGAAATATTTTAAAACAATAGGTAAATATCTAAAAGTTATGTTAAAAGATCAATTTTTGTCTAGCTCCTTTCTTTTGTGACTAAAATAACATATGGTTGAGTATAACAAACAACAGATTGATGTTCATTTGCTCATTCTCAAGGCTACATTCTTTCTTTTTCTGTGTTATTTGGTTCTAAACTAGTTTCTGGCAGCAAGAGAGCATATTTATCGTTGTCACTCTTTTTAGCATAGCAATTTGCCTCTGTGTAACTCCTCGGCTGCCTCATGAAAGTAAGTAAATCATAGTTTGCTTGAATGTGACAAAGTAGTTTTTATACTAATTTTTGTTGTCTTCTGATGCAGCTTGGGAATTGTTGCCATATGTAAGGCAGGAATGATGGGTTTTTCGAAGTAATGTATTACCTGAATGCTGTTGAGAAGCTGCTAATGAATGTAGTCTATGAAAAATGTACTGCTGGAGTCATTGAAAAGCTGCTAGGAAACAATGGGGTGGAACTAGGCTGAAATGACCTGCCCTACACATGAAAAATAAATGTTGTCACCCTGTTCAAGGATTAGATTTTTGACAGTTTTGTGGAGTCATATGAATAGGAGCAACTTGTCCTCATTCATTCATTCATTTATGCATTTGGCCACATCTGCTGCTGTTAGTAACTACATTCCCTGATGTTGGAAGCCCCTTTTTAGTTTTTATTTGCTGCCAGTGGGCAACATCCAAGAGACTGCTTAGGCTTATGTGCTCTGAACTGCACAGATTCTGTTTCATAAGGCAGCTTGATGGAGGCACATGGAGAGATTGCCCAAGGTTTTCCAACACAGGTGCCCAGATCTGGGCTTTCCCCAACCATAGGGTCGATGCAGGCTAAAGGAGAATCTTGCACACACATTGTCCCAAAGGAACCAGGTAGCTAGCTTAGTGCAGAGCAGTGCTAGCTATACAGCACTTTGCCCTTTGTGTGCTTTTGTCCTGATTTGCTACTTAAACCACTTGTGCCCAAAATCTGACCAGCCCTTTCCCCCTTCTGCCCTTTCCTCCTCAATCCTTAAAAAATTGCCCAGTTTTCACCAAACTGCAGATTGTGTGCTTTGGGATGAAACAGGGGGAAACTCAAAAGAGGTGCACCACAAACATGCTCGGTTGTTTCAATGTCTAGGTTGCACGCAAGGTCCTGAGTGTGTTCCCTAAGGTGGCAAAAAAGTCCAACACGAAGAACCCTGGTGAGATGCTTGGCCAGTCTTTCCCCAAGGGATCAGGGGTGCATGGGAACTGAAAGGACTGGGTTTGTTTTATTATTGGTGGTGGCAGCTGTTACCAGTGGGCGCCAGAGCTTGTGCCCTCAGATGGGTTTGTCTGGAACTTTTGCACCAGGTCATGTGCACTCAGATATAGCTGTTTACTGGCACCAATTCACCACAAGTGCTTCTAAGGGAAACTGAGAAACAAATCTAAATTCTCATGTGTGTGTTGGGAAAGGTTTGCAAAGCACCCTGGTCAATTTCTACCAACCTGTCCCATTCCGGAACCATTTCAGTCACCCTTGAATGTTCTAAATGTCTCTTCTACAAGCTGCAGCTGCAATTTGGAAGTAGGAATGGTCAGGATGCAAAATAGAGGCATAAGTGCCCATTGGACACTACCAAATATGTCAAAGTAAAGGCAGGAAATATGGATGTTCTCCTGGATTTAGCCCCTGAGACCATCACATAGACAAACACAGGCTACGTGATGAAAAGCGGGGCCACTTCAGAGTAAAGATAGCGCTTCCTGACCTTGTTCTCTTGTTCTGTGGGTAAAGAAGGAATAAAAATGGCATCCAGAGGAGATGAGGAAGGCAAAAAGATGTTGAAGAAAATGTCCAAAAAAGGGAAATTTGGGAGCAGGTTCATGAAATCTTAAAAGCAAGTAAGCAAACATCCTTTAAATTTTGAGCGAAAAATGTTCATCTGGAAAACTGACTCACGCTTATTATTTATTTTCTTCTCCATGCCATGGTATCCTTGGTTAAGTTCAAGAATCTTTGTATGGAATGATTTTCTACTATTTGAACTGGCCTGATACAACTTATTACTAAATGTGTGGTTATGTCACTATTGTCATTAAATAAATGTTAAGTGTTAGCAGTCAAAATAGTGTGAAGGCCGAGGGGATATTGTATTCAAAAGGAGGTCATGAGAAAGCATCCACTGGATTTCTCTGATAGGATGAAAACATTTGAGACCTGAAAGGATATTGTATGTGTGATGTGAATCAATGCTTCTTAGTTCCTTGGGGCTTTATATGCATATTATCGCCACAAATGTTTGCCAATCTTCAGTGACTCAGAGAAGACCCCTTCTTGTACACTACATGACATACTGAATAAAACATCTCACCAGAAGTCAAGCAATTTGGTTTCTTTATAAAGAGTTTGGGGACTATCACCACGCATGACAACATTTATAATGCCCCCAGCTATTCTGCTGTTCTCTTTATCTCAGCAACATAATTAAGTAATGTTAATGCCCCATTCTAGAAGTTTGGCTGTAGTTATCGAGAAGCTAGAGGGATAGAACGAGCATAGACGGAACAGAAGAACAAGGCAAATAAGAGGACACACATTGCTAAATAAGAGGGCAAATAAGGGCAAAGTTTTACATATAATTTGCATATGCTAATTTAATGCATGTGCTAGTTTAGACTTATTCCATTAAAGTTTAAACAGAAAACAATAGATCTCACTGCAGTGGAAAATTCTGCAATCAAGTGATGAGAGTTCTACTTATGAGATGCTCAATTCTGTTCTGCAATATGTGTGCTTCAAAGCACATTAACAGCATCAACCTATGGAAGCCTTCAGTGTCAGAGGCTTCCAAGTATCCTGTGACCTATCAGGCTGCTGCTGGCAGAGGAGGAGAAGCAATGGAAACTTCGGTTTTTTTACATCCTATGGCCACTCTAGATGAGTCTTTGAGCTGGAGAAGCCATAGGATTTGGGGCAGGGGGTAACCCAGCCTCTTCTCTGGCTTCCATGCCCACCAGAACACTAAATTTTTCTCCTTCCAAAACAGGCAACATGGTTCTTTCTGTGGGCACTGTGAGGGGGCAGGGAAGAGAGATTAATATCATCTGTGAACTCAGAAGGGTGACTGAATGCTCCTGTGGTCCTTAATATGCTTTCTCAGAAAGCTTAGGATTGCTCACTCAAAGTAGTTGCCTAATAAACTGACAATATTATCTGATACACTCTATAAAAACATGTTGCTTAGTGATCCTTATGTGTCACAACTTGAAAATATTGGGTTCTATTATAAGCTAAATCTTCAAAAACAAAAATAGAGTGTTAGTCCTTGCAAAATAATTTTTAAATGGTTCTATTCTATGGCGATCATCTCCTATTTTTTCAGTATTTCAGCAAGTAAGGTCTTGATCCAAATGTGTCACTATCACATTTTTATGTAAGCCACATGCAGCTCACTTACATAAGAATTCTACTCAAGTTTACTGGAAACAAGTCCCATTGTGTTCAGTAATTCAGTCTCTAGCAAATGCGCTTAGAATTATAGCTTTAAAGAGAGGGAAAAGTGGCAGATAAATGCCCTCAGTAAATAACAGTGAGCATGCCTTTCAGATTCTGGAATGCCCTGTCATAGTAACCCAAGAAACTGACTTGGTAGCATGACAGAATGAATATTTTATTTACGAAATAGCCCAGAATTCTGCAATAGTTATTTTCTGCATAACTATACCATTGCATCCATAGTTGCTTTCTTTATATGGCTTCTATAGAGATCTCAGGTAGAGAAGGTGTATAGCTTATAATATGCAGCTGAAAGTTGAGGCCCAAATGTACAAAAGCGTCTTAGTGATAGCCATCATTCATCATCCTCATTATTCAGTTAGTGCCATGATCCTAACTGTGTTTGCTCAGGCTGAGATGAATATAGCTCAAATTGTTAGTTACAAAGTGATCCTATGGCCCCTGGATCCATACTTGTTAGGCCTTCAAGCTCATAAGAAGTGACCTCAGGGAAGGGGTAAAGAAGTCATTCTGGCAAAAAGGTGTGGAGACCGGATCCTGGCAGCACTCCAGCCTCCTTCCAAAGCCATTCAACCACCACAACTAGACAACCAGAAGGAGTAAGAATAGGGAGGCCAAGTTCTCTGTGTACAATATACGCCTTGCACTGAATGCCCATAATGTTCTGAATTCAGTTTTTATGGGCATCCACACTGGATTATTCCCTTAGTTGATTTTTGGTGAAAGTCAATTCTCATCCTCAAATTATGAGTGAGTTCATGGTTTTGTTTTCCAAAGGTGGCAGCACACAGATAATTCACAACCATGGAGAGGGTTGGAACTACCTTCTTCAGTGGTGGCAGCTTCTTTGTTCCATTTTAAACTTTGATTAAAATGGTGGCTGCTCTGTCCAGAGCGGAGCTCTTTTTGTAGCCTATGACAGTGGCAAAGTAAATTTTGAAAAGCATCGGCGACTTCATTCCAAGAATGATTGGAATAATTCAGCAAGTATAAAAGGAGAAAATGTATTTCTTGAGAACTGCTCAAGAATGGTCATACAAAAGTAACAAAGGAAAGGAAAGGATAGGAGAGGAGAGGAGAGGAGAGGGAGAGGAATGAATCAGCCCAGCCAACCTGAATTTCAGAACCTATTACAGAATGCTGAGGCTAGATTTAAGATCAGCTGGAAGAGACTTTAATGGGAGGAGGGACTGTGTTCATGGAATGGCACTGTGCTCAATTTGTGGAGATCCCGTCTCCCCACACACAACATACGAGCTTGTAGCTCACCCACTCATCACTGCAACAGTGGTGCAGACCATGTCTTCAGACTCTTTCGGTAGTATTTTCGGGAAGCCAGATAGGCTGCTGTGGGAAGGAAGGAAGGAATGGGAGAATCAACTTCCACAAGTGCAGTTGACCAAACTTAAATCTGGGCGCAACATACCATTTTTAAACATTATGTTTAATTGGTAGAGACTTACAAAGAATACCTTGAAGAGAAATAGGACTTTTCATCTGATGTGCTTCTTAAAAAGTGGAGGAAAAGCAGTATTTGTGAAACTCTGCCCTTCAGTATTTGTGAAACTCTGCATTCACCTCATTTCCTGGAAAATTCACCTGTTCATCTCCCTGCTACCTTTCACAAGTCCCATCTCTTTCTTTTGACTTCTTTGGGGCAGGTTACTCAACCACATTTCCATCTCTTCTACATTTAAAAAAAAAAACCTTTCCATACCATCGCATCACAAATGTCTTGGGACGGTTTAGAACAAATTAATACAATAAAATAAAAATGAAAGAGTAAGAGTTGCACATAATCCGATGTTAAAATAAAACCACTAAATAAAATAGGTTAACAACATTTGGTATGTTTGATAAAATAACCAAAAAAGATCATGCTAGAGCTGTTCTTGCAAATTCATTTTTGTCCATGAAGTCCTCATAGTGTTAGGGCACACATTAAATAGCAGTAGTTTACTCCAGGAGTAAGTCTAGGACCAACTCAATTGACTTCAAACAGTACTGGAAATGCTGCCTCCACACAAAGTACTTCTCTACTAAAATTACTGATGGAATAATTTCTTGCTTCTTTAAGAGCATAAGTGTGGGTGTGTTCTTTATTATCTTTCTAGTGATACATAGCTTAGGTGTACTACTGTCTTCATTAGACATACATGAAATCAAGATAATTCATTGTTTGAGGTCTGGACATTATGGCAATATCTCTCCATCTGTTTTTGCTTGTGTGAGTGAGATAACCATTGGAAACACTATGAAATCATTTTAAAATGAAACTCTTTCATATCTAAGATGGGAACGTTAGCCTAAATCCAGTTCATGTGATTCCACATGCTTTCAAAAGTAATGCTTTTTAGGTGAGATAATCATAGAATCATAAAATAGTTGGAAGGGGCCGGAGGGTCCAACCCCCTGCTCAGTGCTGGACTCCAAGTTAAGCCATCCTTCTCAGATGGCTGCTCAGTTACATCTTGAATGTCTGTATCTCCCTAGCTTATTGGCTGTATCGTCATACTGCTTGAACAGTAAGGAAGTTCTTCCTGATGTTCAGCTAGAACTTGAGCCCATTATTCCGTGTTCTGCACTCTGTGATGATGGAGAAGATACCCTGTCCTGGGACTGGAAACAAAGCTTTATGAGGAGATATTGAAAGAACTGGGCATGTTTAGCCTCAAAAAGAGAAGACTAAGGAGAAGAGATGATAGCATTCTTCAAATACTGGAAAAAGGAGGGTATTTGAAGAATGCTACCATCTCTCTCTCCTTAGTCTTCTCTTCTTGAGGTTAAACATGCCCAGTTCTTTCAATATCTCCTTATAAGGCTTTGTTTCCAGTCCCAGCATCATTCTTGTGGATCTCTTCTGAACCCTTTCCATTTTGTCTGCAGCTTTCTTAAACCTCACTGCCCAGAATGGAACACAGTACTCCAAATGAGCCCTAACCAGTGCTGAGTAAAGGGGAAATACTACTTCACATGAATAATATATAACACTTGAAAGTAACACTTTACATAGGTGAAAAAGGATTTCCTCTCTTTATTTCTTTTTTAAGGGGGGGAGGAAATCAAATAATCTCTAGGGAACTTTTTTTTTTCAAGGTACTGTGAACCTTTTTCTCATTCTTTTTATTATTCTGAAGTTACATATTCTTAGAGTTGTACAGAAGCCAACTAAAAATGGTCAACATGAAAGATTAAAATAAATGTTATTTCAGTTTTGAGCAAATAGAAGCAAAACAAAAGCCATAAACTTGAAGTCCATTTCAAGAAAAGCAGCATGTCAGAAGCTAAAACCATAGTCTAACATTGCAATGATAAGCATCTAATAAGGCCCACCCTATGGGGACTCATCCCAAACAATTTCTGAGATTACAACTCTAGAATGTTATTAATTGTCATGAGCAGGTTGGTTCCCTCACTTTAGAAAACTCAAAATCAAACTGTAGAAGCATGGTGCTTTTCTTGAAACTTATCTGGTTACAGAACAGTATAAATGGAAGTAACTGTCGAGGGCCAGTTATATAAACATTCCACTCTTTGTAGAGCAATAAAACTAAAGTCCTTTAATGTTAATTGTCTACAAGATTTACAATTCTACAGATAAGTTCCCTAATAGCGGTCCTTGCTAAGCAGATGTCAGCCCTATAATGGCTTCTCTTTCTCTCTGAGTTCATGTGGGATCATTCTCCCAAGTCACGCCTTTCTTCTTACGCTGTCTACTTTGTAGTTGTTCAAATCTGCGTAAAATACGTCTGTTCTCGGCTTTTGAGAAATCTACGACACCTATTGTGTCTTCTGTTTCTGGAGCAGAGAGATCAGCATCGGGGGGGGGGCGGAGAGACAGTTTGCTCTGCCTCTTTCTGAGTAGAACTTGCAGCTTCCTCTTTCTCATGACTCTCTGTCTCTGATAAAGGTCCAGGCATTTGCTCAACATGCTGGGGCTCAGGGGAAGATGCAGTAGCTGGTTCAGCCATCCCTGCATTGGGTTGTGGGGTCGACTCTTGGGCACTGGGTGCCAAGTGCAAGGTCTCCTCATGAGTCACTGTTTCTGTCGGAGCTTCATGCACGACAGTAGCCTTCTCCAAGAGTTGTGGGAGAAGCAACTGCCCATGTAAACAACTGAATCCAAACTGAAAATTTCCTCTTTTCCTGCTTTCAGAAAAGCTTCTGACTCCACCCTTAGGATGAATCTTGCTGCTGGAGGGATGGGCAGTTGGAACATCAGATGCTTCTTCACTGGTCTGGTCTCTTCACCTGCCATTACCTGGCCAGGGCAAGGCATTCTTCCTGCATCTTCTTACCCTTCCACCCTGAAAAACCTTTCTCCCTTCCCTTCATGGGCAGGTTTGCACCCTCTGCCTGAGAAACTTCACCAGGTAACCTTGAAACTGTCAGCTTTTGCATTCCCTTTGCTCCTCTGCCTCCTCCTACCTGAGCAGACTGTGATGTGTGAGAAATGGGCTCCCTCTCAACAATAATGGAAACCTTTTCAAGAATATGAAAACAAGTTCCAACATTTCCGTTTATCACAGGAATGTGTCCATGAATGCAGATTACTGTATATACAGCTGGCTTCAGTGTAGCACATGGACCTCAGTCTTCAAACTACGTTGTGCAGGTATCTGAGATAAGGCCTACATGCATATTTTTGTAAGGTATTAATGGGATAATTCAAGACAAAATGATTAAAAGAAGTCAACAAAAATGGAATTTAATATTAAATAATGTCCTCATCCTAGTTTCATGCATCCTCAATATAATTTTATGCAATGCGGTTGTCATGTGACCCACAGAGAAGGGGTGGAACAGAAGGGGGGGGATGGGGTATTACAGAGATAAATGGTGGGGGTGGGAGAGCATAGTATAACCCTTTAGAGTTGCAAATTTCCAACCAAGTTGTCCCAGGCGCCACCTTTGTTGGGCTCTGCTCACACTTAACTATAGAAGTAAAAAACATAGATTTGGAAATTTATGCTACCTTACCCAATTTGTACTTCCTAGAAACAGGCATAGACACAAAAACAAGTTGTGATCAGAAATCCAAAATTCACAGGTTATATTTCAGTTCACATACCCGAACATATGTTTGCTTTTGTTAAGGTGAGGAAATCCATATCTTTCCAAATATAATTGTGCCAAAATGCATAAATGTAGAAAAATACATGTAAAAAAATCCTTGTGAGAAAAGGGAGGAAAAAAACCTTACAATCTGCTCTGTACCTGAGACAAGATTAGTTTCAAGAGAATCTCAATTTGCTCATGTTTGCATATTCCTGCATCTCTCTCCAGCAATCTTCTGGTTCTCTTGTCATGCAGATGCCTAACTGATTAAGCCTGAGGAATATTAGCCCCCAATAACAATAAAAAGCTTCCTAATTCCTGGTTTATGATATATAACATATAATGTAAGGCCTTGTTTTAAACTAGCTTTTCACCCCACCCCTTCCCATAACATAACCCCAGCATAAATTACATAATAGAAAGAACCACACTTACTGTTTTGTTATGGCATGGGCAATGCTGGAGAATGGTGAGAGAGCCTGGGAGAGCAGGGAGGGGAGAAACCTGGATCTGTCTGGATATGACCTGCTGCACCTCCCTTTCCATCCAAAATGCTGCAAGTAGATGGCAAACAGTCTGGCTGATTAGTAGAGTGGAAAGAGGCCAAGACCTCTTTTGTCACTCCTTCACCATGCATAGGACGCCCATCAACCTCAGAGTTCAGGTGCTTAAGGCAGACTCATTCCATTTTCTTTCCTACAACCAAAAGGAAAGAAAATAAGTCACAAGGTACTCATAAGAAATATGGTGGCTACCACCAAATCACAAACAAAGCGGAAGTCCACAAAATTCTACAAAGAACCAATTCAGTGAAGACTGATAGAGACCTAGTCAGTGATTTCCGTAAAACCATAATCAGCTTCCATATTTTGAAGTATGACTGGAGACAAACTGAACATGGCACTGGAAGCATTACTGGCTCCTTCACCTTCTGTCTGAACAGCAAACTCACAGGCAATCCTAGCCTCGGATCTGCTCTGTCACATTTAGTCTGGGCCTTGGCAGTTCACAGGAATCCAGACATGGCATGTCTGAAACTGGCAGATGAGACCTTGCCTCCTCACCTTCACCCAGCTGAAATTAAGGATATTAGAGACTGTTGTGTCCACTTGTTTAGCATCAGAGCTTGTCCCATTTGCACCCCAAAAGCAAAACACATTTTATGGGCAAAAGTGCATTTTGGGTTTAGGAGAATGTGCATTTCCATGTGTTAGTCAAGGAGAGATTCGTTCTGGGTACATGCTTTAACAATGTGCACCAAAATGGACACTTGAAGAACCAGAAAGTTTGAGCTGCTGATTCTCCCATGAGCAGCTGCACTGAGTGAACATGTCTGCGGTGTGGATGCAGAAAACTGGCTCTGTTCACATGGTGGTTGGTTCTACAAACATCACAGCAAACCATAAAAAGAAGCCACAGGAATGTCTAGCTCACCACTGCTGCAATATCTAAAAGGCACCACACATCACGCTTTTCAGTGCTTGACAGATATCAGCTTGGCTGCCTCTAAAATACCTTTTATCTTTTTTTTCTGGCTCCAAATATTTGACATCATTCAAGATACATGCAAGTGGGTAAGTGTATTTATTGTCTGCCTATTAAAAGACCAGTTGGCATTCTATGCTTGATAAACTCCTACTTTTTTTCTCTGAGAGGCTTTCCTTCCAAGGCACGTTGGTCACAAGTGGTAAAGTCTTGGAGTGGTGGTGGGATGCAGAATATTGAAGGGTGTTCAAATAACCCTAACCACAAGCCCAAAATCATGGACTTGCTATTATTACATTATATTTATACCCCACCTTTTTCCACTTGTGAAGAATCTAACACAGCTTAAATACTCATCCTCCATTCCATTTTATCCTTACAACAACTCTGTGGGGTAGGTTAGGCCAAGAGCGAGTGACTGGTCCAAAGTCACCCAATGAGTTTCATGTCTGAATGGGTCCTTAGTCCAACACTCTAACCACAGTGCCACAGTGGCTTTCATATGATGTGGAAATGTGTGTGTGTGTGTGTGTGTGTGTGTGTGTGTGTGTGTGTGAGAGAGAGAGAGAGAGAGAGAGAGAGAGAGAGAGAGAGAGAGAGAGAGCACTGCTTCAGAATAATATATAACTAGAGAGACATATACAGACATAGTGTGGCTAATGGTAATATAAATGCAGCACATTGCAATCCATCAAGAAGATCCATTGTGACATTCAGGATTTGGTTCTTCCTTTCCACAGCTGATGAGTAAGACAACAGCCACTGCCTTTTGAATAAACATACAAACGAGTTTCTAGGACTGGCATACAGTTGAGAAGAAAAGCTTGTTAGTCTCATTATCCAAGCATCTATGATTATATTGTCAAACTGAACATTATTTTGATGATTGGCATTCATGACTCATGTCTCTGCTTGGCAGACACCCAAAAAACAGATTTAGTGCTGGTTCCTGCTGAAGTTACAGTAGGTCTCCAAAAGTATTCAGTCTGTAGATCGTTCACAAAAGCAAACTGGAGGGAAATTAATGAATTAGGCAAAACATTCTCTTTTTGATATCTTAGATTCTGTGGGCAGCTGCTTTGCCACCATGCATATGGGGTACTGGACAAGATGGACCTTTGGTCTGAGCCAGTGTGGCTTTTATACTGTTCTTATGTTCTTCTTTTCAACTCCAACCCTACATTTATTTTAGAAGAAAATTTCCATCATATTAAAAAAAATGAACCTTGGAAGCACGCATTTCAAATCAAACTATTCTAAATCAATTTAATTGGAGTACTTGAAAGCTCTAACTTGTAATGATGAATTCTGAAATAAAGGAATATAGATTTCCATAGTTCTGCCATCATCAGATTTACAACATGTAATGAGATCCATTTCCATCAGTATGTTGCACTTCAGAGTTACTTCTGCAGGGGAAAGACACATGGATCGCACATTTGGAATAACGCTATAGTCCCCTCAAATGCCAGTGGGGCAAGTGAATGTTCTTTTTTGCCTCTGCCTATGAAGTTGGTAGTACTGACTTATGCAGCAACACTCATTGGGTCCTGGCATCTGCCATCTTGTTTTTGTCCAGATTGTGCCAATGGGAAGAAAAGTCTGTTTTCAGTGACTAAGCTCTTGCCATCACATTATCAGAGACAAATAAAGCTCAGCTCATTCCCCAATGTCCTCTTGTTCCTCTCTCTATTTGTTTCAGGATAAATGAAAATTTAAACAAATTTCCCCTATTAAGTACAATTTTCATTTAATCCTGAAAGAAATGCTACAAGATTTCCCTTTGCAAATCCAGAAACGAATCCAACCATAAACATGAAACACAAGAAGCTGCACTGTTATTTCAGTGGCCACTGCAATCTAGCCATCACATTTCATTTTACAAACAGTGTCCTTGTATCTATGACTGTCTGAATGAATTTCTATTTGATCCTTGTTCTCCAAATGTGAATTGACAGGAATATCCTTTGAGTGCTGGTCTCACATCTAGCACTAAATGCATTTTAAAAATATAATTGAGATTCATCTTGTCGCATTTTATATAAAAGCATAAATATTATTTATTCTACCATCTAATTTTGTTAGGATAAATAAGCAGGAAAGACAGCTAGGTGGAGAACGGCAGGTGGGAAAAGAATGGGATAAAGGCGAAACATAACAAAAATATAGACGAGATGTAGACAGGCTTATAACAGAATTATACTCATACTCTGAGATGTGAAACAGCTCAGTTTCTGGCTTTCAGCCAGATCAAATTAACATACTGACCTGACAGGTACTTGCATTACCCATGGCAGGATCAAGAGCAACATCATCTCTTCCCACTTAGAATAACATAAGAAATGTCACTGAATCACTTGGATCCATCAATCTCAGGGAAGTGAACCAAATCAATCAGTCCCTTGCACCTGCAAACATACAGCCAAGGCCAAAACTTTCCCAGGAAGTATCTGACCATTGCCAGTTATGACACTTCCAGATTATTCTCATCCCACCTGCCTAGATGTAAATCAGATGAGGTGGAAAATGTGAGCTGTCCAGAAGGAAAAACCAAACAAACCTCTTGTGAGCTGCTCTTCTGTGCTCTTTCAAAAAGCATGGGGAGTATATAGCCCTGCTAGGGTTTTGGCTTGGGTTCTGGTAAAAGTCTGGGAAATGTCAGTTCTTGTACCTGTCTATGGGCCAGGAAGTAGGTCACGTGGGTATAGAAATGAGAGCTGTCAGTAAATACCACTTGTGCTCTGAGTTTTGAGAAACTTTGCTACTGCATAGATGATACACATCCCTGCTAGGGTTAAAGCTTCGGGTTAGGGTTAGCGTTGGGAAAATATCATACACATGCATGGGGACCCATATTTCCCAAACCCTAACTTAAACTCAACCCTAACCTTAGCAGTGTGCAATGCATTTTTGTTGAAAGCCTACCTTTTCCATCTCATCTGGTCTACTTCAAAGCCTATTAATGTGGAAAGTGACTGTTATTTTCCTAATACTATCCATAACCTGTAGCTTAACCCCTAATGCTAGCAGGGTTATTTATTCCCTATGCATTTGAAATGTCTGGAAAAGGCAGTGCATCCAGAATTTTTGTTGACAGCTTGCTTTTTTGGCACCTTTTGCATAACTGATTCAGGAAAAGGGAAATTGATCGGTTGATATCAAAATTCACAATCCCTTTTATCTCTGCTTTTGCCTTCATATCTATTCTATAGCATGGTTCCCATCTCACAGAGCATGAGCTTAAGTGTATTTATTCAGAAGTAGGTCCAACATAATTCAATTGCATTCAGTGAAAATTAGTTCTTAGTACTTCATATTACCCCTCTTTTAAGAACACCTTTTTCTTATCCTTCTAATCCTCATTCCCAGCTGTGACCAAACTTTAAAGATGTATAACTGTCTTTGCCCACATTTGGTTTTTTTTATGCTTGATTTCTTTTCCCTCTTGTTGAATTTACTTCATAAGCTTTTTAGGGGGAAAAGGAGACATGTCTATGTTTGCTATACCATACCCACATCTGTGTTTGCCATCCTATACTCGCATCTATGAAAATAAATGCCATTGAAATCAGTGGGACTTGTCTGTGTAGACATGTATATTATTGTGTTGTAAAATGCCTATGCATCTCTAAATAGCTTCTGTGGTCCAAACAGTAACAATAATAATCAACAACAGCAGCAGAAGATAATAATACAGTTTTAGACATATACACTTCAGTTATTAAGCTTGATCCACACCTGGAGGTGCCTATCAGAGGTCCCACCTGTCCACCTCTATGTCCATTTGTGGATTATAGCAACAAGCAAACAATCTCTTTGCTTGTTGAAAAAATGACAATTAGAGAAAGGACCAGAGAGGCTTAGCTAGGCAGGGACCCCCAGTGTTTGTTTGTTTGTTTGTTTATTGAAAGCTTTTATAGACTGTCCCGTTACTGGCATCTTAGAATGGTTTACAACAAGCACAAATAAAATAAAAATGGCACAGCATCCAGAGATTAACTATTAAAACCAGAATCAAAACCAATTAACACTTAAAATAATGGGAAAATAAAAAAGTTTTCACCTGGCACCAAAAAGAAAATAGCATTGTCACCAGGCAAACCTCTCTGGGAAGCATATTCCACAGTGGGGAGCAACCACTGAGAAGGCCCTCCTCTAGGTAACCGCTCTCCTAATCTCTTTCAAGAAGGGCTTCTGAAGAAGGATCTCTGCCTCAGCTCTTAAGGAGTGGGAGGGCATACAGGGAAGAAGGCACTCCTTCAGGTATACAGGACCCAAGCCATTTAGGGCTTTGTAGGTCATCACCAGCACCTTAAATGGGACTGGACTTTAATTTGCAGCCAGTGTAAGCGATAGAGGACTGGCGTTATATGTGAATACCTTCCGATTCCCTTTAATATCCTGGCAGCTCTATTCTGAACCAACTGAAGTATCTGGGCCATCTTCAAGGGCAGCCCCACGTAGAGCGCGTTACAATAATCCAGTTGGGAAGTCACCATAGATAGTGTGGGTCACCATTGCAAGGCAATGCTCATCCAGGTAAGGGGGCAGTTAGTAAATCTGCCAAAGCTGCAGAAAAGCACTGCTTGTCACCACTGCCACCTGTGATCCAAGGACAGCTCTGGATCGAGGAGCGCTCCCAAACTGCCACATGTGTAGCAACTAAGATGTCCCTCTTCTGCATTCTGCCAAACCGATTTTGGATATCGGTGGGATGTGGATAGATGCTTTCCTATTATTAATGGGCATTCTCCCATCATTGTCTAATCATGTTGATGGTGCTTTTCCATTCCCCCAGCAGTATTCTATTTTTTCTTCATTAATTTCTCAGTATTGTTTTTAGACTGACCTAGAGCATCTTCATTTTGTCAGAATAAATTAATGTGCGAAGAGGCTCATTTGTTTGTGATTATTAGGGTGAGATCAGTAAAGACAAAGGGCATGGGACATTTTCAATTCATTCTGTGGATTGAAGGATAAGATGCAATATTGGCTGATTTTCATTACAAAAAGAAGGGGAGAGAAGTATAATTTTTGTGTTCTCAGTAAGTCCTGTAACATCCACCAGGGAGTTGTTATTATCTGCATAATGTACCGAGGCATCTGCAATTAGGCTTACCATTCATTTTAGTCTCTCTTGGTTTAAAGTCACTTTCACTTAAATCAATAACATTAAATTAGCTATTTCTGCCAGGCCACAAGATATGGGTTTTTTTCTCTCCTGATAACATTTAGCCAACCATTGTTTTTCTGCTATATTCTCCTATAGTGCCACGAAAAATCCAGAGAGGAAAAGCATCTATGACTTCCACACATAGATCATGGGACCGGTCCAGTGCCCTCCACTTCTGCATCATACTTTGTATAGGGATGGAAAGAGGGGAACTGCAGTTACTTCAAAAGCCATGGACAGTGAAGGTAGATGCCCCACTTCTGGCAAAAATAAATCAATAAATAGTCCCCCATTTCTGACTAAACTAGTGATGCTGCTACAAATGAACATCCTTATCCACCATCTCAGCTCTGCATTAAGGATGCTGTTTTTATGTAATTTGACTGAAATAAATGGGTAGAGATGGGAAAGGAAAGAATAATGAGGAAGTAAACAACCTTACTGAAAGAAAAGGGGGTCAACACTGTGGGGAGGGGGTTAATAAAGTAGCACGTCTCTTCAATCTCATAGATGCTAGTCATTAAAGAAGCAGTCATGGGCCCTTCAAAGAGTGGCAAGTGCAGAACAGACCTGCTAATATTTACAAGGGTTCAGGCAACATCCCTCGATTACCTGCAATAAGGGCCCTGTGGTTCTCACCATGAAATTCCATGCTCATAATAATGCCTGACCGTAGAAACTTAGAAATACAAAACACAGAGACATAGAAACAGAGTGAGTCAGAAAGGGCCTCCTGGGCCACCCAGTCTGAGCCCCAGCTCCAGCTGGCTTTGCTCATGGCAAACTTACCAATCTGGATGTCTGTTGCCAAATCTAGCAACTTGGTCCAGAACCTGACATGACTTGATGTGACCCTGTTTATTGTGCCACTTTGCCTGGCCACTCAGGCATATGGCCACTCTCTCATGGCCAGCATCAACAGTAGACATGGTTGGGCACCTACCAATGACACATGTCATAGCGGAGACCGAGAGACAAAAGTCTGCCAGAGTCACTCCTCTCCTTCACTTGTGTAACCTGCTTGTTTACCTGCCTGTCATTCTGGCCCAGACGATGATGGTGGTGAAAGTTCAGTGCCTGTAAGGAAAGGAAATGGTAACCATGAAAGAAAGTGGGGAAAAGCAGCTGGTGATAATCATGGTGAGAAGGTGGGGTCACTGAGGGAATGATCTCATTGAAATGTCTTACAAAAATCTAGAGCTAGAATGGAACTCACTGGAAAACACTTCTAATAGATCCACTACCACTCTCCCTATGAGCCTCAAGTCCCAGTGGATTGGGATACATGCTTAATTTTTGAAAGGGTCCTTAAAAGCTTCCATCTGATTAATAATCCCCATGATATTTGGCCATAGGAACACCTGGCAGACTACAAAAGCAGAGAACCTGGTGTTGCTATCGGGTTGGCTACTCTATAAAACTGAGGTTGAATTCACTTCTATGCTAGAGACTTACCTATGGAGCCATCTTGTCATGGCTCTTCCTCCTCACTTTTCATTGCTCTGCTCTACAATGGATTACATGAATTGTATTACGAATTAAAATATTGATAAAATAAAAGTCAATTATCAGGCTTTGATGTTAATGGAATTGTCAGTCTTTGCAGACTCATGAGCTGGAGCATTTATGTTGTATTGAGTCACTGAGTTTCTCATGACAACCTACATCACTGGGAAGGCAGCTGCCTTTCTCATGCACACATCCAATTAACGTATCATTTAATTAGGCCATTCTCACCATCTCTAGTCATCATGCTGAAGTTATATTGTAGAAGCAGCCAAAAGTCAAAAAGGAAATCAAAAGCATTTTAAGAACTATCATGTTCAAAATTAAACGTATCTCAAGGCACGAACTGCAATCAATTACTAAGTCCCAGTTTGGTTCATGCGTCAGCTGCATGATATTCTAATGTACACAAGAACATCTTGTTTAGCCAAATTCTTAACTGTAATGTATTCATTTGCTAGGATTAAGACACAAACCGCCTTTGCTGGATAATTTGGTAGTCAGTCCAAGCTGAATTATCGCCATTGGACACTGTTCTGGACTGGTCTGTGGACCTTAAGGGACCCATACAAAGCTCTAGAGTTTTGAGACTGTTAATTGATTTGGCCTCATAGATGGCTCTAACAGAATATATATCTCCCTTGAATGGGCTGCAGCAGGTAGACAACAATGAGTTGTTGAGGACAAAGCAGATCTGATAGAGAAGTTCATGTGGAGATGGATTCTTAAAACTCGTACATAAAATTCCAACTCCAAAAATCAAATCAATCTCAAACAAAGACAACAGCGGGTGTGGGGGCAGGATTTGCAAACTGAAGGGTAGACTCATATGATCTATAAGGAATTAGCCTTTGTTAGAAGTTTCTTTCAGTAAGGAATGGAATGTTAACAACACTTTAAAATTGAAGATAGGGCTTGTGGAAAAAATGAACTGATGAAAGCTCTGTACATGTCCAAATGTCATCTCAGAAAATCATAAGAAAATGTACTTAAGTTGATAATAAAATTGATGATAAAGTGGAACAAAAGAGGAATATTAAAATCAGAAGAAAGGTATAAGATGTTAAATTCACAAGTAAGTCAGACAATTGTTGAAAAAAGGATTTATAAAAAAATAGAATTACATTTAGCCCAACAAGATGAAGCAGAAAACCTTCAGGAAGTAGAAGAAACAAGAATTTTGAAATGTCTCTTTCAGCTGACAAGATGAGTAAGGCATTCAGATAGAGAATAGGAATCAGTGTCCCAGTTCTGCAGGTACTCCACAATAATTTGGGAAAGAAAGAAGATGGAGTATTACTTGGTCAGGACCTGAACACTGTAATGTAAAGCTGCATTCTAATTTCAGAGTTACCTGAAATTAGGGGATAATTCTTCAAAGGCTAGTGACTATTAGCTCCCATAAACCAATAGGTTTTCTTGCTCGTCTTGAATATACACTGCGTCTCTTATATACTATGAATCAAGTCTGTGTTTTGACCACTGTGGATACTGTTTTTATGGAAAATCTCTGGAATTTGAGCTTGGGCAATGATTATAGTAAGAACGTAGAATACAGTGAGATTTATTTATAGAACTAGGGAGTCTTAGATATTTCTTTCTTTTTTTCTTTTTTAAATGTTCAGGCTCCACCAGCATCCCTATATGGTGCTCCAGTTGGAGGCATAAAGGTAATGATTATGAGAATGTGGACTTCATCAAAAACCTTATTGATTTAATTAGTCTAAAGACCCCATTTTATCACGTTTCTAGGTAGCTACCTTGAGGTCACACTTCAATGATCTGACTCTCATTTTGGATTTACAACTAATTGATTCAGAAGGGGCTGGTATCTATAGTCCTGATAGACTGGATTCATTTTCACTATTGCCAGTAATTGCATAGACAGAGATTCTAAAATGGTTACACTGGCTGAGAATCATTAATGCAAGAACACTATAGTTTTGTGACCTGAAAAATAGATTTAAAAGACAGAATGAAAAATAAAAGCAGATTAGTAAAGAGAAAGATGGGAGAGTTGAGGAAGCTTTAGCAGAAATGAAAATCTTGATGAATGACAAGTGTCTGAATCAGCTGAAGAGAGATCATGCTGCACTAATTAAGCATGCAAATGGAGGTCTCTTTAGTATTTCAAATTGGCTTGCAAATTGGTTTTAAGAAGATGAAGATTTGGGAAGTAATTTGGAGTTAAGAGGAGAGGTAGAGCATTACAAACAGATATTATTCTCCTAATATGATAAAATAGTAGCAAGTTACTGTATGTACATTTAAAGATGAATCCGTAAGCTTAGACACAGAAAGTAATCAATTAGTTGTACAGTTCTGAAAGGTGGTTAAAATGGAAGAGACAGTGAGTTATATTGGGTAGTTGGGGTGGGATGGGGATTTACCATTAGTCTGCTGCTTCCAATCCCTGATAATGACAAAAAACATCACAACTGTCATCAAACAATAGTAATTTGTACACTGCAATTTTACCAGCCAAAATCTTTTCTTGGAAAATAGCTGGTTGGAAAGATTGTCACCATGGTTTTTGTCTGACTGATTTTTTTTTTTTAATTTGAGTATCCTTCAGGAAACATGGCTTTCAAGTACAAAAAATACTTAATTATTACTATATAGAACTTGGTTTGATCCAGCCTGGAATGCAAGCGGGGCAAGTGATTTGATAACTTTGGCTAAAGAAGTATTAAGCACCTTCACTGAGGTGAAGATGAAAGAGTGATTAATATTGTTGTCCCTCCAAACCATATTTTAGTTAAATATCCCAATATCTATTTTTTAATGAAAAAGTTTTAGAGGTTAAACTTTTTTATATGTTTGTATATCGTAATTTTTACTTGTTCATACCGTGTTTTATTGTATCTGCATTTGCATTTTATCATTTGCATTTTATTAATTGTTGTGAACTACCCAGAGAGCTTTCGCTACTGGGTGGGATAGAAAATAAATAAATAAATAAATAAGTGTATAAAACCCTAATCTTGGCAAATATTCACATTCTTCCGGTAATTCTCAGTATTATAACTCTAAGCTTTGGCTTCTCTTGGAACACATAATGGAAAATTTAAGTATATTATTTCTGAATGTATCGACCAACATGATGGGTAATTTTAATTCCAGAACTGGACCAACACCTGCAAAAGTAATGGAGTATTGGGGACTCCATGATGAATTCCAAGAGATTTATTATTAGCACTCTAGTAATAAGAAAGAAAAATGCCGCTGGTCAAACACTCTTGAGAGTATTTTATACCACTGGGCCACAGTTACTAGCTCCTCGTGACCCTAGATCCATATATCCCTGAACATATTTCACTCCTAATACAGGCAGTGTAATTGATTCTATTAGTGTGACAATACAATATGCGCCTTTGTTTTGTGGTGCAACGGTAAATATTAGAAAAGATTGTAATCACAAACCCATAACAACACAGCTAACTCTGGAATCTGATTTAAGTCAATGACCCTGGTAGATGAGTTGAGGCATACAGAGCTTGGAATCAAGGCATGAGAAAAGATTGAGATGGAAAACAATTGAATACATCAAATCTTAATCTTTTTTTGAATTAAAATGTTGGAAAAACCTGAAGAGAAACTTTTGTTCCCTTGAAGTTAACACAGAGGGTGTCTTACTCAAATACCTGGACATTTGTTTCCAGATCAAACACTTGTTATTAACCATGACTAGCCCAAACAGCTCAATGAAGAAAAAATCCCTTTTGTTTAATATAGAACATGGAAAGCTCAGAAAGCACTTCAGAAAATAAATGAGAAAAGTGTGTGATACTCAAGATGACAAAGTTTATATTCTCTGGTGAAATTATTAAAACAGACAACAACAAACCTAATCTCAACAAAGAAAATTTATTATGCTTCTAAAAGGTGGACAGATTCAGAGCTGGAGTCCAGGAATAAAAATTCAGCATATTTCTGGTGGCTAGACTCTGGTAGTTTTAGTGAATCAATTCACACTTTCAAGATACCTATTATCTGCTTCAGTTTGGGAAGATATTTATTTGGATATATTTTAGAAAAAAAACCTTGAAGAAAATAAAATCTCACATGTGGAAAAATATGGGAATACAAAATAACTTCTGTTACTATGCAGAGAAATAAAGCCTCGAATAAGCTATTAGTGAATAGTAAGGTATCAGGTGAGGATTTTATGTCTCCGAGTTCTTCAAGAACTGGAGATCCACCTTATTAGCTGGATGGTTTACCTATATAAATAATACAGGATATAACCCTAATGGCTGGAAATTTAGTGGTTCCATTCTCAAAAGCAGTATATCCCAGAAATTATACATCTATTAGTTTAACTGACATATCTTCAAAAATATGTGCTAAGTTTATCTTCTAGAAATTTGCAGTTGGGCAGAACAAAATTCATTTTTAATGGATGAGCAGGTCAGCTTTAGATAGGCAAGCTCTGACATTGACAATTCTGCTGGTCAATGCTGTGTATTTTATCCCATTTGATATTGAAATATACTGTGGAAGATAGAAAGGTCTTCACAGTATTTATTGATCTGAACGATGCTTTTGCTTCAATAAATAAAAATTTCCTTTTGGAAAAACTGTTGAAAAGGGTATTGATCAGAAACTTCTCTTTCTTGTAAAGAAGCATCATACAGTCATAAGTTTATAGGTTGGAACAGGTATAATTGCTGCTTCGGCAGTTTATTTACATAGAAATGAATTTGACCAGGCTGAGTTCATGCACCCTTTCTTTAAAAAAAAAAACCTAATTGTGTAAATTTAAACCATTTCCTGGTCTTGGAGATTAGTACATTTCCTTTATAAGCAGATCATATAATTCTGTTATCTACAACAGAGGTGGATTTGCACAGACAATTGAGAAAGTTTGAAATGATTTAATGATTTGAAACCCAAAGTGACATACCTTAGTGAAAATAAGAGGGCAAAAAGGGTTCTGACGTGTGTGTGTGTGTGTGTATGTTTTAGAAGGAAACAGTGCAAGTAGGTTTATCTATTTGTGCATAGGGTTCCCTCACCCCTAACTTCAGTAGATTCCAGTCATCACAAACAGAGTCGAAAGCAACAGTATGCACTTTGTCAGTGATTAGGCTCCTAAATACCCTGGATTGCTTTGATCAGATTTATCTTGGATTATTCAACTATTGGCATAGGTTAGCTTACAGAAGTGAAGGAAAGTTGCTTAAGAAATGCATAAATGAACAGGTAAGTTAAAATATGGGAAAAAATCCTGGTGGTCTAATATTTCAAAATTGTCAGTAAATTATGGCTTTAGTTTTAGTCATGGATCCTCAAACTACAGCCCACAGGACAGATCTGGCCCACCATGGCCATCCATCCGGCCCACGCTGCCATTTGCCGTTGCGCAGGTGGGGAGGTGATGGCTTGCTCGCTCGGAGATGGTCTCCAAGCGAGCGAGCCGCTGCTGCCACCTGCCTCCTGTGCTTTGCAGCATGGGGAACGGGGAAGGCGGTGACTTGCTCGCTCGGAAATGGTTTTGGACTCATTGGGAGATCTCTGAGCTGAGCAAGCCGCTGCCACGCGCACCCAACGCCACCTCGCGTGCACCCGACAACACCTCACTGGCAGGCGCGCCCAGCCCCCCCCCCCAACCCATGCATGTAGCCACTGCCTTTCTACTGGCTCCCTGTTGAAAAAGTTTGAGGACCCCTGCTCTAAGTGATCTTAGTTTTAATACAAGAATGGTATTTAAGCTAAGAGCTCTAGATATTAGAACACAGATAGCCCTGGTGTTCTTGGCAAATACAAGGTCTATGAAATGGTTAGTGAGGACAAAACCCAATTTCGGGAAGAAAATATCTCTCATTTTTATTTTATTGAGAAGGGCTCACAATATACCCTTTCCTCATCTCCAAAATGAGGAAATGGACTCAATGATGCAACAAGAAAGGTGCTGGGCACTCCAGTAAAAGATAGATTGTGCACCTGTGATGCACCTGCACTGAAAGACCTCTCACACTATTTATTGGGAGTGTCAGTTATATTCTAGTTGGAGGAAACATTACTTACTTCATTTTCTTGAGTCCATGAGATTGTGAGTATCTGAAGCGAAGCTTCTTTTCTTTTCCTTCAAGGATCTGACCAGTCCCTGACTTGAGGGTTGCCCTTTTCATTGCTAAGGCATGCTGTTTAAAGAAAGGGAGAATGTTCTGATTAGATGAACCATGTAATGGTTATAAACTATGCGAGGTTTCAAAAAATTCTAAGCTTTTAATGTGTATTATAAATGTTGTGCTAGTCTTGCATTGTATGATACACACACACAATTTCTTTCTAATGTATATATATAAATATTATGTTTAATATGGTCTGTAAATAAATTCAATAAATTTGTTCATTTGCTTGGCAGCACCTGTGTAGACAGAAGCCCACTGTCCCACTCAGCACCATGGTAATAATTTGGACAATGCCCAAACAGAGCTGAAATTCCTCTGGAATTCATACAAACAGACATAATTTTTTGGATGCACACTGTCCAAATAATGTTCATTTTTTCAAAAACGTGATTATGCAATAAATGCTTAAACTGGAAATGTTACAATGTGCTACAGTAATAACAGGTGAGACAGGTCCTTCTTAAAATGGCAGGACACAATCATGCACATGTTTAGAGAGAGAAAAGTCTAACCATTCCCAGAATTCTCCAGCCACCTGTCCTCCCTAGAGGATGCTGGGAGTTGTAGGTTTTTTTTAAACTTTTCCCTCAAAGCAAGAACAGGATTATCCCCTTGCAATCTAAAATAAACCAAACAAGGCAAGACAGAGGAAAGCAAGAAGGAAGCAAATCCACAGTGCCAATGAACGAAAACCAAGTATGAATTCTGATAGCCCACTCACCTGATGTCGTTTGAGAGAACTTAGCTTCCCCCTTTCTGTAGTGTTCTAGACAGTAATGTTAATATTTGTAACATTGCCTAACATTACAACCCTAAGCCGTACTATTCCCTTTGCTTCCTTCTACTTAATTGGGGATCTATTCTTCAATAAGTTGCAGCTTGCCAACAAACTTGTCTGTGGGAATAGTGTAAGCCCCATTTTTCTCAGCTGCTGCTGTTCGTGGCCCTTTACTGGAAATCTTGAAACTCACTCACAGACCACCAGTTCCATAGCAATGGAAGCCAACCTACCACATGACAATCACTGGGCCTTATAGACATATGGAGATATAGATTGGTTCTCTGCTCTTATACTAACCAGCATTTATACAATGGAAGTCCTGTCAGGGCATGTCATTCAGCTAATGAACTGTGACTGCTGACTTCTTCCTATCAGTGTAGCTGCAGTATGTTGCTAATTATGGTTTGGAATCCAGACAGCTTACAGACTGCATCTCTCAGAGCAACTGACATGTTGACGTGCCTCCAGGATGCACTGTTCTCCCTGCCCACCCACCTCTCTCTCTCTCTCTCTCTCTCTCTCTCCCCCCCACACACACAAACACAAACATGCACACACACAAACAGCCCATTCGAGCATTGATACATTTACCATGGTTGTCAGTTTTAATCTGCTTTGCCTAATGATACAGACATCTTACTGGAGTTTATTGAGATGAAGGAGGAAAGAGAAATATGTTCCTTCTGAGCTTTCAAGGGACCACTAAATAGATGAGGCTTTTTCCCACTTTCCTTTTTTTCCTGTCTATTTTTTCTTTCTTAACTTCTCAGAGGCAAGTTAATTTGCTAATGAATGTTCTTAGTTGAGGATAATTTCTGAATCTAATTTCTTGTCATGTTTATTGCATTCAGAATACTAGGGAAACAGAAACTGTTGATGGAGTATGTAATGATTCTGCTGGAAAATGAATCTCCAATACCAAAGAATTCTTCTGTCCTTAATGCACTGCCATAGCACAAAATTCAATTGCAGTGCACAATATGAACACTGATGGTCCATTGTGAGATAATGGAGAACTCCTTCATAATTTCTGTTACTTTCTATGTGCAGTAGATGTTATAGACTTCTGAGCTTTCTATTATCCTGAGCATACAGTTTAAGCAAGAACAATAACAGTTTTGAATTACCAAAGGATAACTATCTAAATTGAAGGTTGGTAACAGGATGTTAATTTCTTATATTTGTATCTCAGCCACAAAGCTTGGGAAGTGCAATATTTTGGCCTATTCAGGGATAGCCAACATGATGCATAGAGGCCCCAATGCACTTCAGATACCTTTCTTGGTACCTTCTATATTTCATTCTTCTTTTTTTTAAAGTAGCACATTTTCTTATGACCCACTGGGATTGCTGAGAAATTGATTTCTAGTGCTGAAAACTGGGCTCAAAGCAGTTGCTTTGTGTTTTGGAGTTTAGACCACACCTCTACCTTAAGTGATCTATGATTTATAGACTAAAGTAATCCTTTGACTTTGATGATGAGAAGCTATGGATGGTTCTGACAAAAATAGGTTTGCTTCAGCACTTGATCATCCTGCTGCATAACCTGTCTCATAGGCAAGATGCAGAAAAATTAGAAAGGATGCAGAGGAGAGTAACAAAAATGATCCAGGATTTGGAAACACTGCCCTATGAGGAGGCACTGAGAGAACTGGGTATGTTCAGCCTTGACAAGAGAAGACTGAGGGGGGCATGATATCCCTTTATAAGTATCTCAAAGGCTGTCACAGAGAGGAAGGTCAGGATTTCTCCTTGCTGATATTAGAGTGTAGGACACAGAATAATCAAGTCAAGCTGTGACAACCCAGAATCAGGACAGCCCAGGACATCAGGAAAAGCTTCCTCACTGTCAGAGCAATACAACAGAGGAATCAGCTGCCTAGAAAGATTGTGAGTTCTCCCACACTAGAGACATTCAAGAAGAAACAGGACAGTCATCTAAGTGGGATGGTGTAACTTGGTGTCCTGCAACAGCTGGAGCTTGGACCTGATCATATTCATGGCTCCTCCAACTCTACTATGCTATGATTCTATGAAGTCACTGTTAGGAAGAATATGGAAAAACAGAATGGTTTCCCATGGGCAAAAGCATAGGACAAAGTTATATTTTATCTCCCTATCTGCTCAATCCATATGGAGAACATATCACAAGAAAGCTGGGTTCGGATCAGAGGAAGAAGTGAAAAATGGTGCAGGCACATCAATAATGTAAGACATACAGAGGATACCATATTACTGACAGAAAGCAGTAATGAATTGAAATGACAGTGAAAGAAGAAAGTGCAAAAGCAGGACCCCAGCTGAACAGTAAGAAAACAAAACTCATGACTGCATAAGGTCAACAATGAAAAAAATGGCATTGTGAAAGCATCTGCACACCTCGGGTTAATCATCAGTTCAAAGGGATACTGCAGCCAAGAAGTTTGAAGAAAGCTGAGACTTGGATGGGCAGCAGTGAAAGTAGAAAAGATTATTGAGTGTTTCACTGGAGACCAATGCCAAGATTACCCACACTATTGTAATTCAAATCACTGTGTATAGGTGTGAAAACTGAAAAGTTAACAAAACCAACAGGAAGAAAGATGATGCATTCAAAGCATGGTGGTAGAAGAGAGCGTTATGGGTACCCTGGACTGACAGAAAGACAAACAAGTGGGTGCTAGATCAAATCAAGGCAGAACTTTCCCTGGAAGCAGGAATGACAAAAATGAAGCTATCATATTTTGGATACTTCATGAGAAGACAAGTCTCACTGCAGAGGAAAATTATGCCAGGGAAATTTGAAGTCAAAAGAACAAGAAGACCAAATACGAGATGGGCTGATTCCATAAATGAAGCCACTTCCTTGAGTTTACAAGAACTGAACATTCATTCATGGGGTCACCATAAATCAATGATGACTTGATGGCATATAACAGCAACACACCTGGAAAGATCATGTACCACTATAATTATTAATAATTAAGTACGAAGAACAAACAGATCTGATAAGAAATCCTGCTCTCAAATAAAATGGCTCTAATTGAGAACTGGGTTTTATTAGAGTATTGCACACCAAATACCTCTTCCTGTTGAATAATTCTCAACAAATGAAATTCATAAAAATGCAAACTCAGTGGGATTCCCTACCAATTAAACATCCCCTCAGCCTTCTTTTCTCAAGACTAAACATACCCAGTTCTTTCAAACTCTCCTCACAGGGCTTTGTTTCTAGTCCCCAGGTCATCCTTGCTGCTCTCCTCTGAACTCTTTCCAGCTTCTCTGCATCTTTCTTAAACTGTGGTGCCCAGAACTAGGCAGAGCTCCAGGTGAAGCCTAACCAGTGCTGAGTAGAGGGGAACTAGTACTTCGTGTTCTGCTACAACTAAGCAAAGAAAAAAGGCTTTCTTGGAAGTTCCTACAATATAGAAATGCTGGAAGAGGTTTAAGAAATTAATGAAGCTGTTACTGGAATCGCTACTGCAACTATGTTAATTTATGCTGTAAATATAACAATTTTGGGCTACACTTTTCATGTTGCAGTCTTTAAAACACCAATCTTGTTATGCAGTCTCACTTGCTATAAGTAATCCCCCTTTTCTCTGTATTAATGCCTCTCAAATATCTTCAGGTTCATATTCCGCACTTTATATCCTTTTCTGCAAGAGGTAATATTAAAGCTTCCCTAGCTATTCATGAACATATTCATTTTTATCCCTTCCTTAATATTCGTTGCTCTTCTGTCTTCTCTCTCCACTATCTATGTTGTTATCATAATGAGGTGCTGCAATCCATATGCAGGCATATGCTCTGGTATAAGCACACTGAACGTCTACCGAGAAGTATTATTCTTTATCACTGCAACATCAGCATTATGTTGCACATAACAGTGAAGAAGCTACTGAGCAAGAGAGCAGTAAAGAAGCCCGTGCCTTAAACAGCTATCTGCTCATACAACACTGAAGACTTTCTCAAGGGTTGCTTTAGTACCTTGAAACCTCGCTATGCAAAAGCAAACAAGCAGAAAAGTAGTACTATTCTTCAGCTACTGTTCATCACTTCCCTATGGTAGCATATGCCATGGTAATATGGCTACTATGCTCTACATTTCATTGATCGACCTCACTACAATTAATCAATTATCTCCTAATCTTAAGGACCTCATGCTGTCCTCCTGAATTTCTGTTCTCTTCTACAAACTTGACCAACTCCTCTGTGCTGTACCTAAAGCTTAGGCCATTCATTCATAGCATCACCATAAGTCAGAGATAACTGGATGGCATGTAACAACAGCAACTAGTTTACATGAACAGTTTTTCCCCATTTCACCTAGTAAATATATTTTTGTATGGACTGTTCCTTTTGTACATTTTTCCAATAAAGTTCCTAACCAAGCATTTTAAACATTATTTCCACTAATAGGTGCACTTTTGCACCTATTTGCCTAATGGGCACATTTTTCTATGCAGTTTTGGTTGGAGAACACCACGGAAAAATTCAAGGTGTCAATTTCAAACAATAAAGTGAGTTTTGGTTCACATCTCAGTTCAACATTGTGAAATTAAGGAAGTCTGCATTGAAATGTGAATTAATTTCTCTGCCATCTCTCGTTTGCCGTGTATTTCCTGCTTCAGGTGGCTCCCTGCTCAGGCGCTGTCAGGCCACATGGCAATGTGCACCTGAGAAGTCAACTGAACTCAGCAGTAGTTATGGGTTGTATCCAATTGGTGTGTCTCTGCTAGAAGAAGAGACTTAGCTGATTGATCAAATTCCTCCTTTCCTTCCTACAAGCCCCACCCAGATCTGCTCTGCAGGATTGGGGCAGTCTCTGAAACAGAAGTGGGAGACCTACAGGGGCCCACCAGGTGATGACAGCAAAGAAACCCTACCACCACGTGACCAGAAGTCCACTCTCGTTGTGTTGGATATATCCCTGTGCGTACACAGGCATAAGACTGGGCTCCATGTCTCCTATCATGCATCACCGTAAATGGCTGCTTTAAAGGGAATTGTTGTAAAATAAAAAGGTGCGCTGGTTTCTGCCACTCTCTCATTTCATTACCATTCATCCCCAAACCCTGACAACCATGATCACCATCCCAGCCTACAGGATGAGTGATTTATGCAGCAATACCCTGAACATGCAACAACAGCTGCTGCTATTATCACGCCACGTTTTTACTGAAGACAAGAGGCTACAGATATAAGATGTAAGAACCAAACACTGACCTTATGATAACAAGCAGCATTGCTTCTTAACCTTTGACAACGGGGAAAGGAGAGTAAATGCTCCTTAGGTGTTCACAATGAGTAAGAAGTTTGCACCAATGAGCTCCTTCTCTGGCCAGGCATCCAGTGCCTCAGTCTACTGGGAGACACGAAGCAGTGCATGCAGAATCAGGGAAGCGGCTAGATGGTGCAGCCCTGCTCCCCTCTCATGTCTTGCTTTAACATGTGTAGAGAATATCTGAAGTGAATAGCTTGGAGCTCCCTCCCCCCCACGAACACCCGCCATGCTCAGCGGCTTGGATCACCTGCCGCGCTGCGCTGTCATCACTGCCGCTGCCGCTGGATCTGAGGCACACGGCCGAGCCGGGGGCCAGCTGACGCTGCTCCCGCGGCCACCGCTGGGCCACCCCGGGCACGGAGGACGCCAGGGCCACGCCAGGGCCACGCCAGACCTGCCGTCAACGGCGCGGAGGAGGTGCCGCCATCTTGCCACCGGGTGGGTTTCCGTGCCCCTTCCTGCTCCCACCCCCCTGGCGTCGGTGAGAGCAACGCCAGATCGGGGCGAGGTGCACAGGCGGGCACTGGCATAACCCGCCAGACATGGCCTGGGGCTGGCGGCCTCTGGCCAGCGGCCGAAGGGTGACGGCCAAAGGGCGGTGCCGCCATTTGTGACCGTTCATGGCCGTGCGGGGCTGGGCTGGTGGGGGACTAGGTCGGTGGGGGGAATTTTAATTTTGTATTGGGGGGGAAATGGGGAGTTTTTGATTGTTTTAAAGTTTTATTGTATTTTAATCTGTTTTTATGGAGTCGTCCCTGGCCATGTCGACCCTTGAGTTTCCTGGGGAGAATGGGGGCGCCGCCATTGGGGTGGTCATGGGCAATGAATGTTACAGCGGTGGGGGCTTAATGTGTCCGCGTAGAAGAAGGAGGGACAGATGGCTGACACCTGTCCCTCCTTCTGGTTCTGCCCCCAGCCAGAGGGTTCCAGGTAGTCTTGTCAACCTCCCCTTGGGCCTGACAGTGCTGCTGCTTAATGCCAGGCCGGTCCACAATAAATCTTCCCTCATCCATGACTTGATTGTGGATGAGGGGGCCGACCTGGCTTGCATAACAGAGACCTGGGCGGGAGAGGGGGTGGATGTCGCCCTCTATCAAACGTGTCCGCCTGGGTATCTGGTTCAGCACCGTCCATGCCTGGAGGGGAGGGGAGGGGGGTCACTTTAGTTTACCGAGCCTCCATCTCCCTCACAGGACTTCCGGTCCCTTTGAGGCCAGGGCTAGAGTGCCTCTACTTGGTGTTGGGCGACCGAGACAGATTGGGGATTCTGTTGGTGTACCATGCACCCTTCTGCCCAACAGTCTCCCTGCCTGAGCTGACGGAGATCATCTCGGACCTGATGTTGAGGACCCCCAGGACATTGGTCCTGGGAGACTTCAATCTCCATGCCAAGACTGGTCTGACCGGGGCGGCTCAGGACTTCATGGCCTCCATGACGGCCATGGGGCAGTCTCAACATGTCACAGGCCCGATCCATGAACATGGACACACTCTGGACCTGGTTTTCTCAACGGGGCAGGAAGAGGGTGGTCTGAGGGTGAGGAATTTATGTCTGACACCCCTGTCATGGTCAGATCACTTCCTGGTAAAGTTTGTGCTCGAGAACAGCCTCTCCCTCTGTAAGGGTGCGGACTCGATTGTGTGGGTCCAGCCCCGGAGCCGGATGGATCCGGATGGATTCCTGAAGGCCCTGGGAGAGTTTCTGGCTGACAAGACTGGTGCTCCTGTCGAGGCTCTGGTCGAACTGTGGAATGGGGAGATGACCAGGGCTGTGGACACGATCACTCCTAAGCGTCCTCTCCCGCCGGGCAGAGCCCACTCTTCCCCTTAGTATATACCCAAATTGCGGGCAATGAAGCAGGCTGGGAGACGGCTAGAGCATAGGTGGAGGAGATCACGGGATGAATCTGACCAAACACACTTAAGAGCCCATTATCAGGCCTATGCTGTGGCAGTGAGGGCGGCGAAAAAGAAATTATTTTCCATTTCCATTGCCGCCTCAAAATGCCGTCCAGCGGAGCTTTTTCGAGTGTTGCAAGGCCTGGTTCATCCTGGCCCTAAGAAAGATCCAGTTCCACCCTCGAAGGCCCGCTGTGATGACTTTGCCAAGCATTTCAGGGAGAAAATCGCTCAGATTCGTTGTGCGCTAGACTCTACTGGTGACTCAGAGGTTTCTGGGGAGATACCAATGCCGCTGTCTGGTCCAAAATTAATGGATGAATTTCAGTTATTGTGGCCTGATGATGTGGATAAGGTACTTGGACGAGTACGTCCCGCCACTTGCCTATTGGACCCTTGCCCGTCTTGGTTAATAAATAACGCCAAGCACGGGATTGGGATCTGGATCTTGGAAATGGTTAACACTTCTCTGAGGGAGGGTCGGGTACCTGCCCCTTTAAAGGAGGCAGTAGTCCGACCGGTCCTGAAGAAGGCGTCACTGGATCCAGAGATGGCCACTAATTATAGACGAGTGGCCAACATCCCGTTTCGGGGCAAGGTGTTGGAGCGGGTGGTGGCGGGACAACTCCAAGCACTCTTGGATGAAACTGATTATCTGGACCCATTTCAGTCTGGCTTCAGACCCGGGTACGGTACTGAATCTGCCTTGGTCGCCCTGTACAATGACCTGTGCAGGGAGAAGGACAGGGGGAGTGCATCCCTGTTGGTTCTTCTGGACCGCTCAGCGGCTTTTGATACCATCGACCATGGTATCCTTCTGGATAGGCTAGTGGGATTGGGGGTCGGAGGCACTGCTTTGCAGTGGTTCCATTCTTATTTCAACGGTCGATTCCAGAAGGTGGTGCTGGGGGACTATGGCTCTGCGCCATGGCAGCTATGCCATGGTGTACCGCAGGGGTCCATTTTGTCCACTCTGCTGTTTAACATCTACATGAAACCACTGGGAGAGGTCATCAGGAGGTGTGGGCTGTGGAATCATCAGTACGCTGATGATACCCAGCTCTACCTCTCGTTTTCCACCAGTCCAGGTGAGGCAGTGGCTGTGCTGAACCAGTGCCTGGCCAAGTTAATGGGCTGGATGAGGGCCAATAAACTGAAGCTCAATCCAGACAAGACAGAGGTCCTGTTGGTTGGCGGATCGGGCTTCGGTGAGGGTGAATTGAACCTAGTCCTGAATGGGGTTGCACTCCCTCTTAGGGACGAGGTCCACAGCTTAGGAGTGCTCCTCGACCCGGAGCTTTCACTGGAAGCTCAGGTGACAGCGGTGGCGAGGAGCTCTTTCTTTCAGCTTCGGCTGATCCATCAGCTGCACCCCTACCTGGAGAACAACTGCCTGGCGACAGTGACACATGCGTTGGTGACTTCCCGCCTTGACTTCTATAACGTGCTCTATGTGGGGCTACCCTTGAAGACGGTCCGGATACTTCAATTGGTTCAAAACAAAGCTGCCAGGCTGCTGATGGGAACTGGGTGTTATGTTCACATGACTCCAGTCCTCCGTCAGCTTCACTGGCTTCCCATTGAAGTCCGGGCCTAATTTAAGGTGTTGGTGATGACCTATAAAGCCCTAAACGGCTTTGGTCCTGGTTACCTGAAGGAGCACTTACGTCCATATATGCCTGCCCACCCCTTGAGATCAGTGGGAGAGGCCCTTCTCCGGGAACCCTCCATGAAGGAAATTAGGAGGGTGGGTACTCGGAGGAGGGCTTTCTCTGCGGTGGTGCCCAATCTATGGAATGCGCTCCCCAGAGAGGTCCGCCTGGCGCTGTCGTTATTTTTTTTTTTCGCCGCCAGGTGAAGACCTTTTTATTCAAACGTCATTTTAACTCTTAATGGTATTTATTTATTTTATTCTTTGGCCAGGGCAACTTATTTTATATTGTTAACTTGTTTTATATTGTTAATTTATAGTATTTTAATTGATTTATTTGTAAGCCACCCCGAGGCTTTAGCGAATGGGGCGGCATAGAAATTTTCTAAATAAATAAATAAATAAATAAAGTGGGCTATAGCTTGCTTTCAAAGCGGGATCCCAGCTGAGACTCAAACTATTGTCTCGGAACCAAGACTGAGGCCAAGCTACAGTCTGCATTCAGACAACACAGTAAGCTGTGGCGTCTGCAAACAATATAACAAGTTTCTGATCTTTTTGTCATGGGCATGAAGGATGCCCAAAAGGAGTAAGAATTGTGTGGTCCAGAGACCCTTTAATATTTGCTCTCATTACAACTATGGCTGGGGTTCTTTGTTTGTTTCTTTTGTTAGCTCTGGACAGAGCCCCTGCTTTAGAAGGCAATTGCTGTGTGTCATTCATGAAGTCACAGACTACGGGCTGGCTGGAGAGAGCAGGGAACTGAGACAGGGAAAAAACCTAACCTGCAATGTACCTTAATGGTAGCATCTGGTGTTAGTTCTACTTAGAGTAGACACATTGAACTTGATCAAAGTTTTAGTTGATCATGACTAACTTCAGTCACGTATATTCCAAAGGACCAGCTTTGTATTCATTTATTTGAGTGGAATTTACTGTCGATATGTACAGGATTACACTGTATGTGATGCTTGCATACACAGTTAAGCCAGTTGCCTTTCAGCATGGCAAGATACAAACTAAGAAGAGATGGGTGCACAAGGAGGTGTGTGTGTGGCAGCAGGGAATGCTCTAATTATGGCAGCTTCCTTCAATCAAGACAACCTACTTTAAGTCCAAGATTAGTTAGGAAGGTACAAAACCGTCTGTGCCACAGATGATGTATAATTTAATGACTGCAGTGGTGAAATATGGATGCAGATGATCAATAAGCAAGCAAACGAGAGTAGACACTCCCCTCTTTGTAGTCAATTGGTTCCATGAAGAGGCCAGGAGTGCTCTGTGGACCTCCAAAGGTACCTGAGTGAATAATAACTCAATCCCTCCCTCCAGTCCAAGAATGAAAGATGGCACCTCTAGCTGTGGATTTATGCAGCTGTTCTCTCCTCTATTGTAGAATTTGGGATGCACCAGGCTCCCTCTCTCTTCCTAGAAACAAAGTTGTTCCAGTAAGATAAACAGCTTTCTTCCCACTGCAAATGCATGCCTTATCCATAGAATAACTGGAGAAGACAAAGTTAGTGCCATCATCTCTGGTGCTCTTCTTAACAAGCTAAAGGCCATGGGGCTTTGGCAAGCTTTCAAGAAACAAATTTGACTTTCATACCTCTTGCTGAACCTCAAAAACCTTCTTGCCATTCTTCCAATAGAGTCTGAATACATGCAGGGACCAGCATGCTGACACTCAGAATCCTCATTCTTTTGTATGCTGTCCTTAATAACATTACAGAGGGTGATATATTTGTCTCTTTCACACAATTCCATAAAGTGTCTTACAAAACTTTAGTCAGTGGGAGTGCAGTGGTCATGTAAATTGTATCCATAGTGATAAATATTGACATTTGAACAAAGACTCATCCCTGCATGTTTTACAGTGATTCACCACAATGCCACTGAGCAAAAACAGTCACTCAAATATATTGTTGTTATACCATGGATTTGAAGTGGGATCAATAGGATTATGACTTTTTATATCCAAGAGCCATTCCATTAGATCAATGATTTAAACAAAAGACTTGAGTGACAGCTTAACAGAAGAGAAATCCAATATCCCTAGAATATTCTTAAGGGAAATTTCCTTCTTCGGATAGTAATAATACACACATACCTAGTACCATAATACATCTCTGGCATACTTTATTCTTAAGCATAGAATTAATGAAACAGAATTCTACCCATGGTAAAGTTATTGTATTCATTGGAAGCAAATGCACTGTAATATCATAGAGATTACAGAATAGAAATATGTCTAGTAAAAATATGTATCCATTGTGCCTTTCCATCTTCTTGTAGTAGTTTGGGAATACTTCATAGTAATTACTAACTGGTTATGTGTTCCCCCAATCTGTTTCAGAAGTTGATAGTTACAGGAGGGGAGATGTATAGGCAAGTTATAGTATTAGCAGAGGCTGGTTACCAATGGACAGATGTATGAGGGGGGAACAAAAAAACAGGAATTTATTTATAAAAAATTGTGCATTTATTTTTACATCTTCAAACGTCAGTCACCTTCAAAGTACTCTCTGTTTGATGTAAAACACCTACCAAGATGGTTTTTTCCACTACTCAAAACAGGTTTTGAGCTTTTGGATTTTGATGCATTTTAGTGCTTCTGCTGTTTTTTGTTTCACCTCTTCCACACCATCAAAACATTTCCCTTCGATGACTTTTTTCATCCAGGGAAACAAAAAAAAGGGGGAGATTGGGCAAATAGGGAGGGTGGGCACAAGGGTCATGCCGCTTTTGGTCAAAAACTGCTGAACATTCAGCTGGACAAAAATTCACTGCCTCAGGTTGTTCCTGTAAACCATCCACCACAAAATAGGCAAACGCATTGAAAGAATCTTGAAGAAAAAAAAAACCCTCACTGAAGCCGAATGCAGCCCCTCACAACAACCCAGCTGGGTGCACTGAAGCAGATGGGTTTCTAGAACATTCACCTAGCAGGGGAAGCCTGTACTACAAGGGGCTCGCCCTCCAAAAGATAATTCCTGGTTTTTTTGGTGGGGTCTCCCCCTCGTAAGTCAGGGGTTTTTTGTGTCAAATAGTTCCTGCACATAGACTGATAACTTTAACATAGTTTCCAGCAAGGTCAATATTGTCCTTCATCTGAGATCAGAAACAATACCTTCGTAGAATTCGTGTGTGTGTGAGTGTGTTTCCAGAGAAAAGTTCCAGTGTGACATTAGAAGCGTCAAAATGGGTGAAAGATTAGTCAAGGCCCCAAAACTTTGCCAGAGCACCATAGTCAGAAAGCTGCTGTCACAGCCAACCCCCTTCCTATGCCCCCTACATAAGTTTCTGGGAATTATGACAGGGAAATGGGAAAGCAGATAACAGGATACAGTGCTCTTCGAAATAGCCAAAAGGCTGTTTGCAATGTCCCACTTGAATTACTGCTATGAAACATTTCTATTCAGGCTGGGTGGACAAAAATGTCCATGTCTGTTGAATGAAAGCCCCCTCCCCAAAGGAAGTGATTGTGTGAATCAGAGGTTAAGATGAGACAATTCCTGAAAGGCTTAATGTAGGGCAATTTGTAAAATTCATGTTAACTGCTACAATTTTATATCGACGTATCTACAAGGCTATTTTTCCAAAGCACAGTGTTATTTCAACTGAGATCGAAGCCCAGAACCTCCTGGTGCACATTAATGCAACACTGCTGACTTCATAGGATTTGTGTCAAATTACATTAGTAGAGGATTTGGTCTTTACTGATTTCTTCTAACTGTGAACGTAACTCAGAGCTTGCTCCGCTTTAATATCTCCCACTTCAGAGGTGCTGATAATTGACCCAAAATGCTGGGACAGCTAGTTGAAGAGCTGTTCCACCCTGGATTCTAAATGATGATTGAAACTGAGGTCTGTTTATCTCTTGTTGGCATTGGGATGACAAATTATGTTTAAAATGTTCCATAGCAATAAAAGGACATCTATATTAATATTATTCTATTATATAATGCTTCTTCAGGTTTCAGCTCCTTTTCTACGTATTTATTTCATAATCCTGATGGGTTCCTGTACATTAGGTCAATATTATTGTTCTGCTTTGCAGATAACAGACTGGAACATTGCAGCATTGCACCTTACACAGACTGCCCAGCTGAATAGTGAGAGGTAAGCTCTGAATCGGTGAGAGGTAAGCTCTGAATCCAAGGTCTTGCACTCACTCATGGCACCACACTAGTAAATCTTCCTCTTCAAGTAAGTGTTCAGGGATAGGGCCATTCCAAGGCAAGAGCTGGCCAGTGTTGGATCCCCTCCATGCATGCAATGAATGCATCTGTGTGCATGCAGATTACTACATCCATGCATTGATCTGACTGGAACAGTTGATGTGCTCATCTGTGGACATTTTGTGCTTAGAGAAAGCTGAACTGGAGCAAATTCTCCACATGCATCAAAGCCTAGTGAGTCCCTCACACTCGTATTTATGGGTGGAAAATTTGTTACAGCTTTTCTTCAAGGAGCCAATGGACTATATAATCTTACGTTGTAGTAGATTAATCTTAACTACAGAATCTTAAACTTACATTGCAGTAGTGCTCGACTCAGGCTGCAGGAAACTCAAGCTCAAATCCCCACTTGCCCACTGCCCTCTTTTGATGGAATGCTTGTGCACAGAATCAATATGTGAGTGGACACACAAACTGGCCGACCCCTTGACATTGCACAGTCCTTGACTCCCATCCTGGCATCCATGTGCACAGTGCAGGGGCCAAGCCGTTGGGCATACAGCTGTAACTGCAAAGGTGCCCCCATCTTCTGGGAGCCTGAGTCCACTGCCTGTGTAGACATCAAGAGGCAGAGCAAGTCAACCTGCATGATGGCAGGTGTAGAGTTACTTGGAACAGCCTGCTCCCCACTCACATGTTGATCCAGGGTCTGAGCCTTTCAGCTGAAGAAGTCACATGAAATTCATTGCATGACCTGGGACCAGTCATTCTAGCTGCCTAACCTACAGGTTCAATGAATCTGCTCTTCAGGCTTACTGTACTGAATGTTGCCCTAATGAGTAAATCTGTCCACCAGTTATTCCCAAAGGTGACAAGCAGCTGGCCTTCCTTCCATCTCTAAAGATGGAGAGTTGGTTGGAGATAACCTGGGTGGTTGTTTAGTCATTCCCCTTCCCTTCCCTACTGCATAGTTGAATTGTTTGGTACTAAATGGTTAAGCAAAATAAAATCAGTTCTGTAAGGACAAACTGGCATCATTTTTCTGGTCTGAGCAAGAAAGGCAGGTGGGAAGGAGCGCTTCTCCACCCAGCCCAGGCTTTCCATTAGGGAAGACCTTGTTGGGCTCCTCTGTTTAAAGTCATCTGTGTGTGAATACAAAGTTGGGTTTGGCCACAGACGCCAATCAGAAAAATTGGCCCCTGCTAGCCTGCCTCTCAGTGTTGCTGGGAGGAGAAAATGGAAGAGAGATGGCTATAACACAGAGAATAAAAATGAAGAAATTCTAACTCTGTACAAGAGAAATGTAGGAATTGTAGCTCTTTAGCATCAGTATCCTTTAGAAGTGTGGTCCATCTGCAATATAAATTTGATTCATGTTAACATCCAGGCTTGGCCACCGATGGAAAAATATCCAGGCTAATCCAATAAGATGTGATACCTGTGATATGTCATCTCTGTTACTTCCTTATTTCCATGAAACCACTGGTACCTAGTTCTCAAGTACCAAAGGTTCGCTTTTCACCTCTGATTTGCAGCTACTGTGACATAAGCCTACAGATGTGCAATGGAAACAATGGCAGACTCCTTACTTGTCTACCTCCGCCTTCACTTCCCGCTCTTTCCTTTTCTTCAGCCCAGCAGGTATCGCCCCCTCTCTGAACATAGACAGTTGTGGTGTAGCAGTTGTGATGACAGCCAGACAAGAGCAACTTGTGCTGCTGCATGTCATTATGAGGGTTCCATAGACTGCCTTTGCACTAAAAACTCTTGTTGTTGTTTTAAGGTTATTGTGTTTTTTAGAAAAAGAAAGCATTCTCTTGGCTCCGGAACAAGAGCAAATGAATCCATCAGTGCTTAAAATGAGTAGACTATGTTGTCTATCACATTTCATTGAGATTTTCTTCCTTGTTTCTTTTAACTGCTCTTCCTCCCACAACTTTTTGTGAACTTGAAATTTTCTGTGTATGTAAAACCAGCAATCTTTTGTGCCATGTACCTTTCAGAAATACCAGCGAAAACTTCTTGATTTTATGAAAGTAAGACTTAGGCCTACCACCAAATTTCCATTTTATATGTGTTTTTCACTCATGTCCCTTAACTCATGACATGCTGCTGCCTATCCTAAAATAAATAATACTCACTTTCTCGGTACATCTGGCAGAAGTAATTCTGCCAGACTTTAGAGTGTGACTCTTCAGACCTTGCATTCTGTCCTGTACTTGCCATAAGCAGAGATCTGGATTTGCTGTTGATCTCTCACTGACTTATCCTTTATTCACAATATTTCAACAGCCATAACCACAAGCTAACCTAAGTGATTCTGCTCAACAGGAGAAATCCTAAATGCTTTAAGATGTTTTGGACGCTGATAATCCCTGATTATTAGCCACTCTGGCTGAGGCTTATGGGAGTGATAGTTCACAACATCCAGAGGACACCAGTTAACCTATTCATTGGCTAGGTTCACCAACAGGTAATTGAGGTTGGGAAAAATGGTGAGGTTCATTCCATTGTGTTACTACAAAAATTTTAAAAATCCAGGCATCAGAATCTTTTCATTCCAACTGCACTTCTTTAGTACCAGGCTTCAGCTGGTGCCTTGCAGTTCTAGGAGAAAGGGAAAAAAGCCCTAAGTAGATCTCACAAAGCTAAGGCTTGTTCATCCTTTCAAAAGAGACTGTACCTATTACTTAATCATCCTTGTGTTGGGCTAATCTAAAGAGATGACTTTGAAGAATATTGCAGAACAAACTTGGCCTTTTCTACAAAGGTCCGGACAAGAAATTTACTGTGTACATTGACTTCTTACAGAACAGACTTCAATAAAAACTCTTCTGTCGCACAATGCAAATTGTCACTGCCTAGTATTGTCAAACTATTTCCTTGAATATTATCTAATAAAATATGAGGTGGATGAGGAACCACAGGTGCCTAAATAATACCTGGCTTTTTCATGATTACATCTGACATCTTTTGTCAGCCAAGAGCAATTTCATTTTATTTCTCAATGGAAGAGATAATTATTTTTGGGCACCTCAGACTGTCCAGCCAATGAGTAATAAAAATTCTTTCAACTTTTATCGAGAAACTCATTGTTTACATATTTGAATTGTCAAATGCCTGGCAAGCATGCCTGCCTTTGGGGATTTACAAGCTATAGCTAAGGGCTCCAGGGCTGTACACACTGAATTATTTTAGCAGAAGTTGTTAAAGAAGTTTTACCAAACCCAAGGAAACAAGACTTTAGTAAAGGAAAAGCATACGGCACAGTAGCTGGTGAAAAGCCTTTTTCAGCAACAGGACTATGAATTTTGATGTTTCATAATGCAAATGATGCTCCCTCATCTCCCCCCCCTGCAATAATTTGCTTCATTGATGCAATTAAAATTATTTTCAAAATAATCATGCAAAATTTCATGAGATGATCCTGGTTCTAATATTATTAGAGGAAAGTGATGAGAGTTTTCTTCTACACCATTCATAATCCTGCATAATTTTATTATGTCTTCCCTTAACTGTCCTTTTATTTAAGTTGAACAGTTGCAGATACATTAACCTTTTCCCATGGATAAGCTGATCCAGTCCCTTTATCACTTGGGTTGTCCTTCTCCTTCGTTCTTTTTCTCCTTGCTCTTCCAGAAACCCAATACAAGGAGAGAAACTTTAAGCAGCAAGCAGTGGTTTCTTCTTAAGTCTTTCCAGCTTTGTCCACTGCTGTCCACAAAGATGACATGGCAGCTGCACATTTCATTATATGAATAACATGAAAAGCACATCTTTGCTTTAAACTCAACCTTCCATTGCACAGTAAATCCTTAGCAGTTCAGTCTCTCCTCATAAGGAAATTATTATGTTCATAAAAGGGGTCTTTGTGAATAGAAAAAGAAATTGGATTAGGTTTGAATAACATAAGAAGAGTCGAGTCGCTATGCTTGAGATAATCTCTGTATCATTTGCAGCAGCTTTGAGCAATTTGAGTTATTCTGTGTGATACGACAGTAAAGCTAATGTGGTCTCATAAAAGCCCCCATGTATAATGAGTGATCAAAAAGCCTGAAGTATTGCTGCTGCCTTCTAAAGGCTTCATTTTACCTCTCATTTATATTTATTAATGAGGTGTGAAAATTCTCCTTGGTTGACTTTAAAAAAAACAACACATATGCACACCCACAAACTGCAGCTCATCCTGTTTCTGTGCAATTTAACACCAAACAGCTCAGATTCGGTCTGCAATTAATTTGGGAATCCAAATGAAAATATCATGGCATACAAGAGGAGGTAGCAAGCCATTCAACAGAGATTTCTATTTAATGACTTCTTAGAAGGCTAAGTTGCTGTTGACAGTATTACCTTCACCTGCTCCCCCTCTGCAGGGGTGGGTTCCATTGAAGTACAGACTCAAATGAGCAATTCAGTCCCCTTGTGTGTTAACATCTGCAATCACCATGCACTGGTAATCAAACAGCTCTGGATCTCCTAGAGACACAACATACTTCACAAATAATACTAGTTGTTGGAGAAGCTGGAAAATCTATCTTGTCCAACAGAGGCTGGCTGCAGATGGGTTTCCTGCTGTCCTCCTGGTGGAAGTCCACTCCTTATTACATGCAGGATCTGAAAGAGGCAGAAAGGTCATGGTACTGTTCCCTGCTACTCAGCATCCCATATGTTCAATGGGTATCCCTGCGCAGGGGATCTCTACATTGGTAGATGCCACAGATTGGCAATATCCTGTACCATGAGCACAATGGAAAACAGGCAGAATATTGGGCCTGCTCTGTTTTTCCCTTCTCTTTCTGGGGTATCTTCTACTATCATGGTAGAAATCTTGCTCCATTGTGAGCCCAGCTTCCTTGACCAAATCCTTTATAAGCTATGGTTCAATTGTAAAAAAGAGCTCACAAAGTTTCAAATAACAATGTTTAAAACTTTCCTGGAGTATTAGTAGGAAAGAGAGCGAAACTCTGAATGTATATACACAAAAATGATGGGAACTAAAAAATAAAAGAGGGTTAAGCAAATGCAGCTGATCTTCTTGAATACCCTGGACTAACAGGAAAATGACAAATGGGTTTCTAGATCAAATCAAGTCAGAACTTTCCCTGGAAGCTGAAGCTGTCATAGTTTGGGTAGATCATGAGAAAGGCAAGACTGAGTGGAGGTAACAATCATGCTGGGAAGGCAGAAAAGAAAAGGAAGACCAAATATCAGATGGGTCGATCCCATAAAGGAAACTGAAGCTTACATTTACAAGAGCTGAGCAGAGCTATTAAGAACAGCACATTGTGGAAGGCATTCATTACTAGGATCACCCTAAGTTGGAGACTCCTTGATGGCAAATAGAAACAAACAATACAAGCAAATGCCTATCCTAAACAAACTATGTTCATATTCATCCTAGTCTTTTATTCAATCAATACCTTATTAATATCTGTCCAGAATTCGTACCAACCAGTTCCAGCAGCTCTGGGACTTCTTTTCCTCTAGGACTCTGACATTCTTTCTTTTTTCCTCTCTCTGGAACGTCTCTCCATCTCTTATCTTTCTGCCAAAGGTGTTTAGATCTTACAATTACTATGTTCCCTTCCCAACACCAGTGAATCAGGAAGGTGGTTTCTTGCTCATATGTGCATGCTAAACTTCCATTTTCTACGTTCTTCCTCAGACTGTCTGTTGAACTCTTTCCAGTCTTCATCATTTCCTCACTTCCTGAACAAAGGTCCTGACATGCAGGGCTTTTTTTTGTCATAGAACGCACCGGAACGGCATTCCGGCACCTTTTTTTTCAATGGATTTTACTAAGTGATTTTGAATCGCCTGTCGGCATAGCGGGTCAGCAGCAAACATCATTAACATAGTGCCTGCGGGCTGCTTTTGCGTCCGTGCTGATAGTGAGATAGTGAGGGCGCTGCTCGGCTTGGGATCGGTGTGTGTGGTCACGCGCTGCTTACTGCCAGTGGCGACCATTATGTTTATATGTGTGACTTGAGTTTATATGTGCACCTTTTTTTTTTTTTTACCAAAAAAGCACTGCTGACATGTTTATTCCAACTAAATGACTATGCTTCCAGCTGAGACTGTCCAGCACACACAAAAAGGGATTCATCCCATTGATATTCTCCCTCCACCCCAAATGAAGGGAAATGGAGGTCTGTTCCTTCAAAATAAACGTCTGTGGGAGACAGAACTTTATTGTACATGAAGTTCACTGCTGACTGAGGAGGTAAGGAACCCTGCGTGTTCTGAACACCCAGCAAAATGATAGTGTTGCTGAAGGTGTGGCTGGCATCCAAAATACATGTCAGCTCACTTCATGTGTTAAAATGACTGAACTGAGGATCTGTGCCTTGTATTGAGGGCACTGCCCTGCCCTAACTTCCCATATCAACATGTTAAGGCAAACTAAACATTCTGATCTCACACAGTGAAACGAAGTGTGAAAGATTTCTTTAGTGTAATTAAGAATTTGGGTTGGGAGTCTGGCACTATAGAAATGAGTTAAATCTCCCCCCCCCCCACCACCTGTTTTGTCTCAAAATTCCCCAACCCCACAGAGAGTTTGGAAAGGGGTGTGGGAGCTTTCATCAACTGCAAGAAGAAGAAACTGGTGTGCTTGAAGTTGCTCCTACGCAGCTTCCGTGCAATCGGAACAACCAATTATGCTGGTTTACTCTTTTACATGCAAATACACATTCATGGCCACTTATATAGCAAAGAGCTATCTCAAACAATTCATAACAATCTCAAGAATTCAGAATAGACCAGAACAGATACTGTTTGGATATTGTCTGAAACCATGAATGCCAGGAGGGCTAAGGAAACGACATCTATATACCACCATGCCTTGAACAACTCTGCATGTACAGATTCTGCATAGCTACACAAACACCCAGAACCAATCAGTGTGTGGGTATATCATATCACCTACCGCATATTTATTATGCATAATTTCAGAAGATGTTAAATGGGCTATAGGACCCACTTTTTTGCAAAGTTTAATCCCTAAAAAAGGACTTTTAGAGACAGCGAGAGAGGAAAGAAAGAAAGAAAGAAAGAAAGAAAGAAAGAAAGAAAGAAAGAAAGAAAGACGGACGTACTTTTGATAAAGTGATGAAATGTAGAAATTGAGGTAGTTTACAGAAATTTTTCAATCTATTCCCCCAAAATACCTTGTACTAGAAGGTGTGTTTAAGCAAAATTGAAGTCTTTCAAATTGTATGAGGCAGAATTGCTGTAACTTCTACCCATTTCCTCCAAAATCCATTTGAGTTTAAATTATTGAACATTTACTGCGAATATTAGCAATTGAAAGAATGAATTGCCATAGTAATATTGCATACAAAGAGAGGAAACACAAAACCAGAGAGGCAAACCTTTCTCTTATAATGGAGAAAAATATCTTTGTCTGCTGCCTTAGCAGAAACTGAAGTTTGATTACTCAAGGTTATGATAACTAATCTGAATGTAATAGGGGAAAAACTCAGTGACCAGAGGCCAAATAAGACATTCAGAATCCTGAAAATGCGTATTTTCTCATTTAAGCTTAGAACACCACATTATACATCTTAAATACTGTGCCATGGTAATTAATGTCACAAACAACCCATTGCTATAATTGCTCCCTCTGGTGCATGACTGTGATGCTGTGACATTATATAATAAATCATGCCAACACTCTTAATATAAAATGTATATCTTAAGTGCAGAGCATCTCTATGAGGTCATTCCCATTTATTTTAGCATTCTTTGTGTCAGATTGTCTAGGACACAAACTCAGGATAAATTATCCTAAATAACCCACCTTGCCTCTGCCTCTCATCAAAATGTTTATTATAAGCTCCTCAGCACAAAAGAAACCACATTTTTTTAATTTAAAGAATGTCCATCTAGACTGATGGATGGCCTCAACCCAGAACAACAGGGACTTCAGCAGCAGAAAAGAAACAGCTCTTTCTGCCCAAAGGGCATCAAGACATATACCACCTCTCCATGCTGGATGACAGTTCTCTGGGCTGTATGATAACTGAGAAGGGTCAGTCTCTCATTGCTAGAGAGCCTTCTTTCTTTGCAGGCAGAAAGTCCAGATTTGGCTCCCAGCATCCTTGGTTAAAAGGCGCCAGCAGATGCAGTTGGAAAAACCTCTGCCTGAAACTTCAGTGAGATGTTGTGAATCACAATGAAAACACAACCCGAGGCAAGTTACACAAACCAAATAATGCTTTGCCAGTTTATGAACATTTTGTTTGTTCATTTTCCTTTCAAAATTATGGCAGGAACAATGTGGTAGGAATGTGTCTCATTCAAAGGAAAGAAGCCCATAATTTCACTGGATCTATTAGTCTGTGGGGCCCAGATCCAGCCAAGGAATTTCATTTTAGATTCAAGGGTACTTAGCTAGAAACAAAGATTTCAAAGATTGTATGCAGTTTATTGATGAAATAGGAATACATACATAAACATTTATGAGAAAGAATAGATAAAAACTCCCTTTAAATGTGGTCATATTGGTTCCTTAAGCAGGATGCTCCCTGAGTAAGTGGCACGTCAATTTCTCCACCCACCCATAAGACAAGGACAAAAGACACTTGCTATGCATTCTATAGTGTCCTATAGTGCTTTCCTAGTATTTCAGAGTCTATCAATATGTACAGATATTTATGTATCTTCTGCAGACTTTCCCAGCAAAAGTGACTCTATTATTTCCCCTTAAATAATAGTTTGTAATAAGGGACAAAGTTTTTTCTCTTTTAAATTTTTAAAATTTTATTTATGTATTATTTATTATTCAGGGTTTGGACCATACCTGAACATTTACATATGTATTGCATTTCTATCCCACCCTCCTCTTCTAGAGCTCGCAGCTGTTTAGGGGCGGTCCCAGGTTGACTTCTATCCAGACATTGACCAGTCTCTGACTTGCTTGGCCTTAAGAAATTTGCTCTGTTGGGTGCCTTCAGACCATGCCCTGGGACACCCCATGGATTCAAGCCACAAAACTCCAGGCATCCTTTGGCCATTCATTAAAACTGGCTAAATACAATAGCTATCCAGACCAAAATCTGATAAACTCAAATGTCCCTTAGAAATGGGAAGCAGCCCTGCAGCAACAGAATGTCTGCAATGCATGCACCTATTTATTAATCTTCTGCTAGATTTCGGAGGAAACCGAATTATTTCTGAAACATCCCAGTGTGTATTTCTTGTGTGCAACTTTTGTGTAGTGGGGAAGCAGTGACTCATGTCCATAAGTATGTCCATGACCAGTTTCACTTCCATGTATTTCATTTGTCCCAGGACTCATGGGCCTTGAAGCCCCTCAGCCTCTGCTACCTCAAATGCAAAGAGAAAGATTCCTCAGAAAGCGGCAACTCTTCTAGTTTAAAATAGAACAGTATCTGACAAAGGTAAATGACATGAACTACCGCAAATTCTCCCTAACATCAAACATATGGCACCACTATAAATTCTCACTAGCAGCAGGTGGGTGAGAAAATTGCTTCTTATGTAATGGTAGCAATAAAGGTATACAATTTCCCCCTTTAGTGTTTCACTGCAGTTCTGAAGCAAAATGAACAAGGCTTTCACAGTATGCTGCTTGCTAACAAGATGTAGGCTTGCTTCTTTCTCCCTGCTCTTGCATTGCCCCATCAAGGCTGCAGTACTCCGGACATTTCATTTGTAAATTATACAGTCAAAATTTATTTACTTTATGAGCAAGGCATCAACTTTACTAAGAAGCATAGAGCTTCTCCAGATGGCATATATCAGAAAGATACAGAGAGTTATTAACAGGTGAACAATCTAATGATAACATATTATACAAAATGGAATGGATGTTGATAGATATTTTTATTTAGTCAAACATGAATGCTCAGATCTTTGGTTCCTTGGCAGAGGTGGGGCTCCAAAATATATCTTGTGCCTTGATGGCTTCTAAGTTAACTTTATTAATAGGGCATACACCTGTCCAAGGAGATGTGTATTTCAATAACCGTCAATAGTCAATCCATAAATCTTCAAGACAAACTTCCAAATCCAACCAAAACCTTGCTTCAATAAGAATACAAAATAATCCTTGATTTGGTGAGGCTGGGTATTTATTTCTTTATTTATTGCCAGTCTCAGCCAGGCTGGAGATGAGCTCATTTTTCCAATAAAGCCTGTTTAAAATGTAAACAGAAAATGGGAAAAATGCAATAAAACTTAATTAAATCTTACCTCCCTCGGTTAGGATTTAGATATTTACCTCCTATTCTTAAGTGCATTTCAGAATGAAGCTCTGACTATGGAGGCATTACCAGACCTACTGTTTCCATATTTGTACTAAAACAATGTTATAAATGTCCATGACAAAGTATTGAAGTGAACAATGCTCAGGGGGAATAAGTGCTCTAGAATTTGGCCATTAAAATATTATATTTCTATAATTAAAAATTCATATGCTTAATTTTACTTGGTGATTTAAAAAATCTTCCACCTAAAATGGAGTTGATCAGGACTATGTAAGCTGCCTTGAGTTCCACACAAGAGAAAAAAGGTAGGATAAAATATAATGTAATAATAATAATAATAATACATTTTCCTATTTTGTAATCCCAGGATAGCATATTTTCTTCCTTTCCTAAAACAGAAGTACATAAAGTATAACAGAGATCAGGAGCCTGCAACCTACCAGAGGTTGCTGGATTTCAGCTCCCAGCTTCCTTTCACTATTGGCCATGCTGGTTAGGGCAGATAGGAATTGTAGTCCAGTAATACTTGGAGAGCCACAGGTTTCTCACCCCTGCTGTATAAATTCATGTTCAGAGCAGTAGGAAGCTCAGAGCCTTATATCAAGTTATAGCATTAGCTTGTGTGGCTCAGTACACTTTACATCTGACAGCTTTGGGAGTACCAGAATCAGGTGATGGAGGTGGATGGAGGTTTTGGAGAGATACAGCAGGGCTGGAGACAAAGGCAAAGTCAGGCACAAATAAAGGTTAGATACCAACAATGCATGTCAGGACAGGAAGCAAAGTCAGAACCAGGAACAGGCAGGCTCAGATGCCAGCAAGGCAGGGCAGGCAAAGACAGAGTCAAACTCAGAAACCTGTCAAAGGACCAGAGAGGCACAAGGCAGTGTCTGGAACAGGCACAAGTCAAGGAACAGATGAAGATGCTGTGAGACTAGAAGTAGAAACCAGGACTGCAAAGTAGCCATGACAAAAGGTCACGTGGAAAACTGGCATCTGAGAGACGACACCTGTAAACTTCAAACTGCAGTAATGTTACCTAGTATGTGTTCTTATGCTTTGTAAAATATATGTTTTTTAGATCGCACTTTTGCTAATTATAAAGAATGGTTGCATTCTCTGTATTCATATTCTAGACTCAGCAAAAAGTGGATGATTAAATACTTGAATTATTAGCACCAAAGGCACTGGTACTCTCAAGTTTCATAGTCATGCGGGAGAAGGATGTTAGTGTCGTAGCCTGTGGAAGACATTTACCTCCCACTTTATTGCATTTGTCACATCCCATTGCTTTCCAGGAAATGTAATAAATAAGGTGGCAGGTTCGGAAATTCCTCTGTCAATCTTCATGTTCTTTTTCTTCCACAATTAGCTTGCTACTTCCACTCTGGTCTGCAGCTAGTGAGCTGATAAATTAAGGATGCAATTAGCAAAGTGATGGCCAAAAACCATGACAAGCAGACAAAGTCAAATATTCAACCTCTAATTAGCAAGCATCACTTTTTTATAGACAAAACTAGGTACTTTCTTTCATCAGGAAATTCACTTTTCTTCTCTCTCTCTATCTCTCTTTCTTTCCTTCTTTCCTTCTCCCCCCTACCTCATAATTAGAAAGAATAGTGTACATACAGGATGAAAAACTGTTGTTACTGATGTTGGGCTTTGGAAGAAATGTTTCCAGAGCTACCTAATGAGGCAGTTGGCTATCTAATTGTCGTGTTTTGTCATTTGCCATTAATTCTAAAGTTTTTTGAAAACTTTATAAGAGGATGATAAACTGGTGCTGGTGGTGATTGTGATAACCCTAAGACATAAATGTAGTTTTTTTACAATAGAAAAGAGAATATAATCTACCCATAAAAAGAATAATTAAAAAATCCTTTTCAAAGCCTAGGGCTGGATTCTCCCATAACACAATCTCCCCAGCCTATTGTTTGAACCAGGGATCCTGGCTTTCTGCTCCTTTTACAAGCTAGGATTGTAAAAGGAGCAGCAAGCCAGGATTATAAAACACACTTTGTTCTTGGTGTATGAGTCCTGACCTGTGTTCCTGATTCAAACAACATACATTCCTGGCATAAAAACCCTGGTTTTTTTGGGAGTGTCAAAACAGGTTCCCTGGTTCTAATGACATAGTAAGGAAACTCTGTAATGGGGCGGTATAGAAATGTAATGGGACAGTATAGAAAAGTTTTAAATAAATAATTTTTAAAAAATAAACTATTCCTGGTTTGTGTAGCCAGATGAGACAGGGGAAGAAGCCAACCAGAAGCAAACAGGCTACATGCCTAGTTCACTAAGCTGGGCACAGTCTTTTCTCACAATACTACAACTCAATGAAATTAAAAGACAGCAGATTCAACAGAGGCAAAGGAAAACATCTCTTCACACACTGCAGGATCAGCATCTCTTGTTAATGATGTTCATATAAATGGCCAACTTTTCATGGGAAAAATTAAAATAATATACTGGATTTCTGATTTCATGTACTTTCTGTAGGAACCAGAATGCTATGCCATTTAACTGCCAGTCAATGCACCTGAAGCTGTAAACTGCAGTGACAGCAATTCATGTCAATTAACCTACAATTTGTTGCAAAATTTAGGCTTAAATTGAAGAAAGTAGGGAAAAGCA